>NC_053399.1:73226403-73600527 GCF_905171765.1 Bufo bufo | reverse complement strand
ACATTCTGGATGTCAGACGAGTGTTGCAACGGTTACGAGAGAACAAGCTGTTCGGTAAGCTTGAGAAATGCGAATTTCACCGATCCCAGGTAACCTTCTTAGGTTACATCATTTACGCTGAGGGGTTCTCCATGGATCCTGAGAAGGTTTCGGCTGTCTTACAGTAGCCCCAGCCCAGTGGTCTTCGTTCCCTGCAGCGCTTTTTGGGCTTCGCCAATTATTATCGGGAGTTCATCAGGGACTTTTCCATGCTGGCCAAGCCTCTCACGGATCTGACCAGGAAGGGCAGTAATTCCCAGGTCTGGCCGCTCGAGGCCATCCGAGCTTTTGAGGCCCTAAAGTCCGCCTTTGTGTCGGCTCCGATTCTGTCGCATCCCAACCCTGGGTTGCCCTTTGTCCTCGAGGTGGACGCGTCTGAGACGGGAGTAGGCGCCCTTCTGTCTCAGCGTAGAACACCAGAGGGTCCTCTGCTTCCTTGTGGGTTTTACTCCCGGAAACTGTCTTCCGCGGAGTGCAACTATCAGATTGGTGACAGGGAGTTATTGGCCATCGTGCAGGCCCTTAAAGAATGGAGGCACTTGCTCGAGGGTTCGGTGGTTCCGGTTCTCATCCTGACGGACCACAAGAATCTGACCTACCTTTCTGAGGCCAAGAGATTGACACCACGTCAGGCCAGATGGGCTCTGTTCTTGTCACGTTTTAATTACGTGGTCTCCTACCTACCCGGTTCCAAGAACATCAGGGCGGATGCCTTATCACGGCAGTACTCCGAGCTGTCCAGGGAGGAGTTGATTCCGACTTCGGTCATACCTCCGAATCAGATCCTGGCCGCCATTCGCACCAGCCTGACCTCTCCCCTGGGTGAGCAGATTTTGGCGGCTCAATCTGGTGCTCCCTCTGGGAGACCCAACGGCAGATGTTTTGTGCCTGAGGAGTTGCGCACTCGGTTGTTGCGAACCTACCATAACTCCAAGACCGCGGGGCATCCTGGAAAGAATCAGCTGTCCTGGGCTGTTTCACGTCTGTTCTGGTGGCCTTCCCTACGTTCCGACATCGCCGCATATGTAGCGGCATGCTCCGTTTGTGTTCAGAGTAAGTCCCCTCGGCACCTCCCGTTGGGCCTTCTGCAACCCATAGCCACCGGGGAGCGCCCATGGTCACACCTGGGGATGGATTTCATTGTGGACCTCCCTGCATCCCGAGGCCATACGGTCATTCTCATGATTGTGGATCGGTTTTCCAAAATGTGCCACTGTGTTCCTCTCAAGAAGTTACCCTCTGCACAAGAGTTGGCCACGATTTTTGCCAGGGAGGTCTTCCGGTTGCACGGTTTGCCTAAGGAGATTGTGTCGGATCGGGGGAGTCAGTTTGTGTCCAGGTTCTGGCGCGCCTTTTGCTCCCAGTTGGGGATTCATCTCTCCTTCTCCTCGGCCTACCACCCTCAGTCCAATGGGGCCGCAGAACGATCCAATCAGGCCTTGGAGCAATTCCTTCGTTGCTATGTCTCCGATCACCAAGACAATTGGGTTGACCTCCTGCCTTGGGCTGAGTTTGCCAGGAACACGGCGGTGAACTCTTCCTCTGGGACGTCTCCCTTCATGGCCAATTATGGGTTCCAACCTGCCGTGTTACCGGAGGTATTCTCTCCCCAGGATATTCCGGCTGTGGAGGATCACCTTTCCGTCCTACGTGCTTCTTGGGTACAGATCCAGAAGTCCCTTGAGGTCTCTGCGCAGCGCCAGAGACTCCAGGCTGATCGCAGACGAGCGCCTGCTCCTTCCTACCAGGTCGGAGACCGTGTATGGTTGTCCACCCGCAACCTCAACCTTCGAGTGCCCACTCCCAAGCTGGCGCCTCGCTTTGTTGGTCCCTTCCGAGTGCTTCGCAGGGTAAACCCGGTAGCCTATGCCCTTGCGCTTCCTCCTGGCATGCGGATCTCCAACGTGTTTCATGTCTCCCTGTTGAAGCCACTGGTGTGTAATCGTTTCACTTCCTCGGTTCCTCGGCCTCGTCCGGTCCAAGTGGGCAATCGTGAGGAATATGAGGTGAGCAATATCCTGGACTCACGCCTGGTCCGCGGTCGGTTGCAGTTTTTGGTCCATTGGCGTGGTTATGGTCCAGAGGAGCGTTCCTGGGTTCCCTCCGCAGATGTCCATGCTCCTGCCTTGCTCCGAGCCTTCCACGCACGCTTCCCTCAGAAACCGTTTTGTGCTCCGCGGAGGAGGGGCCCTTGAGGGGGAGGTACTGTCATGGTCTTACCTGCTTGCTGCTCTCCTTCGTTTGACATGTGCTGGCGGCCATCTTGGTTTCTGGGTTTCTTGTAGCCTTCCACCCTGCGGCTCCTCCTTCCCCTGGGAGGAGCTGGATGCCTAGCTCATATATATAGGAGGTCTGTGGCTTCAGTTCCTTGCTTGGTCCTCTTGTGTTCACATGCTTCTAAGACTGCTGCTGCTTCTGGTTCCTGATCCTGGCTTCGTCTGACTACCCTGCTGGTTCCTGATCCTGGCTTCGTCTGACTACCCTGCTGGTTCCTGATCCTGGCTTCGTCTGACTACCCTGCTGGTTCCTGATCCTGGCTTCGTCTGACTACCCTTCTGGTTCCTGACCTCTGGCTTCGCAAAGACTCTGCTCGGTTTCACCATCCGTTTTGACTTTTGCTTTACAGCTTTATTTTCAATAAAGCCTTCCTATTTTCTCTTATCTCTTGTTGTACGTCTGGTTCATGGTTCCGTGACACATTCACCTCTAAACTCAACAAGGAAATTGCTAAATTAATACAGATAGAATGGAAATTTCACATTCCATATCACCCACAGAGCTCAGGAATTGTAGAACGCATGAACAGGACAATTAAAGATAAATTGAGGAAGGCCACTGCAGGTACCTTTGAAAAATGGAAAGAGACCCTACCCATAATACTTGCAGAGATAAGGATGACATCTAATTAGAAGTTAGGGTTATCACCATTTGAGATACTCATGGGGAGGCCTTTCCCCACCCCCTGGGCCAGACGCCCAATGATAGTACAGGAAGGGGACCTTGATTTAATAAAGGAAGAATATGTCACCAAATTGATACAGGTACTTAATAAAACTGAGGAAAAAGTTGCTTGTAAGTCTCCCTCTCTTCCACAGGAACCCACCCACCCATACAGGGTGGGGGATGAGGTGGTGATCAAAACACTGAAGAAAGGAAGAGCCCAAGGTGATTTCGTATATGGCCAACCTTCTACCGTGGTCGCAGTAACCAGAACAGCCGTGGTGAGAGAACAATCTCCAACGTGGATCCACGCCACCCGAGTGAAGCTTGTGAGAGCAAGAGAGGAGGCTGAAACGGGGGCAGACAGCCCTGACCTCCAACGAGGCCCAGAGGTACTAACGGGGGCAGACAGCCCTAACCTCCAATGAGGCCCAGAGGTACTAACGAGGGCAGACAGCCATGACCTCCAACATGAAGATCCTCTCCCCCTGTTTTGGGAAATGGTCGAGCGCATTGATTAAGATTGCAATGGCCTCGTTGACTTTATTGAGTTTACTAACCAATAGTAATAGGTGTAGTAGCATTATGTGTTATTCCTTGTGTGAGACGAATGCTTGAAAAGGGGATCTCTAATATGTCATTATATCAGACTACTCGACCACAGGAGGATCGAAGCCCAGATGGGTATAAGAATTACCTAATATCATATAGAGAGAAAAAGGACAAGAAAGGAAAGAACCATGTAGTGTGATACACTAAAGGTTCTAAGAGGGGATTTGAAAGGAATCCATGTTTTTATATATTAAAACTAATTCTGTTTTCTGCTAAGTTTCTGTTCTCTGTAACCATGAATCTTATCTCTTTGGCACTACTCCCGGACATTATCTCAAATATGGAAGTTCTGCTGTTTGCTCTATTTGCCTGTAGAATAGAACGTGTTAATATATGATAGATCACATAAGTAGAGGAGGGGGCGGCACAGTTACACCAACAATCCACAAGACAGCGAGGCGGTTATCTGGGCTGCTGGGGATCTACACACTCGCGGTGGTGCACAGCTGATCAAAGCAAGCAAGGTAGTTATAATCACAGTATAGGAGAAGGAATATGCAGCGGCACTCACCAGTGTGTTCTTACAAACAGGTACTTTTATTCCATGTATAGAATGTAGCAGGGGGCAGACAATTCTTAATCACGCATCTGAACAGCGATGGCCATTTCGCGCTAACAAGCGCTTCCTCAGGCTCTGCGTCGGCGAATACATGCGCGTCACCCTTTTAAATACCGGCGCTGCCAGTTGTCATGGTAATCGACAACATAGCTGCGCCTTTATCAAAGGTTAATAGAAAAACATACATACAACAAAAACAACTATAAATGCCCAGCAATACAGTTACATATGACAATTGCATCTGCAATATATAGCTACAGGAATGGACTCAAATCATTCCTGGCATTTAGCCCAAGCTCACCCAGAGCAGAGGGGTGGACACAGTCTCCAACCCTGTGAAGGAGATACAATCAACATTACCTCCGTGCACACTTCTTACGTGCTCTATAAATCTCGGGCAACCTTTGCCTGTTTTTACTGAGTTTAAGTGCTCCCTCACTCTTTCAAACATGCACCTGATTGTCTTCCCAATATAGAATCGCCCGCAGCTGCAGAGTAGTAAATAGACCACATACGTGCTCCTACAGTTAATGAAACTATTGATTCTATGTTGGGTGCCAGCAAACTCAATGTATTTCTTTTGGGAGTTATGGGAGCACAGTGAACAGCTGCCAAATCGGAAATTGTTTGAAAGAGTGAGGGAGCCCTTCAACTCATTAAAAACAGGCAAAGGTTGCCCGAGATTTATAGAGCACGTAAGAAGTGTGCACGGAGGTAATGTTGATTGTATCTCCTTCACAGGGTTGGAGACTGTGTCCACCCCTCTGCTCTGGGTGAGCTTGGGCTAAATGCCAGGAATGATTTGAGTCCATTCCTGTAGCTATATATTGCAGATGCAATTGTCATATGTAACTGTATTGCTGGGCATTTATAGTTGTTTTTGTTGTATGTATGTTTTTCTATTAACCTTTGATAAAGGCGCAGCTATGTTGTCGATTACCATGACAACTGGCAGCGCCGGTATTTAAAAGGGTGACGCGCATGTATTCGCCGACGCAGAGCCTGAGGAAGCGCTTGTTAGCGCGAAACGGCCATCGCTGTTCAGATGCGTGATTAAGAATTGTCTGCCCCCTGCTACATTCTATACATGGAATAAAAGTACCTGTTTGTAAGAACACACTGGTGAGTGCCGCTGCATATTCCTTTGCCTATACTGTGCTAATATATGATAGGTTGAATAAATAACTTACGTTGATAAGCTAATAAAGGGGGTAAAGCACCCTCTATATAACCTGTGTGCACTAATAATAAACTTCAGAGCGTTCATTCAGTACACCATTGTTGTGTCTTCTTATTCCCTACTGAGTGAAGCGCTCTCCTGACGTCAGAACAAGACTCAAACCAAGCCGATACTAGAAGTTCGGTACCAGGGGTACCAAGTGGGACGTTGAGATTTCCTATCAGTTACCATTAACAACCCCCATCCACCTCCAGACCAGCGTTTCTTCCCCTGGAACGAGTCCGCATCGCAGCTCCCGGCCTGTACTCCCATGGCTCCAGGGGTCACATAGCATTATATTGATTTATGATGCAATGTAACCCTTACAGTTCTGGAATGTATTGGATAACAATGGCATAATGCTGTCAGTGTTATCCAATACATTCCAGAACTGTAAAGGTTACATAGCATCAAATCAATATAATTCTATGTGACCCCGGCAGTGCAGGGAGTTCAGGCCGGGAACTGCGATGCAGACTATTTCTGGGGGGAACACTTGTCTGCAAGGGGACAGATATTCCATTAAAAAGAGCCCAGCCTCTGCTTGTCAACCTCGTTACCGGGTAAGTGGAGGCTTCTTCATGCTCAACAGAGGCACAGTCGTGAGGCAATGCGTCAGGTCGTGTCAGGGGGAGCATTACACTATACAAGAATTATAATACACAGCGCAGAGCGGACACAGGACCCTGGAGCTCCCCGACATGTCTGCAGTGTATGGGCAGCTCTGCCGAATCAGTTGGAGGAGCTCTCCTCACCTACCAGACTGGCAGATTGTAGTTCGCAGGTTAGGCTACTTTCACACCTGCGTTTTGGATTCCGTTTGTGAGATCCGTTTCAGGGATCTCACAAGCGGTCCAAAATGGATCAGTTTTGCCCCAATGCATCCAGAATGGATAAAGATCCGTTCAGAATGCATCAGTTTGGCTCCGCTCCGCCTCCATTTTGTTCAGGAGGCGGACACCAAAATGCAGCTTGCAGCGTTTTAGTGTCCGTCTGACGATGCAGAGCCAAAAGGATCCGTCCTGACTTACAATGTAAGTCAATGGGGACGGATACTTTTTCACTGACACAATATGGTGCAATTGAAAACGGATCCGCCTCCCATTGACTTTCAATGTAAGTTAGGACGGATCCTTTTTGACTTAGACTTTTCTTTGAAAAGATAATGCAAACGGATCAGTTCTGAACGGATACAAACGTTTGCATTATCGGTGCGGATCCGTCTGTGCAAATACCAGATGGATACGCACCGAATGCAGGTGTGAAAGTAGCCTTAGACCCGTAGCCAATGGTAAAGTGTGTAGGTGGGGCTTTCTCCTGACTCGTGCCGGCTTTTTCTTCCGTGGTTCCTTTTAAAAGCCGGCGTGCAGCAGACGTCTTGAAAGAAAAAACTAGACAGAGCAGCGGAAGGTCTGGGCGCAAAATCACGTAGCTACTGGTGGCAGCGGTCAAAGTTGTCACATGCACCTACAGGTCTAGGTGTGAGGTCTGGTCCCTCATCCTACATTTTCTATCTACATGGCTGATGATGATGCGGCACAATTACCCCTGCGTGCTCTAATTGTCTTTCACAGAAATGTTCACCCACCCTAACATTTGAAGATTTCTGGCAAATGCTGACTTAAAGGGGTTCTGCCATGACTGATGTCTGATTTTCTTTTTTTTTTTTTACATCATATAGTCCATGACAATCTCTTTCTAACAAAGCTAGAACCAGCTCTGTACCTCACATGGATCCAGAGATCTCCATATTCATTGCTGCAGTTGCTCCGCTAGATCTTCTTCAGGCTGGTAGTTTCGGGTGCATGTCCTTTCCACTACAGCTCTTTCCCGATCACAGCTTAGGGAGTACGTCCTTTCTCAGGTGGCATATCCTTTCTGCTGCAGCTATCTTCATATCACAGCTGAGGGGGCATATCCTTTCTGCTGTAACTATCTCTTTATCACAGCTGAGGGGGCATATACTTTATTTTGCAGCTCTCTCCCTATGGCAGCTCAGGGGGATACTGTTTCTGCTGCATCTCTCCCTATCATAGCTCAGGGGGCATAACCGTTCTACTGCAGCTCTTTCCTTGTATCTGTCACAGCCTCTAACAGGTAATCTGGCTGTTGGTAACTGAAGGATGGAACTGAGCATGTGTGACCATGCTAATTCAGCTCAGTAGGAGGACGTGCACTTTACTACATGCATTGAACACCAGGGGCGCGATTATAATGAAAAGAAGTGAGTATCTCACAAATAAAGCACTTTTCTAACAGAAATTAGAGCTTTGGACTCATCTGTGTCAGACCGCTGGCTGTAAAGTAAACTGATCACATTGAATATGATTTCCGAACCACAGGAAGCATGTTATGGAGTTCAGGAGCTCAGCAGGTTGGTTTTAAGGAAAAAGATTCAGTATAAGGCCTCATGCACACGACCGTTGTTTGTTTCCACGTCCGTTCCGCCGATTTTAGCGTATCTGATGCGGACCCATTCATTTCTATGGAGCCGTTAAAAATGCGGATAGTGCACCGTTTGTTATCCGCGTCCGTGGTTCCAGTCTATTAAAAAAATATAACCTGTCCTATTCTTGTCCGCGAAAAACGGTTTGCGGACCCATTCAAGTCAATGGAACCGCAAAAAATGCGGATGCACAACCGTATGTCATCCTCGTCCGTTTTAGTAGAATCAGTTGCCTGGCAACTAGAGTTGAGCGAACACCTGGATGTTCGGGTTCGAGAAGTTCGGCCGAACTTCCCGGAAATGTTCGGGTTCGGGATCCGAACCCGACCCGAACTTCGTCCCGAACCCCATTGAAGTCAATGGGGACCCGAACTTTTCGGCACTAAAAAGGCTGTAAAACAGCCCAGGAAACGGCTAGAGGGCTGAAAAAGGCAGCAAAATGTAGTTAAATCCCCTGCAAACAAATGTGGATAGGGAAATGAATTAAAATAAAAATAAAATAAATACAAATTAACCAATATCAATTGGAGAGAGGTCCCATAGCAGAGAATAAGGCTTCATGTCAGCAGAGAATCAGTCTTCATGTCATAGCAGAGAATCTGGCTTCACGTCACCCACCACTGGAACAGTCCATTGTCACATATTTAGGCCCAGGCACCCAGGCAGAGGAGAGAGGTTCCATAACATAGAATCTGGCTTCATGTCAGCAGAGAATCTGGCTTCATATCAGCAGAGAATCAGGCTTCAAGTCATAGCAGAGAATCATGTTTCACGTCACCCAACATTGGAACACTCCATTGTCATATAATTTAGGCCCCGGCACCCAGACAGAGGAGAGAGGTCCCATAACAGAGATTCAAGCTTCATGTCAGCGACTCAGCAGAGAATCAGTCTTCATGTCACCCACCACTGGAACAGTCCATTGTCAGATATTTAGGCCCAGGCACCCAGGCAGAGGAGAGAGGTCCCATAGCAGAGAATCTGGCTTCATGTCAGCAGAGAATCAGTCTTCATGTCATAGCAGAGAATCTAGTTTCAGGTCACCCACCACTGGAAAGGTCCATTCCATTGTCAGATATTTAGGCCCCGGCACCCAGACAGAGGAGAGAGGTCCCATAGCAGAGAATCTGGCTTCATGTCAGCAAAGAATCAGTCTTCATGTCATAGCAGAGAATCAGGCTACAAGTCACCCACCACTGGAACAGGCCACTGTCAGATATTTTTAGGCCCCGGCACCCAGACAGAGGAGAGAGGTCCCATAACATAGAATCTGGCTTCATGTCAGCGACTCAGCAGAGAATCAGTCTTCATGTTACCCACCACTGGAACAGTCCATTGTCAGATATTTAGGCCCAGGCACCCAGCAGAGGAGAGAGGTCCCATAGCAGAGAATCTGGCTTCATGTCAGCAGAGAATCAGTCTTCATGTCATAGCAGAGAATCAGGCTTCATGTCACCCACCACTGGAACAGTTAATTGTCAGATATTTAGGCCCAGGCACCCAGGCAGAGGAGAGAGGTCCCATAGCAGAGAATCTGGCTTCATGTCAGCAGAGAATCAGTCTTCATGTCATAGCAGAGAATCAGGCTTCATGTCACCCACCACTGGAACAGGCCACTGTCAGATATTTTTAGGCCCCGGCACCCAGACAGAGGAGAGAGGTCCCATAACATAGAATCTGGCTTCATGTCAGCAGAGAATCAGTCTTCATGTCATAGCAGAGAATCATGCTTCATGTCACCCAACATTGGAACAGTCCATTGTCATATAATTTAGGCCCCGGCACCCAGACAGAGGAGAGAGGTCCCATAACATAGAATCTGGCTTCATGTCAGCAGAGAATCAGTCTTCATGTCATAGCAGAGAATCATGCTTCATGTCACCCAACATTGGAACAGTCCATTGTCATATAATTTAGGCCCCGGCACCCAGACAGAGGAGAGAGGTCCCATAACATAGAATCTGGCTTCATGTCAGCGACTCAGCAGAGAATCAGTCTTCATGTCATAGCAGAGAATCAGGCTTCATGTCACCCACCACTGGAACAGTCCATTGTCACATATTTAGGCCCAGGCACCCAGGCAGAGGAGAGAGGTCCCATAGCAGAGAATCTGGCTTCATGTCAGCAGAGAATCAGTCTTCATGTCATAGCAGAGAATCAGGCTTCATGTCACCCACCACTGGAACAGGCCACTGTCAGATAATTTTAGGCCCCGGCACCCAGACAGAGGAGAGAGGTCCCATAACAGAGATTCAGGCTTCATGTCAGCAGAGAATCAGTCTTCATGTCATAGCAGAGAATCAGGCTTCACGTCACCCACCACTGGAACAGTCCATTGTCACATATTTAGGCCCAGGCACCCAGGCAGAGGAGAGAGGTCCCATAGGAGAGCATCTGGCTTCATGTCAGCAGAGAATCAGTCTTCATGTCATAGCAGAGAATCAGGCTTCATGTCACCCACCACTGGAACAGGCCACTGTCAGATATTTTTAGGCCCCGGCACCCAGACAGAGGAGAGGTTCATTCAACTTTGGGTTGCCCCGCAATATAATGGTAAAATGAAAATAAAAATAGGATTGAATGAGGAAGTGCCCTGGAGTACAATAATATATGGTTAAGGGGAGGTAGTTAATGTCTAATCTGCACAAGGGATGGACAGGTCCTGTGGGATCCATGCCTAGTTCATTTTTATGAACGTCAGCTTGTCCACATTGGCTGTAGACAGGCGGCTGCATTTGTCTGTAATGACGCCCCCTGCCGTGCTGAATACACGTTCAGACAAAACGCTGGCCGCCGGGCAGGCCAGCACCTCCAAGGCATAAAAGGCTAGCTCTGGCCACGTGGACAATTTGGAGACCCAGTAGTTGAATGGGGCCGAACCATCAGTCAGTACGTGGACGGGTGTGCACAGGTACTGTTCCACCATGTTAGTAAAATGTTGCCTCCTGCTAACACGTTCAGTATCAGGTGGTGGTGCAGTTAGCTGTGGCGTGGTGACAAAACTTTTCCACATCTCTGCCATGCTAACCCTGCCCTCAGAGGAGCTGGCCGTGACACAGCTGCGTTTGCGACCTCTTGCTCCTCCTCTGCCTTCGCCTTGGGCTTCCACTTGTTCCCCTGTGCAGGTAGTAAGGTGGGCACATTGTCTTTGTACCGTGGATCCAGCAGGGTGGCAACCCAGTACTCGGCACACGTTAAAATGTGGGCAACTCTGCTGTCGTTGCGCAAGCACGCAGCATGTAGTCGCTCATGTGTGCCAGGCTGCCCAGAGGTAGGGACAAGTTGTCCTCTGTGGGAGGCGTATCGTCATCATCCTGCATTTCCCCCCAGCCACGCACCAGTGATGGGCCCGAGCTGCGTTGGGTGCCACCCCGCTGTGAACATGCTTCATCCTCATCCTCCTCCACCTCCTCCTCATCCTTGTCCTCCTCGTCCTCCAGTAGTGGGCCCTGTCTGGCCACATTTGTACCTGGCCTCTGCTGTTGCAAAAAACCTCCCTCTGAGTCACTTCGAAGAGACTGGCCTGAAAGTGCTAAAAATGACCCCTCTTCCTCCTCCTCCTCCTCCTCCTCCTCCTGGGCCACCTCCTCTTCCATCATCACCCTAAGTGTTTTCTCAAGGAGACATAGAAGTGGTATTGTAACGCTGATAACGGCGTCATCGCCACTGGCCATGTTGGTGGAGTACTCGAAACAGCGCAACAGGGCACACAGGTCTCGCATGGAGGCCCAGTCATTGGTGGTGAAGTGGTGCTGTTCCGCAGTGCGACTGACCCGTGCGTGCTGCAGCTGAAACTCCACTATGGCCTGCTGCTGCTCGCACAGTCTGTCCAGCATGTGCAAGTTGGAGTTCCACCTGGTGGGCACGTCGCATATGAGGCGGTGACCGGGAAGGCCGAAGTTACCCTGTAGCGCAGACAGGCAAGCAGCATCAGGGTGTGAACGCCGGAAGCGCAAACAGACGGCCTGCACTTTATGCAGCAGCTCTGACATGTCGGGGTAGTTGCGAATGAGCTTGTGCACCACCAAATTCAGCACATGCGTCAGGCAAGGGATGTGCGTCAAATCGGCTAGTCCCAGAGCTGCAACGAGATTTCGCCCATTATCACACACCACCAGACCGGGCTTGAGGCTCACCGGCAGCAACCACTCGTCGGTCTGTTGTTCTATACCCCGCCACAACTCCTGTGCGGTGTGGGGCCTGTCCCCCAAACATATGAGTTTCAGAATGGCCTGCTGACGTTTACCCCGGGCTGTGCTGAAGTTGGTGGTGAAGGTGTGTGGCTGACTGGATGAGCAGGTGGAAGAAGAGGAGGAGGAAGCTGAGTAGGAGGAGGAGGAGACAGCAGGCAAAGAATGTTGCCCAGCGATCCTTGGCGGCGGAAGGACGTGCGCCAAACAGCTCTCCGCCTGGGGCCCAGCCACCACTACATTTACCCAGTGTGCAGTTAGGGAGATATAGCGTCCCTGGCCGTGCTTACTGGTCCACGTATCTGTGGTTAGGTGGACCTTGCCACAGATGGCGTTGCGCAGTGCACACTTGATTTTATCGGATACTTGGTTGTGCAGGGAAGGCACGGCTCTCTTGGAGAAGTAGTTTCGGCTGGGAACAACATACTGTGGGACAGCAAGCGACATAAGCTGTTTGAAGCTGTCTGTGTCCACCAGCCTAAATGACAGCATTTCATAGGCCAGTAGTTTAGAAATGCTGGCATTCAGGGCCAGGGATCGAGACTGGCTAGGTGGGAATTTACGCTTTGTCTCAAATGTTTGTGAGATGGAGAGCTGAACGCTGCTGTGTGACATGGTTGAGATGCTTGGTGACGCAGGTGGTGGTGTTGTTGGTACATCCCATGTTTGCTGGGCGGCAGGTGCCAACGTTCCTCCAGAGGCGGAGGAAGAGTCCGAGGCGGCAGCAGCAGAAGAGGCCGAGGCGGCAGCAGCAGAAGAGGTAGCAGGGGGAGCCTGAGTGACTTCCTTGTTTTTAAGGTGTTTACTCCACTGCAGTTCATGCTTTGCATGCAGGTGCCTGGTCATGCAGGTTGTGCTAAGGTTCAGAACGTTAATGCCTCGCTTCAGGCTCTGATGGCACAGCGTGCAAACCACTCGGGTCTTGTCGTCAGCACATTGTTTGAAGAAGTGCCATGCCAGGGAACTCCTTGAAGCTGCCTTTGGGGTGCTCGGTCCCAGATGGCGGCGGTCAGTAGCAGGCGGAGTCTCTTGGCGGCGGGTGTTCTGATTTTGCCCACTGCTCCCTCTTTGTCTTTTGCTACGCTGTTGGCTCGGTCTCACCACTGCCTCTACCTCCGAACTGTGAAAGTCAGTGGCACGACCTTCATTCCATGTGGGGTCTAGGACCTCATCGTCCCCTGCATCGTCTTCATCCCTGACCTCCTGTTCAGTCTGCACACTGCAGAAAGACGCAGCAGTTGGAACCTGTGTTTCGTCATCATCAGAGACGTGCTGAGGTGGTATTCCCATGTCCTCATCATCAGGAAACATAAGTGGTTGTGCGTTAGTGCATTCTATGTCTTCCACCGCTGGGGAAGGTCTAGGTGGATGCCCTTGGGAAACCCTGCCAGCAGAGTCTTCAAACAGCATAAGAGACTGCTGCATAACTTGAGGCTCAGACAGTTTCCCTGATATGCATGGGGGTGATGTGACAGACTGATGGGCTTGGTTTTCATGCGCCATCTGTGCGCTTTCTGCAGAAGACTGGGTGGGAGATAATGTGAACGTGCTGGATCCACTGTCGGCCACCCAATTGACTAATGCCTGTACCTGCTCAGGCCTTACCATCCTTAGAACGGCATTGGGCCCCACCAAATATGGCTGTAAATTCTGGCGGCTACTGGGACCTGAGGTAGTTGGTACACTAGGACGTGTGGCTGTGGCAGAACAGCCACGTCCTCTCCCAGCACCAGAGGGTCCACTAACACCACCACGACCATGTCCGCGTCCCTTACTAGATGTTTTCCTCATTGTTACCGTTCACCACAATAAGAAAAATATTATTTGGCCCAATGTATTGAATTCAAATTCAGGCCTTTTTTTACAGACACCTAACACTATCTGGCTCTCTATTTAGGTACCGTATTACACTAATACAGGCACAGCAGTAATGACAGATTTAGCTGAATATAAATTTGAGGCCTATTATTTAGGTGCTGGGTGACAGGTATACATTTACGGACAGAATTAGACTTGGATCTGCACAGTAGCGTGTGTGTGAAGTTATTGAGAATTACCCCATCAGCACCTTGAATCTAATATACCCTTTTAGGGATAGATTTAAAGTAGGCCTGATACAGCAGAAACCACTAATTTAGAGAATTGCAAAATTGGGAATTGTATTTCAACCCAGAACAAAAACTGTGCTTTGACGGACACTAAATAACTTGACCAGCTAAAGCAATAATGACAGATTTGGATCAAAATAAATGTGAGGCCTATTTTTTAGGCGCTGGGTGACAGGTATACGTTTACACACAGAATTAGACTTGGAATTGCACAGTAGCGTGTGTGTGAAGTAATTGAGAATAACCCTATCTGCACCTTGAATCTTATATACCCTTTTAGGGATAGATTTAAAGTAGGCCTGATACAGCAGAAACCACTAATTTAGAGAATTGCAAAATTGGGAATTGTATTTCAACCATGAACAAAAACTGTGCTTTGACGGACACTAAATAACTTGACCAGCTAAAGCAATAATGACAGATTTGGATGAATATAAATTTGAGGCCTATTTTTTAGGCGCTGGGTGACAGGTATACGTTTACACACAGAATTAGACTTGGAATTGCACTGTAGCGTGTGTGAAGTTATTGAGAATAACCCTATCTGCACCTTGAATCTTATATACCCTTTTAGGGATAGATTTAAAGTAGGCCTGATACAGCAGAAACCACTAATTTAGAGAATTGCAAAATTGGGAATTGTATTTCAACCCTGAACAAAAATATATCCTTTGCCAGACAGCAGACAGTATTACAATTGGCTGGCCACAGCTGAAACACCAGATTTAGGGTACTGCTATTTTGGCAATTGTATTTCACCCCTCAATAAAATAGCAAGCACAGCCAATCCCCTGATGTAGGATATAGCCAAAAAATAACCACACTATTGATGGTTAAATGCACTTGGTGACAGGCTCAGCTTGCCCCTGATGTAGTATATGGCCAAAAAAATAACCACACTACTGATGGTTAAATGCACTTGATGACAGCTTGACCCTGTACTTGGTGGCAGCTTGTGCTGGCGCACCACAAGACACAAAATGGCCACCGATCAACCCAGAAAAAAGTGAATGAAAAACGCTCTGAGCAGCCTAAAAACAGTGAGCAATTGAATAGCAGCAGTTCAATGATCCACAGCTGTAGATCGATCACTGAATGAAGTCTTTTGGAGGAGTTAATCACTGCCTATTCTCGCCCTAACGTCGCAGCTGCAACCTCTCCCTACACTTGTAACAGCAGAGTAGCGTGCAGCGCTACGTGACCCAAGCTTATATAGAGGCTGGGTCACATGCTGCACTGGCCAATCACAGCCATGCCAATAGTAGGCATGGCTGTGATGGCCTCTTGGGGCAAGTAGTATGACGCTTGTTGATTGGCTGCTTTGCAGCCTTTCAAAAAGCGCCAAGAAAGCGCCGAACAACGAACCCGAACCCGGACTTTTATGAAAATGTTCGGGTTCAGGTCCGTGTCACGGACACCCCAAAATTCGGTACGAACCCGAACTATACAGTTCGGGATCGCTCATCCCTAATAAGAAGGCTTATGTGTTCTGTGTCTGCTAATAGACGCTGGGTAGTATTCCATTTTGCACAGAAGCGCCATTTTTTCCTCAAACAAATCTTTCCATAAACTGACACCTTTGTTTGACACACACATAAAACGCACCCTTACCTGTTGATTGGCACCCATACCTGTTGATGTGCATGGATCCAAACCTGACTGAAGAATGAAGGATCATGACTGCTGCCAGGAAGGAAAACAGCAGGGGTCCAATGTGATGTCATCATCCATGGATGCTGAAGGGTTCCATTGTGACACGCTCTGTGTTCCATCTATTAAAATTTTCATTGGGGCTGCCATATTGATTTTCTGGAGGCAGCCATTTTGTTTTGCAGTTAAACAGAGCTGTCATTTCAATGGATAAGAAATGCTGGGAAGGGTCAGGATTGTAGCCACAGAAGTCAGCATGGATGTATTCTAGTCTCTGAGCACTATTGTTTATAGCTACAATGAAATTCTGCGTTAGAATCTGCTTTTGGATTCCTGGAGCAGGTAGAGCAATGGCAGAGGTGCTAAGTACATTCCATAATAGCACAGAACTTTGATTGGACAACAGGCACATTCTCATTCTGCCAGCTACAAAAATCCATAAAAGGTATGGTATCTCATGATAGCTGGTGAGTTGCAGACGATAACCTGATCTCCACCTGCATTGCAGTGGCCAAAAAGCAAAAAACAGAAAAGGCTTAGCTCCGTCGGTGGCCGCTTCTTTCCCCCAAGTTGCGACAGAGGGTAAAGAGGGGTAGTCTTGGAGTTTATATGGCCATACCGTCAGAAACAGATAAGAATGCTTTTGTGTTCTAGGCCTGCTAATAATCGCTGGATAGTATTCCATTTTGCACTGAAGCACAAATTTTACCTTAATCAAATATTTCCATAAACTGACACCTTTGTTTGACACACAAAAACGCACCCTTACCTGTTGATTGGCAACCATACCTGTTGATGTGCATGGATCCAAACCTGACTGAAGAATGAAGGATCATGGATGCTGCCAGGAAGGAAAACAGCAAGGGTCCATTGTGATGTCATCATCCATGGATGCTGAAGGGTTCCATTGTGACACGCTCAGTGTTCCATCTATTGAGATTTTCATGGAGGCTGCCATATTGATTTTCTGGAGGCAGACATTTTGTTTTGCAGTTAAACAGAGCTGTCATTTCAATGGATAAGAAATGTTGAGAAGGGTTAGGATTGCAGCCACAGAAGTCAGCATGGATGTATTCTAGTCTATGAGCACCAGTGTTTACAGCTATAATACAATTCTGCGTTAGAACCTGCTTTTGGATTCCTGGAGCAGGTAGAGCAATTGCAGAGGTGCTGAGTACATTTGTCACGGCTGAGGATGGGGAAAACCCTCAGCCGTGCAATGTCAGAAGATGTTAATGGCTGCTCGGCCAGGACGACAGAATTAGGGAGCAGGTCACCTCCTATCGCGTCCCTAATCTGACCCTGACTCCTAACCATATGAGCCAACCCTGATGGTGGGAGGGCTCATACACCGGAACCTAATAATCCCTGCTAGCCCTCAGGATTGCTGGACAGTATTCCATTTTGCACTGAAGCGCCAATTTTATCTCAAACAAATATTTCCATAAACTGACACCTTTGTTTGACACACACAAAAACGCACCCTTACCTGTTGATTGGCACCCATACCTTTTGCTGTGCATGGATTCAAACCTGACTGAAGAATGAAGGATCATGGCTGCTGCCAGGAAGGAAAACAGCAAGGGTCCATTGTGATGTCATCATCCATGGATTCTGAAGGGTTCCATTGTGACACGCTCAGTGTTCCATCTATTGAAATTTTCATGGAGGCTGCCATATTGATTTTCTGGAGGCAGCCATTTTGTTTTTCAGTTAACACCTTAGGGACGCATGACGTGCCGGTACGGCATGTTTCCCGAGTCCTTAAGGACCTATGACGTACCGGTACGTCATGAGTTTAAAATGAGATTGCGGCGCTGCGGGTGTTAATCCGAACAGGATGTCGGCTGAAATCATTCAGCCGGCATCCTGTCACAACGCCAGAGGGGGTCATATGACCCCCCCCCCCCCCGTATTGGCGAGCGCAGCAAACCACAGGTCAATTCAGGGGATCAAACTTTAAAATGCCCCATATAAAGTTTTTTCACCCCCCCTTGCAGCCCTGAATGCTTTTATGGCGGGGGGTGGTGCAGGGGGTTTGTTGCAGGCGGTGTGGGAGGCGGGCAGTGCGGCAGGCAGGATCGTGATTGCCCGCCTCCTCTTGAATAATCGTTGGTGGCCAGTGGGTATACCTGAGTGTCAGCACATTGCTGACACCCTGGTATAAATGGCTGACATCTGTGATGTGATGTTAGCCATTTAACCCTTTCCATACCGCGGTCCATACGGACCGCTGTATGGAAAAAGTTAACAGTAAGTTAACAGTAAGAGGGGGCTCCCTCCCTCTCCCATCGGGGGGCTGCTGTGCCTTTGCAGCCCCCCAACAGCATGGGGTCACAGATGTAGGGAGCCCCCCTCCTTACCCTTCCCCGTCTGCGCAGTTGTGGCCACAACTGCGCAGACGGGGAAGGTTCCCATGGCAACAGGACGCCTTCTCAGGCATCCTGCTGTCCATGGTGCTGAACAGATCTGTGCTAAAGGCATAGATCTGTTCAGACAAAGTGTAAGTAAAATACAGTACAGTACACTATATATTGTACTGTACTGTATTATACAGACATCAGACCCACTGGATCTTCAAGAACCAAGTGGGTCTGGGTCCAAAAAAAGTTAAAAAAAAAGTGAAAAAAGTTAAGATAAAAAAAAAACATTTATCACTGAATAAAAATTAAAAAAAAAAAAAAAATACACTACACATATTAGGAATCGCCGCGTCCGTAACGACCTGATCTATAAAATGGTTATGTTACTTTCCCCGCACAGTGAACGCCATAAAAAATTTAATAAAAACTATGAGGAAATTGAATTTTTCTCCACCTTACTTCCCAAAAAAGGTAATAAAAGTGATCAAAAAAGTTGCATGTACGCCAAAATAGTACCAATCAAACTGTCATCTCATCCCGCAAAAGTCATACCCTACCCAAGATAATCGCCCAAAAACTGAAAAAACTATGGCTCTTAGACTATGGAAACACTAAAACATGATTTTTTTTGTTTCAAAAATGAAATCATTGTGTAAAACTTACATAAATAAAAAAAAAAAGTATACATATTAGGTATCTCCGAGTCCGTATCGACTGGCTCTATAAAAATATCACATGACCTAACCCCTCAGATGAACACCGTAATTTTTTTAAAATAAAAACGGTGTAAAGAAAGCAATTTTTTGTCATCTTACATCACAAAAAGTGTAATAGCAAGCGATCAAAAACTCATATGCACTAGAAAATACTGCCAATCAAACCGTCATCTCATCCCACAAAAATAGAGACCCTACCTAAGATAATCACCCAAAAACTGAAAAAACTATGGCTCTCAGACTATGGAGACAATAAAACATGATTTATTTATTTTTTTAAACAATTTTTATTGTTTTTTTTTAAATTATCCATACATATAAATATTATAAAATAACACATTGTGGTGCAAAGACAATATAAAGCTTGAGTTACAATCGTCAGTTTTGTGTAAAGACAAAATATAAATATCAAATACAGATATTATTATATGCATAGGACAAAAAACCTGAGTGGAACATAGAACATCGGAACACCTGGATACAGAATATGGGATGTTAAGCAAAGTTTCTATATAATTTCCATAAAGACCAGATATTAAGGAATGTACTTCTGGATTTTAACTCCCAATGTGAGAGTTCTTCAAGGCGATAGAATTGATTGACTTTGGCTATCCAGTGGTCTATAGTAGGGATTACTGAACTACGCCAATTTATGGGGAAAAGTAGTCGTGCCGCTGAAATCAGGAAGGAAAAGAGGATTCTTTTGTGAGTGTCCACCCCCTGTATGCCGAAGGACAATAGTGCGATCTCAGGGGAAGTAGGGAAATTGGTCTTGCATACTTTATTGCATAAGTTGAATATTTTCTCCCACCAGGGTTTTAGCAGAGGGCAGTCCCACCAGATATGGAAATAAGAACCTTTATTTTTTTCACATCTCCAGAAACTGTCTGGGACGCTAGGATAATACGAGGAGATCTTGTCTGGGTTTCTGTACCACCTAGATAAAACCTTGTAACCATTTTCCTGTACTCGGACACATCTTGAGAGTTTGTGTGGAGTAATGAAGAGTTTGGTCATTTCAGATTGAGAGACTTGTCTTCCCAGATCCTTTTCCCATTGTGCTATTACTGCTGGTTTGAAGCTCGAAGTGGGTAGGGTAAGTTTTTTTATAGAGAACGGAAATTAACTTAGAAGGGTAATTAGTGGAGTTCAACAGACTTTCAAACCAATCTAGGGGTTTCTGCATATTTAGGGATTTAGCTCTAAGGCTAATTTCTTTACTAATATAAGTGAAGAGTAAGGTATGTGAGGGAGTAGCTTCCAGAGTGTTTAAAAGTGACTCTTCAGAGAGGACACACCCGTTATTGTCCAGTAGATCAGTTATTAATTTAGTAGAAGATCTGATCCTTAGAGGACATGAATCCTTCAGCTCTTTTGGAGCTAATGAGATAATATCTCCTACCTGAAGGAGAGGGGAGGGCAGGGGTAGGGCACAGCAATTGGAGGAAAACCACTTCCATACCTTTAATGAGGTGTGAACTATAGGGTTTGGAATAGAGGAGAAGGCAGGAAGTGGGCTGTCCGACAATAACAGGGCTCTAATAGTAGAGGGAAAGAAAATATTTTCTAACGGTAGCCATTGTTTGTGATTTGAGGGCCGAAGCCAATCAATCACTCTATTTAAGTGTATAGCCTTCATATAAAGCTCAGGGTCGGGTAAACCTATCCCACCTAGTTGTTTAGGTTTTGTTAAGGTAGAAAAGGAAATTCTAGGTTTTTTATCTTGCCAAATAAATTTCCGGATCTGGGAGTTCAAAGACCTAAAAAAGGACCTAGGGATGGCGATTGGGAGGACTTGCAGGAGGTAAGTGAGTCTTGGAATTACCAGGGACATCACCAGGTTCTTCCTACCAAACCAAGACAAGTAAGGGTGGTCCAGGGAATCAAGCTGAGCAACAATGGCCTTCAGGAGGGGGTTATAGTTGAGCTGAAACAATTCTGAGAGATGGGAGGTTAATTTAATTCCCAAGTATGTCAGATGCCTGTTAGACCAGTTAAAAGGGGAGTTTAATTGGAGGGTAGAGATTTGGGTCGGGGATAATCCAATATGAAGGATCTGGGACTTATGGGGATTAATTTTGAAGTTTGAGAGGAGACCGAATCTATTTAGGAGGGATACTATTAGGGGCATAGATTTAGTGGGGTTTGTTGTAGTGATAAGCAGATCATCTTCAAAAGCCGCCAATTTAAATTCTTTTGGGCCTAATTTTAGTCCAATGATGCCCTCTTCTTGTCTCAAAGCCTGCAGAAGAGTCTCCATCACTAGGACAAATATAAGGGGGGGGGGAGAGGACATCCTTGACGTGTACCGTTTTTAATTAAGAAGCGGGTGGAAATGAGGTTATTGACCAGGACTGAGGCAGAGGAATTTGTGTACATTGCAAAAACAGCATTGATGTAGGGGCTAGGGATATGAAATTTATGTAGGGTATGTCTTATGAACGACCAGTCTATTCGGTCGAATGCTTTTTCAGCATCGGTACCGAGTAAGACCAAGGGCCTTTTTTTATGAGAAGCATAGAAGAGGGCATCAAGAACTTTAGTGGTGTTATCCTTTCCCTCCCGACCTTTCACAAATCCCACTTGATCAGGGTGGATTAGGTTGGGGAGAAAAGATTGAAGTCTAGTGGCTAACATTTTCGCCAATATTTTTAAGTCTGTGTTCAGTAAAGATATAGGACGATAATTAGCGCAAGAGGTAGGGTCCTTACCTTCTTTAGGTATTATAGTAATTAGTGCGTTAGTCATATCAACTGATAAAGGTTGGTTGTGAAGGGAAGAGTTACAGACGGGGAGGAAGTAAGGGATCTCAGAGTCTTGGAAGGTGGCATAGTAAGTGGTGGGGAAACCATCCGGGCTCGGGCATTTATCTTTTGGGGGGGCTTTAGGGGCTGCCGCTAACTCAAATGAAGTAAATGGCTTTTCTAGGGCATTTTGCTGATCTGGGGATAGTTTAGGCAGATTTAATGTATCCATAAAGGCCTTAACTGACATTTCTCTACTCTGAGTGAGTAAGTCTTCTGCAGGGGGGAGTAAATTATACAGAGTTTCGTAAAAAAGCTTAAATTGCTCCGCTATAGCCTCTGAGGAGAAGAGCTGTTGGCCTTGGGAAGTTTTGATGGAGGATACATGTCTAGCTAATTTTCTACGTTTGATCCGTTGCATCATAAATTTAGAGGCCTTGTTACCATGAGCAAAAAACTTGTGTTGGGAGGATAAATAATATTTAGCGGCTTTGGCATTTAGTAGGTTTTTAAGCTCTGTTCTAAGAGTGGTCAGTTCTGCTAAGTGATGGATTGCGAGGGATCTCTTGTGGAGAGACTCCAATATGTGAATCTGGTCCAAAAGAGGGGAGAGGTGTTTGTCTGCTTGCTTCTTCAGATAGGAACATTTTCTAATGAAGTGCCCTCGTATAAAAACTTTGTGGGCATCCCAAAGGGTCTGTGGGGAGATATCTGGATTTTTATTGAGGGAAAAATATTCCTCTATAAAGGGATTTGAAGTATTTTTTAAGGCCATCGTTGCTCAGCACAGACTCATTAAGTCTCCAAATAGGAGTCCTACCTGGTTCAGAAGACGGTCTTATAGTACAGAATATAGGGGAGTGATCTGATAGGTGATGTTACCAATTTTTGCATCCAAGAAGAAAGGTATCTGGTCCTTCGGTACGAGTATATAGTCTATCCTGCTATAGGAGTGACCTGGAGCGGAATAAAAGGAATAGTGAGTATGGTTAGGGTTAAGGCAGCGCCATATATCTATAAGTCCTAGGTCATATATCCTGGAATTAGGCTTTTCGAGAGATTTAGCTGAGAAAGAAGACTTTTTGGAGGACGTATCAACAAGGGGCTGTAAGACGATGTTAAAGTCACCTGCCAAGACGAGGGTTCCCTCCTGTAAGTCCTCTACCAGGGTCAAAAGGGACAGGAGCCAACCAATCTGGTCGATATTAAGGGCGTAAATATTGACAAAAGTGTACATTTTACGACCAATAGTACCCTTGAGTATTATGTATCTGCCATCTGGGTCTTGTGTATGTGCAGTATAAGTGAAGGGAACATTTCCTCTGAAACCTATACTCACTCCTCTAGAGCCCGCTCCCCCCGCTCCACAATGATACCAATTTGGATATTTGGAAAATGAAAGGTCAGGATATTTACCATGTGTATAATGGGTTTCCTGTAAAAACAAGACTGAACATCTTTCCTTCCAAAGGAGGGAAAAAATTTGGGATCTTTTAGATGGAGATCTAAGGCCCTTTACATTAAAGGACGCAAATTTGAGGTCATTCATGGATAAGTAATTGGGCCGTTGTGGCGGCCCCCAGAGAAGTGAGCATACTCTCCCCACTCAACAAATATAGATGTGACTGATATTCAGGTGTTCCACAAATGTAAAAACTAAAATGAAAAACATAAACATTAATAAAACAGTAACGCGGCATTAGGATGTCAAGTTGCCGCCTTAATAACAATATGAAGCTTGATGGCTTCTTCAGAGAGGGGGGAAAAAGTGGGGTTAACCCAGTTATAGGATCCTGCTATTAAAGGGAACAAATAAAGCATTTGAATATGTACTCCAGATAAAAAAGGAGGGGGTGGGAGGAGGGAAGGGGGGGTTAGGGGGAGGAATATAGATGGAAAAAGGAATGTTGAAGGGGAAAATGAGAGAGAGGTAGGAAGGTGGGCTTATTGGAGAGTAGAGACAGAGATATTGCTTATACTGTGCCAATAGAATGTCACTACCAGAGCTTTGAGACGTTCTCACAGCTCTGTTTCTCCACGCCCTACAATAGGAGGAGGGGTGATTTAAAGGCAGGGAAATCAAACGCAGGAGGAACAGCTGGGAGGAAGGAAACAGAAAGTAAAGACTTCATCACAGGGGCGGAGAAACAGAGCAGTGAGAACTCCTCCAAGCTCTAGTAGTGACATCATCACAGGGGTGGAGAAACAGAGATGTGAGAACATCTCAAAGCTCTGGTAGTGACATAGAATTAGAATGGAAGAACTATGACACAGTGTCAGTTATCCTCCTCGGGGTCAGGGTGGCGCTGCGATGCTTCATTCGCTGTCTTTTAGGAGTAGCAGACTTCTCCCAAGGGGTCAGCTTCGGAAGATCAGGTAATATGGAGATCTCAGACACTGCATCCCAGCTTGTTATGTCCATTGGAGGAATGTCCATGAAAGAAAAAGTATCCTGAAGATCCATATAGGATGAAATTTTGATCTGTTTTCCTGCATATTTGAAGGACAGACCAAAGGGGAAAGTCCATCTGTATAAGATATTCTTGTTGCGCAGGTTGTCTGTGAGAGGTTTCAGGATCTTCCTCTTATTCAGGGTGACAGGGGAAAGGTCTTGAAATATCTTGATAGTAGAATCACCAAAAGAGATGGTATTTGAGGCTCTGGCTGCATTAAAGATTTTTTTCTTTGTCAGCATAATTAAAAAAAATGGCAGATATTGTCTCTGGGAGGTTCTGTATCCTTTGGCTTCTGTCTGAGGGCTCTGTGAGCTCTTTCTATGATCATGTCAGACAAGTCATCCCTTCCCAGGAGGGTTGCAGCTATTTGTCTAATGGTAGAAATAAGGTCATCATTAGGCACAGACTCTGGTATGCCTCTGAATCGGAGGTTATTCCTCCTCCCTCTGTTTTCTTGATCCTCCATAGCTGCATGCAGCTGGTTAATATGTTGTTGGCAGGAGGAGAGGGATTGGGAAACAGCGGAGCTATGCTCCAGGGTGGCCTGACTGATATTCTCCAGAGACTCTACCCTGTGACCTATATGTTGAATCTCCTGTGTGAGTACAGAGATTTCTTGCTTAAGGGGTAAAAGGGCTTCAGCAAGGGCTTGCTTGATGAAACGCCGAGACACAGGCAGGGAGCGGGAGCTTAATGACTCACCCCTGTCGCTTTCTCCCTCAGACATGCCTATTTCGAAAGGTTGCGAAAAATAGTATGATCCCCTATACCAGCGGACATCTACCTAGATGGCTACTAAATATACCATATGGACAGTTCCGACGCATAAAACGTAATTGCACTAAAGAGGAGCAATTTGAAGAGGAAGCATGCAAAATGAAGGAACAATTTGTAACTAGAGAATACCCAGAAATTTTAGTAGACTCATCATTAAGTAAGGTGAGAGAATTAGACAGAAAATCCTTCTTCAATCCAACTAAAGTGAAAAAGAAAAATAAAGATGAGGGGACTATGAGAATGGTCTTACCCTTTAATGCCCAATATCGAAAAATACAACATATAATTAAAAAACATTGGCATTTTCTTAAAGAAGATAGACTGATAGGCTCATTGATCCCGATCACACCACACATTGTGTACAGTAAGGCCCCCAATTTAGGATTAAAGGTAGCCCCTACAATAAAAAAGGAGAAAATCAACAAACCCACGATACAGGCAATGTTAGATATCAAAGGTTTCTATAGATGTGGCACCTGTATTAACTGCCGATCGACTAAGTTCCCACGAAAGACACAGGAAATAATATCCCCGACTAACCAACTCAGACATACAATAAAAGAATACCTCACATGTAATACTACTAGTGTCATTTATACAATAAGTTGCCCATGCAATAAAATCTATGTGGGAAGGACAAAAAGAACATTAAAGAAAAGAATTGCAGAACATCTCAATAATATCAGGAAAGGCCACATGGACCACCCACTGTCAAAACATTTCAAAGAACATCATGGTCAACAAACAGATCTATGTTTTGCAGCGATAGAGAAAGTGGAAGTAGATTGGAGAGGAGGTAACCATGTGGAGAAAATGTCCAGAATAGAATCGAGATGGATTTTTGAACTGGACACCCTTATACCACATGGATTAAATGCAGAGTTAGAAATCTTTGGCTTTTTGTAGTAGATTAAAGCCTGGGGTGGTTGCCTTCCACCGACACATGGTCAGATGGTATATTAATTACGTACATCTGGCCGTGCCTTGGTGGACGGCTCCCACCGCCCATTCAGCCACAATCTCGTGTTCATCCAATCTGACAACAGTCCTCCATGTTGGACTGTGTCAGTTTGATCCATCTATTCTCAGATGAAAAAATATGCGAAGGTGCACTTATTTATTACATCTTTTATTAATTAAATATTTTTTATATTCATTTATACATTTTAATTCATGTTATTGTGAATAATGAGAGTAAGGAAGCAAATAACATTAAATCCCTTATGTAAATGACTAAGGATGTAATTTCAGCAGCTTTTCTGAAAAAAAACGCATCGACCATAAAAAACGCATGGAAACCGCATCATTACCGCATATGCGTTTTTTTTTTTTTTTTTTTTTTTTTTTTTTTTTTTATAGCAAGATTTCGATGTATTAAATGTGGGAGCTATATTGCTGATTGAATTTACTTTATCATTAAAATATTCAATTTTATTATTGAGTATAGTACATTGTAATAATCCAGACCAGATTTTGTCACTATGGTACCTGGATTGTGATCCAGGACTGATCTTTGGGATATTTGGAACCAATTAACAAAGATGGTATAAAAGAGGTGGTTTAGGGGGAGCCAGGTCACCACTGAGGAAGAAGTCAGCACCCCTTGGGACTTCGAAACGCGTCTGGGAGGAACCTGGACCCCACATTACCACCATTTTTGGCGTACGCAAGGAGATCTACAGCTACACCTCCCTTACCAATAACCTCCTAAGTGATAAACTCGTCCTATATCAAATTCGAAAACTCCTCAGAGTGAGACATTCTGATTTACAAGTAAGGAGAAATCGAATATCTGGGGCGCTGAGGAAACGGTGATTGAAAAAACCGCATTGAGAAGTGGAGGTAAGGGATTTAAATAGCTTGAAAAAAAGGGTGGGACGCCACCTAGAGCTAACATCTTCTGAACTTTAATCCGATAAGTTCCATGAACTGTGATATATAGATATTCGGAATAACTTCTATTATTGAATCAGAAAATCCTGCGACTGCACTACAATAATGATAATCGGTGATGTATACCGAATCAATGGTGACATTTCTCATTGAAAACTATTGAGCAATAACGCATTCAGTGCTCTAGTGTTGAGAATTTAACCTTCTGGACCTATTCAATCAGATTACAGACAAGTACCCATTTGCTGTCTGATGTGTGTTTATATATACACTATAAGTGATTTTTTATATTGTCGATTGTGACTTTTTATCATTGTTATTTAATTTCTGCACAAATTACGTACTTTGTATGACATTTTAAGTATTTTATTGCATCAATAAAGCGACTTGTTTTGAGCAAAATTTTCCAGATACTGAGTGCCATATCTCCAATATTATTTGCCTATTTCAGCGCCTGCTTCAGAGCGCTCGTTTGCCGGCGCCATCTTGGATTCTCTAACTGCAGGCGAAGCGGTCTGTTTCTTTAGATATTTCGCCATTCCCGATCCTGGATTAGGGCATTTCGGGATCACAGCATGGTCTGTGTTCTTCTGCCCTCCGATTTTCACCATTCTGGAGTATTATGGCTAGCGTAAGCGAGTCCCTTCAGCAGGAAAATAAGCGGAGCTCAGCAGAGCATGTCTTCACAGCTCAGCCGTTGGCTCCGCCCCCCACTAAAACATGATTTTATTTTTGTTTCAAAAATGAAATCATTGTGTAAAACTTACATAAATAAAAAAATTGTATACATATTAGGTATCGCCGCGTCCGTGACAACCTGCTTTATAAAAATACCACATGATCTAACCTGTCAGATGAATGTTGTAAATAACAAAAAAAAAACAGTGCCAAAAAAGCTATTTCTTGTTACCTTGCCTCACAAAAAGTGTAATATAGAGCAACCAAAAATCATATGTACTCTAAACTAGTACCAACAAAACTTCCACCTTATACCGTAGTTTCTAAAATGGGGTCACTTTTTTGGAGTTTCTACTCTAGGGGTGCATCAGGGGGGCTTCAAATGAGACATTGTGTCCAAAAAAACAGTCTAGCAAAATCTGCCTTCCAAAAACCGTATGGCATTCCTTTCCTTCTGCACCCTGCCGTGTGCCCGTACAGCAGTTTACGACCACATATGGGGTGTTTCTGTAAACTACAGCATCAGGGCCATAAATAATGAGTTTTGTTTGGCTGTTAACCCTTGCTTTGTAACTGGAAAAAAAATATTAAAATGGAAAATCTGCCAAAAAAGTGAAATTTTGAAATTGTATCTCTATTTTCCATTAAATCTTGTGCAACACCTAAAGGGTTAACAAAGTTTGTAAAATCAGTTTTGAATACCTTGAGGGGTGTAGTTTCTTAGATAGGGTCACTTTTATGGAGTTTCTACTCTAGGGGTGCATCAGGGGGGCTTCAAATGGGACATGGTGTAAAAAAAAACAGTGCAGCAAAATCTGCCTTCCAAAAACCATACGGCGCACCTTTCCCTCTACGCCCTACTGTGTGCCCGTACAGTAGTTTACGGCCACATATCGGGTGTTTCTGCAAACTACAGAATCGGGGCAATAAATATAGTATTTTGTTTGGCTGTTAACCCTTGCTTTGTTACTGGAAAAAATTGATTAAAATGGAAAATTTGCCCAAAAATTGAAATTCTCAAATTTCATCTCCATTTGCCAATAAATCTTGCGCAACACCTAAAGGGTTAACAAAGTTTGCAAAATCAGTTTTAAATACCTTGAGGGGTGTAGTTTCTAGAATGGGGTCATTTTTGGGTGGTTTCTATTATGTAAGCCTCACAAAGTGACTTCAGACCTGAACTGGTCCCTAAAAAGTGAGTTTTTGAAAATTTCTGAAAAATTTCAAGATTTTCTTCTAAACTTCTAAGCCTTGTAACATCCCCAAAAATAAAATATCATTCCCAAATTGATCCAAACAAGAATTAGACATATGGGGAATGTAAAGTAATAACTATTTTTGGAGGTATTACTATGTATTATAAAAGTAGAGAAATTGAAACTTGGAAATTTGCAATTTTTAATTTTTTTTTGCTAAATTTGGTATTTTTTTTATAAATAAAAATGATTTTTTTTTACTTTATTTTACCAGTGTCATGAAGTAAAATATGTGACGAAAAAACAATCTCAGAATGGCCTGGATAAGTCAAAGCGTTTTAAAGTTATCAGCACTTAAAGTGACACTGGTCAGATTTGCAAAAAATGTCCAAGTCCTTAAGGTGAAATAGGGCTGAGTCCTTAAGGGGTTAAACAGAGCTATCATTTCAATGGATAAGAAATGCTGGCAAGGGTTAGGATTGCAGCCACAGAAGTCAGCATGGATGTATTCTAGTCTCTGAGCACTATTGTTTATAGATACAATGAATTATGTGTTAGAACCTGCTTTTGGATTCCTGTAGCAGGTAGAGCAATTGCAGAGGTGCTAAGTACATTCCATAATAGCACAGAACTTTGATTGGACAACAGGCGCATTCTCATTCTACCAGCTACAAAAATCCATAAAAGGTATGGTATCTCATGATAGCTGGTGAGTTGCAGACGATAAATTGATCTGCACCTGCATTGCAGTGACCAAAAAGCAAAAACCAGAAAAGGCATAGTTCTGGCGGTGGCCGCTTCTTTCCCCCAAGTTGCGACAGAGGGTAAAGAGGGGTACTCTTGGAGTTTATATGGCCATACCGTCAGAAACAGATAAGAAGGCTTTTGTGTTCTGGGCCTGCTAATAGACGCTGGACAGTATTCCATTTTGCACAGAATCGCCAATTTTTCATCAAAGAAATCTTTCCATAAACTGACACCTTTGTTTGCCCTTACCTCTTGATTGGCACCCATACCTGTTGATGTGCATGGATACACACCTGACTGAAGAATGAAGGATCATGGCTGCTGCCAGGAAGAAAAACAGCAAGGGTCCATTGTGATGTCATTATCCATGAATGCTGAAGGGTTCCATTGTGACATGCTCAGTGTTCCATCTATTGAAATTTCCATGGAGACTGCCATATTGATTTTCTGGAGGCAGACATTTTGTTTTGCAGTTAAACAGAGCTGTCATTTCAATGGATAAGAAATGTTGGGAAGGGTTAGGATTGCAGCCACAGAAGTCAGCATGGATGTATTCTAGTCTCTGAGCACTATTGTTTATAGCTACAATGAAATTCTGCGTTAGAACCTGCTTTTGGATTCCTGGAGCAGGTAGAGCAATTGCAGAGGTGCTAAGTACATTCCATAATAGCACAAAACTTTGATTGGACAACAGGCGTATTCTTATTCTGCCAGCTACAAAATCCGTAAAAGGTATGATATCTCATGATAGGTGGCGAGTTGCAGACGATAAACTGATCTGCATCTGCATTGCAGTGGCCAAAAAGCAAAGGCATTGCTCCGTTGATGGCCGCTTCTTTCCCCCGAGTTGCGACAGAGGTTATAGATCGATACTCTTGGAGTTTATTTGGCCATACCGTCAGAAGCAGATAAGAAGGCTTTTGTGTCCTGGGCCTGCTAATAGACGCTGGACAGTATTCCATTTTGCACAGAAGCGCCATTTTTTCCTCAAACAAATCTTTCCATAAACTGACACCTTTGTTTGACACACACAAAAACGCACCCTTACCTGTTGATTGGCACCCATACCTGTGGATGTGCATGGATCCACACCTGACTGAAGAATGAAGGATCATGGCTGCTGCCAGGAAGAAAAACAGCAAGGGTCCATTGTGATGTCATCATCCATGGATGCTGAAGGGATCCATTGTGACACGCTCAGTGTTCCATCTATTGAAATTTTCATGGAGCCAACAGGCGCATTCTCATTCTGCCAGCTACAAAAATCCATAAAAGGTATGTTATCTCATGATAGGTGGTGAGTTGCAGACGATAAACTGATCTGCACCTGCATTGCAGTGGCAAAAAAGCAAAAACCAGAAAAGGCATAGCTCCATCAGTGGCCGCTTCTTTCCCCCAAGTTGCGACAGAGGGTAAAGAGGGGTACTCTTGGAGTTTATATGGCCATACCGTCAGAAACAGGCTTTTGTGTTCTGGGCCAGGAAGGAAAACAGCAAGGGTCCATTGTGATGTCATCATCCATGGATGCTGAAGGGTTCCATTGTGACACGCTCAGTGTTCCATCAACTGAAATGTTCATGGAGGCTGCCATATTGATTTTCTGGAGGCAGCCATTTTGTTTTTCAGTTAACCCCTTAGGGACGCATGACGTACCGGTACGGCATGTTTCCCGAGTCCTTAAGGACCTATGACGTACCGGTACGTCATGAGTTTAAAATGAGATTGCGGCACTGCGGGTGTTAATCCGAACAGGATGCCGGCTGAAATCATTCAGCCGGCATTCTGTCACAACGCCGGGGGGGGGTCATATCACCCCCCGTATCGGCGATCGCAGCAAACCATTTTACCAGTGTCATGAAGTAAAATATGTGACGAAAAAAAACAATCTCAGAATGGCCTGGATAAGTCAAAGCGTTTTAAAGTTATCAGCACTTAAAGTGACACTGGTCAGATTTGCAAAAATTGTCCAAGTCCTTAAGGTGAAATAGGGCTGAGTCCTTAAGGGGTTAAACAGAGCTGTCATTTCAATGGATAAGAAATGCTGTGAAGGGTTAGGATTGCAGCCACAGAAGTCAGCATGGATGTTGTCACGAGGGTGTCAAGACCCACGCCTTTTTTTTAAAATTTTAACGGTCACTAGGACCAAGCGTATTTTTGCAACTCCTCCGACTAGTATTGTAAAAAACTAAATTTTATTATAATCATTTTAAAACCAAAATATCACTTGGGAACAAAAAGGGTTAAAACTATCAGGAGTGACAGTTGCAGAGTCAGTGGCCAGTGTTCATGTGTATAACTAGTATCCAGGCTTTGTGGATTTGCCTAGTTGTTTATATCAATCAGTGGTATAGAATCTCATATTCCAGAGACCTATCCATATCGCTCTGTCTTACTCCTGCCTAAAAATCAGCATCCTTGGTCCCACATGTTTCGCCGAGCCTGTCGGCGTCTTCAGGGGAAACTAACAGACCCACGCCTGACTCCGTTATACCCAGGGTCAGGAAGTCGCAGCGGTTGGCTGCACGCTCTATGTAAGATAGGGCTGTTTCCTTATGGTAGCTTTCTGGGTTTGCTTTGCAACCCTTTTTGGCTCACTCAGGGATCTGTAGCTCCTTCTCCTCAGCTGTTCCTTGTCCAGCACTCCCAACCTCCTTATATTCCCCTCTCACACTTCTCTGGTTGCCAGATATAGAGCTTCCTGCCTGGACTTCTATACTGACCCTCTGGAGCTGTGTTGCTGCGTTCTCTGGTAGTTGGTCCAGAACGTTACCCTCCGGATCCCTGTTGGACCTTGGTGGTCTGCTGTGGTCGCCCACCTGGGTGTATGTGTTTGTCTGTTTTGTCTGTCCTCTCCATGGTGTTTCCCTCTTAGTGTCAGTGGTGCGGACTAGCGATCCCACCGGCCCGTTCACTATCTAGGGCTCATTCTAGGGAAAGCCAGGGTTTATGCACGTGATCGCCACACGGGTGAGGAACCCGTCTAGGGGCGCCAGGGCAGTCAGGTGCCAGCCGCAAGGTGAGTCAGGGGTCCCCTCCTTTCCCTCTCCCTTGGGCAGGGCTTTCCCTTTTTGCTCCCTGTGCGTGACGCCGGTCATTACATCAGGCCCTTATTTTGTGTAGGTAAAAAAAAAAATAAATACCTACTTAGAATCCAGTATGGATCCAATTGCTGCTCTGTCCAAACACTTTCATGGCCAGTCTTTGGAGGTGGCAGGATTGAAGGCGTCTGCTACTGGTAACCAGGTTGTTGCGGAACCCAAGGTCCCTCTCCCAGACAGATTTTCTGGGGGAAGGGACAAGTTTTTGACATTCCGTGAGGCCTGTAAATTATATTTTAAACTGCACCCTTACTCCTCTGGTAATGAAAAACAGCGGGTGGGGGTTGTTATTTCCCTGCTGCAGGGGGACCCGCAATCCTGGGCATTCTCTTTACCCTCTGATTCCCAGGCTCTTCGGTCAGTGGATGAGTTTTTCAGGGCCTTGGGTCTCATATATGACGACCCTGACCGAGTCGCACTGGCTGAATCAAGTTTACGGAGACTCCTACAAGGAGAGCGGCCAGTAGAGGAGTATTGCTCTGACTTCCGTAGGTGGGCTACGGATACCCAATGGAACCACCCGGCTCTCAGGAGTCAATTCTGCTCTGGGTTATCCGAAAGGGTTAAGGATGCGCTTTCATTATATGAGACCCCCTTTTCCCTTGATGCGGTTATGTCCCTTTCTATCCGAATAGATAGACGCCTTAGGGACAGGTTGAAAAAACCGGAGCAATTGGTAACCCCTCCCAAGCAGCAGTTAGTCTGTACAGACTTAGACGAGCCTATGCAGCTAGGAGGAACTACTCGTCAGGGCCGTCCTCCTGAGGCTCGCCGTAGGCGTGGGGTTTGTTTTTTTTGTGGGGAGATGTCACGGAACCATGAACCAGACGTACAACAAGGGATAAGTGAAAATAAGAAGGCTTTATTGAAAATAAAGCTGTAAAGCAAAAGTCCAAACGGATGGCGAAACCGAAGCAGAGTCTTTGCGAAGCCAGAGGTCAGGAACCAGAAGGGTAGTCAGACGAAGCCAGGATCAGGAACCAGCAGGGTAGTCAGACGAAGCCAGGATCAGGAACCAGCAGGGTAGTCGGACGAAACCAGGATCAGGAACCAGCAGGGTAGTCGGACGAAACCAGGATCAGGAACCAGAAGCAGCAGCAGTCTAGAAGCATGTGAACACAGGAGGACCAAGCAAGGAACTGAAGCCACAGACCTCCTATATATATGAGCTGGGCATCCAGCTCCTCCCAGTGGGAAGGAGGAGCCGCAGGGTGGGAGGCTACAAGAAACCCAGAAACCAAGATGGCCGCCAGCACATGTCAAACGAAGGAGAACAGCAAGAAGGTAAGACCATGACAGTACCTCCCCCTCAAGGGCCCCTCCTCCGCGGAGTAAAGAACGGTTTCTGAGGGAAGCGTGCGTGGAAGGCTCGGAGCAAGGCAGGAGCATGGACATCTGCGGAGGGAACCCAGGAACGCTCCTCTGGACCATAACCACGCCAATGGACCAAAAACTGCACCCGACCGCGGACCAGGCGTGAGTCCAGGATATTGCTCACCTCATACTCCTCACGATTACCCACTTGGACCGGACGAGGCCGAGGAACCGAGGAAGTGAAACGATTACACACCAGTGGTTTCAACAGGGAGACATGAAACACGTTGGAGATCCGCATGCCAGGAGGAAGCGCAAGGGCATAGGCTACCGGGTTTACCCTGCGAAGCACTCGGAAGGGACCAACAAAGCGAGGCGCCAGCTTGGGAGTGGGCACTCGAAGGTTGAGGTTGCGGGTGGACAACCATACACGGTCTCCGACCTGGTAGGAAGGAGCAGGCGCTCGTCTGCGATCAGCCTGGAGTCTCTGGCGCTGCGCAGAGACCTCAAGGGACTTCTGGATCAGTACCCAAGAAGCACGTAGGACGGAAAGGTGATCCTCCACAGCCGGAATATCCTGGGGAGAGAATACCTCCGGTAACACGGCAGGTTGGAACCCATAATTGGCCATGAAGGGAGACGTCCCAGAGGAAGAGTTCACCGCCGTGTTCCTGGCAAACTCAGCCCAAGGCAGGAGGTCAACCCAATTGTCTTGGTGATCGGAGACATAGTAACGAAGGAATTGCTCCAAGGCCTGATTGGATCGTTCTGCGGCCCCATTGGACTGAGGGTGGTAGGCCGAGGAGAAGGAGAGATGAATCCCCAACTGGGAGCAAAAAGCGCGCCAGAACCTGGATACAAACTGATTCCCCCGATCCGACACAATCTCCTTGGGCAAACCGTGCAACCGGAAGACCTCCCTGGCAAAAATCGTGGCCAACTCTTGTGCAGAGGGTAACTTCTTGAGAGGAACACAGTGGCACATTTTGGAAAACCGATCCACAATCATGAGAATGACCGTATGGCCTCGGGATGCAGGGAGGTCCACAATGAAATCCATCCCCAGGTGTGACCATGGGCGCTCCCCGGTGGCTATGGGTTGCAGAAGGCCCAACGGAAGGTGCCGAGGGGACTTACTCTGGGCACAAACGGAGCATGCCGCTACATATGCGGCGATGTCGGAACGTAGAGAAGGCCACCAGAACAGACGTGAAACAGCCCAGGACAGCTGATTCTTTCCAGGATGCCCCGCGGTCTTGGAGTTATGGTAGGTTCGCAACAACCGAGTGCGCAACTCCTCAGGCACAAAACATCTGCCGTTGGGTCTCCCAGAGGGAGCACCAGATTGAGCCGCCAAAATCTGCTCACCCAGGGGAGAGGTCAGGCTGGTGCGAATGGCGGCCAAGATCTGATTCGGAGGTATGACCGAAGTCGGAATCGACTCCTCCCTGGACAGCTCGGAGTACTGCCGTGATAAGGCATCCGCCCTGATGTTCTTGGAACCGGGTAGGTAGGAGACCACGTAATTAAAACGTGACAAGAACAGAGCCCATCTGGCCTGACGTGGTGTCAATCTCTTGGCCTCAGAAAGGTAGGTCAGATTCTTGTGGTCCGTCAGGATGAGGACCGGAACCACCGAACCCTCGAGCAAGTGCCTCCATTCTTTAAGGGCCTGCACGATGGCCAATAACTCCCTGTCACCAATCTGATAGTTGCACTCCGCGGAAGACAGTTTCCGGGAGTAAAACCCACAAGGAAGCAGAGGACCCTCTGGTGTTCTACGCTGAGACAGAAGGGCGCCTACTCCCGTCTCAGACGCGTCCACCTCAAGGACAAAGGGCAACCCAGGGTTGGGATGCGACAGAATCGGAGCCGACACAAAGGCGGACTTTAGAGCCTCAAAAGCTCGGATGGCCTCGAGCGGCCAGACCTGGGAATTACTGCCCTTCCTGGTCAGATCCGTGAGAGGCTTGGCTAGCATGGAAAAGTCCCTGATGAACTTCCGATAATAATTGGCGAAGCCCAAAAAGCGCTGCAGGGAACGAAGACCACTGGGCTGGGGCCACTGTAAGACAGCCGAAACCTTCTCAGGATCCATGGAGAACCCCTCAGCGGAAATGATGTAACCTAAGAAGGTTACCTGGGATCGGTGAAATTCGCATTTCTCAAGCTTACCGAACAGCTTGTTCTCTCGTAACCGTTGCAACACTCGTCTGACATCCAGAATGTGGGCCTCCATGGATTCAGAATATACCAAGATGTCATCCAAATAGACCACCACACACTGCTGCAACAGGTCACGGAAAACATCGTTGATGAATTCCTGAAAGACTGCGGGCGCATTGCACAACCCAAAGGGCATAACCAAGGATTCATAATGACCGGTCCTGGTGTTAAACGCGGTCTTCCACTCATCGCCCGCCTTGATCCTTACCAGGTTATATGCCGCCCTCAGGTCGAGTTTGGTAAAGACCGTGGCCCCTTTAAGGCGATCGAACAGCTCGGAAATCAAGGGTATCGGGTAAGCGTTCTTGATCGTGATGCGATTGAGACCCCTGTAATCGATGCAAGGCCTCAACTCACCGCCCTTCTTTTTCACAAAGAAAAATCCAGCCCCTGCCGGGGACGAGGTTTGCGAATGTGTCCGCGTGAAAGCGCCTCCCTCACGTACTCCTCCATGGCCTCATTCTCCGCTACCGACAGTGGATAGACTTTGCCACGAGGAGGAATGGCACCAGATTGTAACTCTATGGCACAATCGTATGGGCTGTGCGGAGGTAGGGCAACCGCGCGCACCTTATCGAATACATCCCGGTACTCCTCGTATTCAGGAGGCAACAGAGAGTCCGAGGAAGTACACAGCAACTTGACAGACCCATGGATGCAACTAGCCCCACACTGCGGTGACCACGAGAGGATCTCGGCCGATCTCCAATCGAAAGTCGGATTATGCTTCCGGAGCCAGGGGTACCCCAAGACCACCGAGTAGTGTGGAGACGAAATAACCTGGAGGCAGACCGACTCTCTGTGAACGGCACCAATGGCTATCCCCACTGGAAGGGTCTCATGAGTCACGTGTGGCGGCAGAATGGGTCTGCCGTCTATCGCCTCAAGAGCCAGTGGGGAACCTCGAGCCTGCAGAGGAATGGAATTGGCGGCAGCGAACACATTATCAATGAACAAACCACCAGCACCAGAGTCCACCAACGCCTGGGTCGTCACCGAGCCCCCGACCCAGGAGAGGACAACAGTGATCAGTGGTTTGTCAACACGGGAAACCGGGGACGAGGAGACTCCACCCAAGATCTGCCCCCGACAGGATCTCAGGTGCGAGCGTTTCCCGGACGGTTCGGACATGCCAACCGAAAATGCCCACCGAGACCACAGTACATGCATCGGCCCTCGCGTCTCCGGAGTACCCTCTCCCCCTCGGACAGGCGAGCAAACCCCAGCTGCATGGGTTCACCCCCAGACAAGTCATCCCCAGGAGGCGTGGGAGGAGAGGGAGGCACGGGTGGGACAGCAAACGTAGGCGCCAATCTGTTAGAAAACCTCCGCAGGCTCTCCTTAAAGGAAGGTCTCTCCCTGAGTCTGGTGTCAATCAAAATCAGGAAAGAAATAAGAGACTCGAGCTCCACTGGTAGGTCCTTAGCTGCAACCTCATCCTTCAAGGCATCCGAGAGACCATGAGAGAAAGCAGCGACCAGAGCCTCATTATTCCAGCCCACCTCTGCTGCCAGGGTACGAAACTCAATGGCGTATTCAGCTACGGATCGTGAACCCTGTCTGATGGACATAAGGAGCTTCGCAGCAGAGGCAGCACGAGCCGGCACATCGAATACCTTCCGAAGAGAAGCAACAAAACCGGAAAACTCGGCAACCACCGGATTGTTGTTCTCCCATAAAGGGCTGGCCCAGGCCAAGGCCTTGTCCGAGAGCAGCGAGATCAAGAAGCCCACCTTTGATCTCTCAGTGGGAAAGGCATGTGGCAGCAACTCGAAATAAATGCCCACCTGGTTAAGGAAACCTCGGCACTGAGTTGGCTCTCCCCCAAAGCGCTGTGGAAGAGGGGCAGAACCGGTCATACCCCGAAACACCGCAGGTGCAACAACAGGTGTCGGGGTAGACTCTGGCGCAACAACCGGAGCGGCAGTAGGAGCGGGCCCAGGAGCGACAACCGACCCATCGGCAACGGGAGCGAAATGAGCCGTGCGTTCAAGCAGGGTTTGCAACGCCACAGCGAACTGACCCAACAGGTGATCCTGCTGATCAAGTCTGGCAACCAGCGTGGGTAGCGAGGATGGCCCTGTACCGTCAGAATTCATGGCTTGGTCCTAATGTCACGGAACCATGAACCAGACGTACAACAAGGGATAAGTGAAAATAAGAAGGCTTTATTGAAAATAAAGCTGTAAAGCAAAAGTCCAAACGGATGGCGAAACCGAAGCAGAGTCTTTGCGAAGCCAGAGGTCAGGAACCAGAAGGGTAGTCAGACGAAGCCAGGATCAGGAACCAGCAGGGTAGTCAGACGAAGCCAGGATCAGGAACCAGCAGGGTAGTCGGACGAAACCAGGATCAGGAACCAGCAGGGTAGTCGGACGAAACCAGGATCAGGAACCAGAAGCAGCAGCAGTCTAGAAGCATGTGAACACAGGAGGACCAAGCAAGGAACTGAAGCCACAGACCTCCTATATATATGAGCTGGGCATCCAGCTCCTCCCAGTGGGAAGGAGGAGCCGCAGGGTGGGAGGCTACAAGAAACCCAGAAACCAAGATGGCCGCCAGCACATGTCAAACGAAGGAGAACAACAAGAAGGTAAGACCATGACAGGAGAGCGGTCATTTCATTAATGTCTGTCCTTCTTTCCTCAGAAACAAAAGACCGTCGGAAAACTACTAACCCCAGGCTGTGTGGAGGATGTCAGCCGGGGGGTATATGTTTCCTCCATACGTACATCGCAATTTGTGTTGACAGCAGTTATTGTTTTTGGTGTTAAAACGGAGACTATTTCTTTCTTTCTAGACAGTGGAGCAGGGGTAAATTTGATAGATGCCCATTTTGCCCGCACTATGGGTTTGTCTCTCTGTACGCTACAGAGACCTATTCCCATATTCGCTATTGATTCTGCTCCTCTGTCTCAGAGAAACCTCACCCACATTGTTCATAATTTACACCTTCGGGTAGGGGACCACCATAACGAGATGCTTTCATGTTATGTTCTGGTGGGACTTCCCACTCCGGTAGTGCTGGGCCTTCCATGGTTGGTAGCGCACAATCCAGTGGTGGATTGGCAGGCCAGGGAAATATCGGAGTGGAGTGAGCATTGCAGAGAAAATTGCTTAAATAGCAATTGCTTAGTCGCCTCCATAACTACCCTACCTACATTTATTTCGGACTTTGAGGACGTTTTATCTGAAAAGGGTTGTCAGAAGTTACCACCTCACCGTCCTTATGATTGCCCGGTTAACCTTATTCCCGGCGCAAAATTACCCAAGACCAGGTTATATAATCTTTCGGGTCCAGAGAGACAAGCCATGAAGGATTATATACATAAAGGTAAAAGTCCAGCTCACCTGCATCTGCAGTTTGAAGGGTGCAAGGAAAGGGATGAGACCCCGATTGCCAAACTTGAAGTAAAAGAAAATCCAGCACCTCATATCTTTGCTTGACGGTGTTTATTCCACAATCCAAAGTGTAAGCGGTAACGGAACCCTCAGAATACAAGCCCCAATGCGGTCTACATGTTTCGAACCAGATGGTTCTTAATCTGGAGTTCATGATTAAGAACCATCTGGTTCGAAACATGTAGACCGCATTGGGGCTTGTATTCTGAGGGTTCCGTTACCACTTACACTTTGGATTGTGGAATAAACACCGTCAAGCAAAGATATGAGGTGATGGATTTTCTTTTACTTCATGAAGGATTATATCTCTGAGAGCTTGGCTAAAGGACACATCAGACCCTCTTCTTCACCCGTGGCTGCAGGGTTTTTCTTCATTAAAAAGAAAGATGGGGGCCTGCGTCCTTGCCTAGATTTCCGCGAATTAAATCGGATAACCATCCGAGACCCATACCCTCTTCCTCTCATTCCTGACCTGTTTAACCAGATTGCGGGTGCTAGGTGGTTCTCCAAACTCGATCTTAGGGGGGCCTACAATCTCATTCGTATCAAGGAGGGGGATGAGTGGAAGACAGCTTTTAACACTCCTGAGGGGCATTATGAAAATCTAGTTATGCCTTTCGGTCTGACCAATGCTCCTGCCGTCTTTCAACATTTCGTTAATTACATTTTTAGTCATCTAATCGGCAGGTTTGTGGTAATTCGTCTGATCTGAGAACACATGAGGTGCATGTCAGACAAGTACTGCAGGTCCTACGGACGAATGAATTATATGCTAAAATTGAAAAATGTGTCTTCGCCATTCAGGAGATACAATTCCTAGGTTATTTTTTATCTGCGTCAGGTTTCCGTATGGATCCTAGGAAGGTCCAGCCAATTTTAGATTGGGATCTTCCTGAGAACCTCAAAGCTCTGCAACGGTTGGGGGTTGGGCTTCGCGAATTTCTATAGGAAATTCATTAAAAATTATTCAGTTATTGTAAAACCCCTTACTGACATGACTAGGAAGGGGACTGATTTTTCTAAATGGTCTGACGCCGCTAAAGTTGCTTTTTCCTCTCTAAAAGAGAGGTTTACCTCGGCACCTGTACTAGTCCAACCTGATGTCTCTCAGCCTTTTATTGTTGAAGTCGATGCGTCAGAGGTGGGAGTGGGGGCGGTGCTGTCTCAGGGTCCGTCTCCTGGCAAATGGCGTCCTTGTGCTTTCTTTTCTAAAAAACTATCTACAGCAGAAAAGAACTACGATATTGGCAATAGGGAACTATTAGCTATTAAACTAGCGTTTGAAGAATGGCGTCACTTTTTAGAGGGGGCAGTCCACCCCGTCACTGTGATTACGGACCACAAAAATCTTCTATACCTCGAATCAGCTAAGCGTCTCACCCCTAGACAGGCTAGGTGGTCGCTATTTTTTTACCAGGTTTAACTTTGTTATTACCTATCGTCCTGGGGCAAAGAATACCAGGGCTGATGCACTATCTCGTTGTTTCCCTGGAGGGGGTAATGTGAGTGATCTGGTACCCATTCTTCAAAGAGGAGTGGTTGTTTCTGCGGTACACTCTGCTCTGGAGGGGAAGGTGTTAAAGGCCCAGGGGGACGCCCCGGTCTCTTGCCCCTCAGAGAAATTGTTTGTACCGTTGAACCTGCGTTTAGAACTATTAAAGGAACATCATAATTCGTCACTTGCTGGGCACCCGGGTAGTAAAGCAACCTTGGAGCTATTGTCTCGTCGTTTTTGGTGGCCAAGGTTGCGTCAGGATGTATTGGATTTTGTGTCTTCTTGTTCTACCTGTGCGCGCGCAAAAGTTTCACATACACGTCCTGCAGAGTCTCTATTACCACTCGTCATTCCCAATAGACCATGGACACATCTGTCAATGGATTTTATCACCGACTTACCTTTGTCTGCGGGTAAAACAGTTATTTTGGTAGTAGTGGACAGGTTTAGCAAAATGGTACACTTCATTGCGTTACCCGCACTACCTAATGCTAAGACTCTTGCTCAGGTATTCGTCAGTGAAATCGTGAAGCTTAACGGGGTCCCCTCCGATGTTGTTTCGGATCGGGGTACCCAGTTTATTTCTAAATTTTGGAAAGCTTTTTGTTCCCGTTTGGGGGTACACTTGTCCTTTTCCTCAGCTTTCCATCCTCAGTCGAATGGACAGACTGATCGTACCAACCAAAACCTGGAGACATATCTAAGATGTTTTGTGTCTGAAAACCAAGAGTTGTGGTCATCATATTTACCGTTAGCTGAGTTTGCCATAAATAATCGTCGTCAGGAATCCACTGGCAAGTCACCATTTCTTGGTGCATATGGTTTTCATCCCCAATTCTGTACTTTCCAAGAGGGGGGGTCTTCTGGGGTTTCCGAAGAGTCACGGTTTTCATCATCTCTTTCATCGGTATGGCAGAAGGTGCAAGCTAACTTGAAAAATATGGGAGGTAAATACAAATGCATGGCTGATAAGAGATGGTCGCCAGGTCCGGACCTAGAAGTGAATGACTATGTGTGGTTGTCTACTAGGAATATTAAATTAAAGGTTCCCTCTTGGAAACTGGGTCCTAGGTTCATTGGCCCTTAAAAAATTGTAGCCATCATCAACCCCGTGGCTTTTCGCCTGGAACTACCTCAGACTTTTAAAATCCATAACGTCTTTCATAAATCGTTACTCAAAAAATATGTTCCACCTCTAGAACCGTCACCGCTGCCACCCCCTCCTGTTGTTGTGGATGGTAATCTAGAATTTCAGATATCCAAAATTGTTAATTCTCGTCGGGTCCGCCGCTCTCTTCAATATCTGGTGCATTGGAGAGGTTACGGTCCAGAGGAAAGAATGTGGGTTCCTGCATCTGAGGTAAACGCCGACAGGCTAGTTCGGGCTTTTCATGCCTCTCATCCTGAGAGACCTAGTCCTGAGTGTCCGGAGGCCCCTCGTAGAGAGGGGGGTACTGTCACGAGGGTGTCAAGACCCACGCCTGACTCCGTTATACCCGGGGTCAGGAAGTCGCAGCGGTTGGCTGCGCGCTCTATGTAAGATAGGGCTGTTTCCTTATGGTAGCTTTCTGGGTTTGCTTTGCAACCCTTTTTGGCTCACTCAGGGATCCGTAGCTCCTTCTCCTCAGCTGTTCCTTGTCCAGCATTTCCAACCTCCTTATATTCCCCTCTCACACTTCTCTGGTTGCCAGATATAGAGCTTCCTGCCTGGACTTCTATACTGACCCTCTGGAGCTGTGTTGCTGCGTTCTCTGGTCGTTGGTCCAGAACGTTACCCTCCGGATCCCTGTTGGACCTTGGTGGTCTGCTGTGGTCGCCCACCTGGGTGTATGTGTTTGTCTGTATTGTCTGTCCTCTCCCTGGTGTTTCCCTCTTAGTGTCAGTGGTGCAGACTAGCGATCCCACCGGCCCGTTCACTATCTAGGGCCAGGGTTTAGGCACGTGATCGCCGCACGGGTGAGGAACCCGTCTAGGGACGCCAGGGCAGTCAGGTGCCAGCCGCAGAGTCAGGGGTCACCACCTTTCCCTCTCCCGTGGGCAGGGCTTTCCCTTTTCCCTCCCTGTGCGTGACGCCGGTCATTACAGATGTATTCTAGTCTCTGAGCACGATTGTTTATAGCTACAATGAAATGATGTGTTAGAACATGCTTTTGGATTCCTGGAGCAGGTAGAGCAATTGCAGAGGTGCTAAGTACATTCCATAATAGCACAGAACTTTGATTGGACAACAGGCACATTCTCATTCTGCCAGCTACAAAAATCCATAAAAGGTATGGTATCTCATGATAGGTGGTGAGTTGCAGACGATAAAGTGATCTGCACCTACATTACAGTGACCAAAAAGCAAAAAACAGAAAAGGCATAGCTCTGTCGGTGGCCGCTTCTTACCCCAAAGTTGCGCGAGAGGGTATAGATCGGTACTCTTGGAGTTTATATGGCCATACCTTTAGAAACAGATAAGAAGGCTTTTGTGTTCTGGGCCTGCTAATAGACGCTGGACAGTATTCCATTTTGCACAGAAGAGCCATTTTTTCCTCAAACAAATCTTTCTATAAACTGACACCTTTGTTTGACACACACAAAAACGCATCCTTATCTGTTGATTGGCACCCATACCTGTTGATGTGCATGGATCCAAACCTGACTGAAGAATGAAGGATCATGGCTGCTACCAGGAAGGAAAACAGCAAGGGTCCATTGTGATGTCATCATTTATGGATTCTGAAGGGTTCCATTGTGACACGCTCAGTGTTCCATCTATTGAAATTTTCATGGAGGCTGCCATATTGATTTTCTGGAGGCAGACATTTTGTTTTGCACCTAAACAGAGCTGTCATTTCAATGGATAAGAAATCCTGGGAAGGGTTAGGATTGCAGCCACAGAAGTCAGCATGGGCATATTATAGGCACTGAGCACTATTGTTTATAGCTACAATTAAATTCTGCATTAGAACCTGCTTTTGGATTCCTGAAGCAGGTAGAACAATTGCAGAGGTGCTAAGTACATTCAATAATAGCACAGAACTCTGATTGGACAACAGGCGCATTCTCATTCTACCAGCTACAATAAATCATAAAAGGTATGGTATCTCATAATAGCTGGTGAGTTGCAAACAATAATCTGATCTACACCTGCATTGCAGTGGCCAAAAAGCAAAAACCAGAAAAGGCATAGCTCCGTCGGTGGCCGCTTCTTTCCCCCAAGTTGCGACAGAGGGTAAAGAGGGGTACTCTTGGAGTTTATATGGCCATACTGTTGTAAGAAACAGTCATGTAATGTCTCTATGTTTCATTATCCTGGTAAACTGTGTTAAAATTTAATGTAAAATGCCTGCAGTATTTGTTTGGTCAGTAGATGAAAGCATAGGACCAATTTGCATTGGAGGTTACCATAGAGAAAGTGTATTAATGTGATATTGGTGCTTTAAGGCAGCAGCTAAGTGTTGAAGTGACACGCCCCTTATGATGTCACCCTGCCTCAGTGTGAGCAAGAAGAAGGAGGAAGAGGGACTGAACTGCAGCTGCCGCCATATTAGCAAGATAGAAAACAAATTCTGTGTTGTGTAAGACGTGTGTGGTGATACTAAAGGACATTCCTGTACAGCCAAGCTGTGTGAACTTCGGTCTAGTGACGGATGGAGTACAAAGAGACCGTGCATTTAGTGAAGCCAAGTTAAAAGGACTGTGTGCAGCAACTAACCTGTGGAGCTGACATTGGGCTGTGTGGATTGCCCCAAACAGTAAAGAGACTTACAGTGCTGTCGAGGTACCGGACAGTAACTGTAATAATCCTGGATTATATTCAACTGGTTTTCCGGCCTGCTGAGGAGGACTTCTTTGTTGCGGATCCTGCGCTGATTAAAGAAAAGGACGACATCGGGCCCCACCGTGCACTTCCACAAACTGTAAGCGGTCCACTTGGACCACTGGGATAAGGGGGGTGCGCACCCGCTTGAAAGTTAGGGTCAGTTAGGGATAGTTTCTGGGACTATTCTTTCTTAGTGTCTGCACTGCAAATACGGACACAGCAAAGGTGAAAATCCCGCCATATAATGTACACAGAAATACTGCTACCATACACTTTGCTCACAATTTAATCATATACTGTATATAATGTCTCCATATAGTATAAAAGCAAGTTCTACATATAATGTAAATATAAGATATATTGTACACATTAATAATATCGCCATACACTGTACATAAAGTCAGTGCCTCTATATAGTGTACATATAAATGCCACCATATGCTGCAAACACAAACACCATCATATACCGGACACAATAAATCCTTTCTGAATAGAATATGACAGCGCTGTTATCAGTTCCACAAAGTAAAGCTGCGAGCATGGTCTCCTCACTGTGTTTAGAAGGAGTCTTAAGAGCGTCATGCTCTATTAACAAATAACAAGTATAAGATGTGCTCTGTTGTCTACTATACGTCTAATATTATTTCAGTGATACATCTTTATCATGTAGACGTAGATTAATCATATTCTTAGTCAACAGGGAGAGGAACTTTGTCTTGATTGTCGGATATGGAAGCCTTTTGATCATCATGTTTGTCAGTGAAGTCTAGTGCAAAAAATAAATTAATAACTTCCATTATACGCATGACAAAATAATTTACATGTTTTCTCACTTTATGCAGTACGTCCACCCTTAAAAGGGTTGTCTAACTACAGCAAGTGGCAGGTATCATGTAGAGAAAGTTAATACCAGGCACTTACTAATGTATGGTGATTGTCCATATTGCCTCCTTTGCTGGCTGGATTCATTTTTCCATCACATTTTACACTGCTTGTTTCCATGGTTACGACCACCCTGCTGCCACGGATGATGTTGCTGATGGCTGGAAGTTATGGATAAACATCCGACTGGCTTGATCCCAAACTAAGGAGCATAAAGGTGACCCCTATAAAACCCTAAGAGCTCACCCTGACTGCTAAGCACATACAAGGGTCTCAGAGGTAGACGATTGCATGCCCTCGTACCTAGACTGTGTGACACCTGAAAACCCTATAATAGTGAGGGGACATGACCACCGGCTCCCTGCACTTAATACAGAGGGAGTCAGGGTCACCTAGAATCAAGCCAGCAAGGAAACACAATACATGAAAGGACTTATCTGAACAAGCAGGTACAGAAGTCTCCAGCAGTGAACACGTCAATCCAGGAAGTAGTATAAACCGCAAAGTGAGGCAGTATGGGAGAGAATATAAAGGAAACTGGATTAGTCTAAATAGGTGACACCTGGGAGAAGGAAATGAGATGACAAAGTGAAACCAAAACAAAGAACATCATGCAAGAGGTAGAAAAGGACGTCTCTCAGACCTTCTCACAGAAGTGGCGGTGACACCTGCAATCCATCAGCGGTGGCCATGCTTGCCCACCATAAGAACAATCACTGGCCTCTCTGGTGGCCAGGACCATGGGAGCTCACATAGACTGGTGTTTTTCTATACTGTACAAGCACGGACATCGCTAATGGATTGCAAGGTGGTCGTAATCATGGGAACGCGCCACGTATAATGTGATGGAGGAATGAATCCAGACAGCAATGGAGGCAATATGGACAATCACAATACATTAGTAAGTGCCTTGTATTAACTTCCTCTACATGATAAATGCCACTTACTGAAGTGACACAACCCCTTTAACCTTTTATCATATTTTGTTAAAGGGGTTATCCCATGACTAATGTAAAAAATGAAAATCAGACATCATATAGTCCATGACAATCTCTTTCTAAGCTAGAACCGGCCCTGCACCTCACATGGATCCAGAGATCTCACCATTCATTGCTCTATCCCAATCACAGCTCAGGAGGCATGTGCGGCCTTCTCTGTGAGCAGGACAAACAGCAGGTGGCGCTATACAGACATATTTTATTGAATAACTTAGTAGCTACGCAAATTTTTAATTACAACCAATTACTAAAACAATTCAGGCCCTGGTGCTAGTTTGAATTTTTATTTTTTTGTGGGTCAACCCCTTTAAGGACATTTTACCATAAATCAAGCTCAATACAATAGCAAGACGATGTAGCAAAACACTTCAGCAGATATATCATATACACCATCAAAATAATACTGCAGAATTCTGTTTATTCTCACAGCTGGCATGGATATGTTCTCTCTAATTATTGAGCATCCATCATAATTTTTGATTTATGTACTGTATTTATCAGAAGACATTTAACATAGCAGGGCCATTCATTCTATAGCTCTGCTCACCAAAATGTAAGTTTAAAAACACTATACAGTAGGTTCCTAACATCACAGGTAATAAAACATGCTGCATATTACTGAATAGAACATTTTCACCATAAGTGTACAAGTACAAACCTTCCCAAGATGGTCCCAACTCGTCTTTGCTGTCATGTGCTTCGAGTGTTTCTTCAGGGTTCAAAGGATGAGTGAAATCATTAAGATCCACATCGTCATATCCATGTTCTTCTCCTGGTTACAAAGTCACAGGAAGATGCTATTATTCAAAGTGTTTGTGTTCCCCAAAAATAGTCTAGCCTCTGTCCATAAGTTCACATGCATGGAAAAAGTTGCGATACCAGACACAGCCCATGGAGGGAAGTGACATTGATTCTGGTGGGAAATCAAAGCTTTTTAACCTATTAACCCCAGGTATTTTTCGTTTCTTCCTCCCCGCCTTCTAAGATACACAACATTTAAAATTTTAAGTTCAAATATTTTTGCAGGACAAGTTGTATATTTTGTGGTACCATTTTATTTACCATATCTTGCATTGGAAACCGGAAAAGGTTTCTTTGTCAAGTGAAATTGGTAAAAAATAAAATAAAACAACACTATTCCACCAAGACATTTTAGATTTTGATATTATCACTAGAGATGAGCGAAATTTTCAAAAATTTGATTTGGATGCTTTGCCAAATTTTCCCAATTTTTTTAAATTCAATCCGAATTAATTGGTGATGGAGCGTGTTATAAATCAGCTATTTCCTGGCTGCAGAGAGCCTTTATAGTGGTGTAGAACACTGTGCCTTACAGTAACATGCATAGGGAGTCTGCTGTGGTAGTGAAATTATACTGTGAGTCAGTATGACATGCAGATGACTTAGAATCACTGCACACTTTACTTATTTGGGCATTAACGGGGCCGAAACTGACCAAATAACTCAAGTGTGAACTCAGCCTTACAGGTCGATGTTAGCGCCAGGTATAAAGAACCGCGCAGAGGCCCAAGATCCTACTATAGAAACTGTTCACCCCAAAATCAGTAGTATCAGGCCGCAATTTCACCCCGATTACAGAATCAAGGATTAACATTTATTTATGTATAAAATAACGTGAACACCCCAAAATCAGTAGTATTAGAACGCAATTTTACCCCAATTAAGGAATCATGGATTACTGAAATTATGTATAATAGAATGCAAACAACCTAAAATCAGTAGTATTAGAGCACTTTGTAATCCCAATTCGCGCAGCAAGGTGTAATAGAATAGCTCCTCTATTATTTTACACTCTTCTATTGGCCCCTGCACTCTCCCTATTGTGTGGACAAAGTCTCCCTACACTATCTCAGTGCTGTCCCTGAACTGCTGAAAACTCGTATTTTTCTAATAAAGTTCTAATCACTTTTCCTAGCACCGGGCAAGAGACTGTGCGGGATTCCACCTCATCAACTTTGATTCACTCAACGCTAATTATCATATTCAATATGAACTAAAAGTTACACAACAACCTTGCTCTATGGGTCAGTTTGATTATGGCGATAGCAAACTTGTGTAGTTTTTATGTTTTTACTACTTTAAAAAAACCTTTGAAAAAACATTTACTTTACTTAACACTTCCCTTCCCTGCCCTATTTCCCTCGCTACTGTACTGAATTTGAAATGTAAAATGCCGACTGCCATTTTGTGCGATTCCTCCAAAACTGCAAATTTGTATGCAAGTAGAATTTTTGGGGAAATTCATAATGAATCAATATCATTTAGAATCAATTTGCTCATCTCTAGTAAAAGCCTCTCAAAAATGTCTGCTCTTTATCAAGTGCACTGAATTCTCCATCCGGTTTTAAAGACAGAGACAAGTCAACCACTATCCACATCATCATATCCATGTTCTTCTCCTGCTTACAAAACCACAGTAAATGTTATTAAAGTTTTTTCACCAGTATACAAAAAAAGGTTTTCATGTGCTTCCCTAAAAACAGTGCAGCATCTGTCCATGAATGATGTTTGATATCGCTGTTTGGTCTTATTTATTTGAATGAGAATGAGCCCGAGTAGTAAGAGGGTATATGTTTCATCAAACTAAAAGTGACAGGTACCACGCCCCCTTTTATACACATAACCTCGCCCCTTTTTATATTGATTGATATTGTTTGATATAAAGTTTATATCGCTTGATATAAAGTTTATATCGCTTGATATTGTTTGATATAAAGATTATATCGCTTGATATTGTTTGATATAAAGATTATATTGCTTGATATTGTTTAATATAAAGATTATATCGCTTGATATAAAGATTATATCGCTTGATATTGCTTGATAGATTATATATATATATATATATATATATATAGTATTCGTCCATTAAGGTCTTACCACTTCTGACAGCTGCTTACTACAGATGGCAACATCCCCCCCCCCCCCCCCAACCAGGAAGTTCAACTTTCTTAGAGACGCAGGACAGCTTACTACAGATGTTGAAATCTAATGTCCGGCAGTTACAAATTAAAAATAAATAAATTTGCGGTTAAATTTATATTGCTTCTTACTACATTTGTATTTGGCCATTAAGGTCTTATCACGTCTTCCAGATTCTTACTACAGATGGCAACACCCCCCCGACATTCTTCTCACATTACTGTTAGGACTAAAAGAGGACATTGTGGTTTTTTGAAAGCCCCCTGGCAGCTTACTACAAATGGTGAAATCTAATGTCATAATCTAATGTCAGACAGTTACAAATTAAAAATAAATAAATTTGCTCTTAAATTTATATTGATTCTTACTACATTTGTATTTGGCCATTAAGGTCTTATCACGTCTTCCAGATTCTTACTACAGATGGCAACACCCCCCAGACATTCTTATCAGATTACTGTTAGGACTAAAAGAGGACATTGTGGTTTTTTGAAAGCCTCCTGGCAGCTTACTACAAATGGTGAAATCTAATGTCATAATCTAATGTCAGGCAGTTTCCAAATGAATACAAAAGCACAATTTTTTTTTATTTTTTTTTTAATATAAAAGCCAACCAAATTATACAGTTTGTTAAGTTTCATATACCACTTTGATATGCATATATAACAAATTATACAGTTTGTTAAGTCTCATTTGATAAAAAATCTTTTTGGATATGCCCATTTCTAACACTTTGATACATTTATTTATTTTTTTTTATATAAAATTAAGATTTGGACATAAAAAAGGTCTATAATAAACATATCAATTCTTATAAAACATAATCTAACTTTTTGAAAGACAGCAACTACTTAATGTGTAAACACAAGGTCTTGGTATAAAAGCCAAACTCTTTGATATGCAGTTATAGCAAATTATACAGCTTGATAAGTTTCATTTTGTTAAAAAATCTTTTTGGCTATACCCATTTATAACAGTTGCTAAGTTTTTGATATAAAATTAAGATTTGGGCATAAAAAGGCCTATAATATACATATAAATTCGTATAAAATATTTTGTGGTTTACAACAAGACCCCCAGCCTATATAAACATGACACATTCTGGGCATGGTTAGCACAGAGATACGCAGGCACATACAGGCATAGGTCCCTAAGGCAATAAACACATCAAAAGGTAAGCACCATTTGGCGGTTGTGCTTTTAAAGCTTTTACTATTTATTGAATATGAATTAGGTTATCTGTAGTTATGTAAATGATTTATAGGGTCGTAATGCGTCACTAACTAAATGTCTTTTTCTTTTACATCCGACAAATGTTGCTATATTTTAACTAACAATATACATTTTGTTTAGATGGATTCTTACCAAAATTTATGGGGAGATGACAGTATACCCGATGCGCAGCTGCTTATAGCGGGCGATGATTTCTATGATTCGTACATTCGTACATGAACGTTTTATTACAGGCACACAAATCAGCGACATTTTAAGAATTGTGAACAGAGACGTTGAGACTGAAAATACAGGACATTCAAACATTGAAGTTACGCGCAAAAACTATTCTGACTCGCTAAAGGAGAACGAGCCATCGCAAGTTATCGATCTCACAACCCCAGGGCGCCATGAACAGGCGACAAGGCTAGACAGAATACGTAAGGCTCGATCGGCTTCTTTGATGTTGGCTGTTTTAAACATTATCGATATTTCTAATACACTTTTTTAAAATGCAGCGATGGAAAGAAAAGTGTATACAATTGAGGACAGCGCGACACGCTCCAATGAGGCTCTACAAAAGCGTAGCAAGCGGGGCAAAGCGCGTAAGTCCCAAAACGTATTGTTGCTGTAACATATTTTAAACAATGTCTAGAAGTCTAATACTTTTTGTTAAAATGCAGCGCTGAAAAGAAAAATGGCCACAGCCGGTATCTCCAAAGCGGCGTCAAAGAAATCTAGCACAACAGGTAATGCGTCCTCTACAGCAGTTCAAACAGCAATGTGTATAACTTTTAAGCGTGTATAAACAATGGTGTCTAATCAAACCTTGTAATTTAAAGTTTTTCAGATGCCTGGTAGTGGCGCCAGTGTCAACAGAACTGTTTCATTCCCAGAACCGCCAGAGTTGTGCACTAACGCCCGTGACAGTTGGCTGACGGAAAATCATGCATTGCCGACTAGCCGCTGCCCTGATGCCCGTAAGTTAATATTACACGGTGCTCTGTTTTAATTAGGCCCGCTTCAAGTTCTTAACACATACATCTTGCTGCTGGTCTTTAAATTTTTAATAAAAGTCATAATGACATATATCCATCTATCTAACTAGCTATCTATATATAGCCATTTATCTATCTATGTCTCCATACATCCAAATATCCCAACTATCTAAATTCTATCAAATTATCTATCTATCTATCTATGTCTCTAGGCATCCAAATACCCCCACAAATATCTAAATTCGATCAATTTAGCTATTTATCTAGCTATATTTCTAGCTACATATCTATAGATCAATTACCTATCTATATTTCGCGGGTGGTGGGGGGTTGTTTTAATTAGCAAATTCTTAATACTTATATCTTAATGTTTGTCTTTAAATTTCAGCCAAAAGAAAAGAAAGCAACAAAGCCAGAGGCATTAAAGAGAGACGGCGAGCAACCACAAAACAGCAGCAGGAGCAGTTTACACCGATAGCTGGAGTTCTAACAAAGCCTCGGCCGGTTCTACAGAGTGGTGAGCCAACTAGTGTAATAAATGATATTACAGATTTATGCGACATAACAACGGTGACCAATACGCAAGATGTAATACCTTGTAAAAAGCGCATCACGTTTGATACACCAGACACAAGCAGTAACGGACAACAGATAAGCGAACCCCAGCAGCGATACGCGCCTCTTGTCCATTCCTGTTATTGCCGGGGTGGCGAGACGTACGACGCATTGCGGGATATCGCGAAATGTAATGACAAAATGTCACGCGTAGCACTGCATTTAAAATGTTACGTTAAAGACTCTACGTCTCTAGCGTTTAACAGCCCCAACAAAAATACTGAGGGGCAAATACACGCTACGCGTAACAAATGCATACGACTGATTACGCATCTTGACGCTCTTGAAAAAGAGCTGCTAGGCAGCGAATGACTAGTGATGACTGGTGGAGGTGGACGCCCTTTTAAAAGCTCAAAAACAACTGTAAGTGCTAGGATTCGAAAGTTAAAACAGGCTATAAAAATCTGTTCTTCAGTTAAACGTTCTAAAATAGCTAGAGAAAAAAGGCTTCGCCGGCGTAACAATACGCCGCCGACGCGTCCGAACAAAATAGATCGCAAAAAAAGACAGGAATGTCGTAACAAGTCTGTTGCGGCGGCTCGTCTGAATGCTGGACAAGCACAACAGCAATCGCAGACAGCGCAAGCGGGGCCCAGCCGTCCAAACAGTTTGCACACTAACAGGCAGTCAAATACGCAATCAGCGCGTATTCAGTCCGGCGGCCCACAAAATGGCGACTTGCCCTATAACACGGCTATTACAGACGATCCCCCAGAACCACAAAACGTTAGTTCCGTTTATCTAGAACGTGTATATCATCAACAGCGTGACTTAGCGAATTTTAATAGTACCATGTACACGGAACACTTCAGATTCGCTAACCTCGAAGAAATTCGCTCATTTGTTGACGCTCTTGAAGCAATACACGCTGCTATACAGACATTGTTAGATAGGATTTTACGGGCCATCGAGCCGGGTGATTTCATACAATTGCGTTTAGATGGCGGCGAAACGTTTGATTCGATTTTTTCTAATAGATATTCTAGAGATGGTTTTAGAGTCGAAACATTTTTGGACAATATCGCTAACGCATTACAGAGTAACGCGGAGTGCATAGCTGGAAATACACTTAAACTAGTTGTCATCATTGTCAGGTGTCGCCGTGGTGGGTCCCGAAGACGTTTGGGTGGTGTCGCATATAGTCGTATTATTGATTGTAAAAAACAACATTTATACGATTTTAATAATTACGATAATAACGTCTGTCTGGCCGCTAGTGTTTACGCTATTTTGGAGGGTGCTTCTTTAAGCGACGTCGCCTTGTTAGAGAAAGCTCGACAACTGCATAGAGACTTACAAATACCCGAGGGGCATTTGGTGTCTTTTACGGACATTGCTGAATTTAAAAAAATTAAACATCACAATTAAAATTTTGTACCATAATAGGGGGCAGTGGCGTTATTATCACACAGACCACACAGCTAAAGAAAAGACCGTCTATATATTGCACCATGATAAGCATTATTATGGCATAAAAAATCTAAAAGCCTTTATCGGTTTCGACTATTTTTGCGACGTTTGTTGCACTGTATACAAACATAAATATCGACACGGGTGTATGCAGTTTTGTAAAGCGTGCCAGAGCCCGAATTGTGTTGAACAGTCTAATAACACACGTTGCCCGATATGTAGGACGTATTGCCGCTCAGAGGCTTGTTTTGAAACACATAGAAACCGGGCACTTAGTGATAAAGCTCTTTGTAAGAAAAAAACTTTTTGCGGCTTTTGTTACAAATATATAGACTGCGGCGATGAGCACAAATGTAACGGGTTAAAATGCACCATCTGCGGCGGGCAGGTTGACAAATTTGACGACCATGTTTGTTACATGCAGCCATACAACCCCAAAAAAATGACTGACAAGCATATCTTTTACGATTTTGAATGCATGCAAGAAACAGGCTTGCATATACCCAATTTCATTTACGCAACCACACTATACGCCCCAAACTCCTGGCAATTTAGCGGAAAATCCTGTACGCGGGACTTTGTGCGATTTTTTGCAGACGGTAAGTTTTCGGGTTACACGTTTATAGCGCACAATGCAGGACGCTACGACGCTTATTTTGTTTTACAGGAGTTGATTAATGAAAAATTTAAAATTGATATTATAAATCAAGGAGGCCGGTTAATGTGCGTTACCCTGAAGGACTTAAAAATTTGATTCATAGACTCGCTGAATTTCATGCCTATGAAGCTCAGCAAGATGCCCGAGGCTATGGGTTTTTCAGGCGCCAAGGGTCACTTCTCGCATTTTTTCAACACGGCCGAAAATCAAAACTACATAGGCGGCCTACCGGTCGCTAGGTGTTACGGCATCGAATACATGATGCCCTGTGAGCAAAAAGAATTCACAGATTGGTACGAGAAACATAAAAATGACACCTTTAATTTTCAGGAGGAGTTAAAAGCTTACTGTAAGCAGGATGTGGAGGTTTTGAGAAGGGCCTGTGAGTGTTACAGGGACACGATTATGGCTATGACGGAACAAAAAGTTCTGCAATACATTAAACGTGAAAAGAAATACAGAACGGTCACTAAATGTATTGATCCGCTCCAACTTATCACATTGGCATCCGTGTGCATGGCTATGTATCGGTTTAAATTTCTACCCAAAAATACCATAGCGATTGTCCCGGCAGATAATTACCACAAGACCCAGAAACGCTTTTCAACACCCGCTATACAGTGGCTCATGTACCTTGAACATGCTGAAGGCATTTCTATACAACACGCGTTAAAGGGAGGTGAAAAAAAGGTCGGTAAATATTTTTTGGACGGGTATGCTTTTGTTAACGGTAAACACACCGCTTTTGAATTTCAGGGCTGTTTTTATCACGGGTGTCCTGTGTGCTATAACGATCAGGACAGCAACGAACTTACTAAAACGTCCTACGGGCAGCTATACCAATCTTTCCTAGTCAGGAAAAGCCGCCTACAGAGACAAGGCTTTACGGTCCGTGTCCTGTGGGAACACGAGTGGCGGGAAATGATTGCAAACGATTCGGGGGTCAAAGACTTTCTGTTTAAAATGAAATTCCCGACTCCTTTGGATCCTCGTGACGCGCTTTACGGCGGGCGCACTAACGCCATTAAACTTTATCACAAGGTGCAGGCCGATGAAACAGTGCATTATTACGATTTCACCAGTCTGTATCCTTTTGTTAATAAAACTAAGACGTACCCTGTAGGACACCCAAAAATCATTTATGATCATTTTGGATACATCAAAAAATACTTTGGCATTGCCCGAGTTAAAGTGTACCCGCCCAGAGATTTATTTTTTCCGGTCCTGCCTGTAAAGCTAAATAAAAAACTAATGTTTCCTCTATGTTACACCTGTGCCTTGAACTGTCTGAAAGACATTTGCACCCACACAGATGATGAGCGTTCCCTAACCGGTACATGGTGCACCATAGAACTAGTTTTAGCTGTTGAAAAAGGTTACAGGATTGCCGAAATCTACGAGATCTGGCATTTTCCGAACACAACAGACGATCTGTTCGCCCCGTACATCAAATTACACCTCAGAGATAAACAGGAGGCTTCCGGTTATCCCAGTTGGTGTAAAACGGATTCTGAAAAAACGGCTTACATAGCGGCATTTTTAAAAAAAGAAGATGTCTGCTTGCGTTCTGATAAGATAGCTGTAAACCCAGCAAAAAGACAAATTTCAAAACTGTTCCTAAACTCTTTGTGGGGTAAGTTTGGACAGCGTTCTAACTTGTCACGTACCAGCATAGTCACGGACCCTGACAAACTTTTCAAACTAGCTTTTGTGCCGTACTACGACCTCTCCGAGGTTAATTTCATCGATGACGAGGCGGCGTTAGTCAATTGGCGCTATGTAAAAGAGCGCTACACCCACAACAAAAACACAAACATTTTTATAGCCTGTTTTACAACCGCCTATGCCAGACTCGAATTATACAAGCTCCTAGACAGGCTGCAGGAACGTTGCCTTTATCACGACACAGACTCAGTCATATTCGTGAGTAAGGGGGCTGCATGGTCGCCACCCTTGGGTGACTTTCTCGGTGAACTAACTAGTGAAATACCCGACGACGCCCACATTACCGAGTTTGTATCCGCTGGCCCAAAGACTTACGGCTACAAACTTAACAACGGTAAAACCGTATTGAAGGTTAAGGGTATAACACTCAATGTTGCTAACACACGGCTTGTTAATTTTGACAGTTTAAAAGACCTTGTGTTGGATTACTCACACAACACCGACCCCGAGACGCAGAAAACAATAGGTATCGAACAAGACGGCATTTTCAGAAATAGGAAGCGTTTGACCATAGAGACAAGACCGTTACGTAAAACACAAAAGTGTGTCTACACAAAGAGACAGCTGACGGCTGACTTTACAACGCTGCCTTTTGGCTATTAAACATGCCTGCGCAATTTCAACATCCTTTTTCGTGTATTCTAGCAGGACCCTCAAATTCCGGAAAGAGTTTTTTTGTTAAAAATGTATTAATGCATCAGGATACGTTAATGTCGCACAAACCTGATAATGTCATTTGGTTTTACGCATGTTGGCAGAAATTGTATGATGAACTAACCCGGTTGTTTACAAATATCAGGTTTATCGAGGGGGTCCCACAAAATTTTACAGACGCTGAGCTATTTCCAATGGATAAGGTAAATTTGGCGGTTGTTGATGATCTTATGGAGGCGGCTTGTGAAAATCTTGAAATACAAAACGCATTCACCAAATACGTACACCACAGAAATTTGAGCATTATGTATCTCGTTCAAAACGTTTTTTGTCAGGGTAAGAAAAGCCGAACCATAAATTTAAACACTAAATACATGGTCCTTTTTAAGAACCCTCGTGATAAATTACAGGTTATTACGTTGGCTCGGCAGATGTACCCCGGTAAAACACGTTTCTTTTTAGAAGCTTTTGAAGATGCTACACACAAGCCTTACGGCTATTTACTTGTAGATTTAAGATCTGACACGCCTGAGGACCTGCGACTCAGAACCGGTCTGTTCCCACCAGCTCTGCCGGTGGCTTATGTGTGCAAACAGAAGCTCTAAAATGCGGTATCTCACATCTTTACGGTTATTTTTGTTAGCTGCGCTGGTGCTGTAAGGATGTCGAACAGGATCCGGCGTAATTGGGGTCTTTTAAAAGCATTAGTCAAAACAAAACTGAAGGCCCGAAAATCAATATTACGTAATGCCAGTAATGATTTGATATCGGCTATTGGCGAGATAGCGCTCAACATCCTTAAAGGAAAGATACCTCTTAAAGAGCGCCAAAAAAATATATTGAAAAAATGGCGTAGGGCTATAAAGAAATTAAGCGATAAAAAGTACTCCATTAAAGGAAAGAAGCGCATTGTGAACCAGAGCGGCGGTTTTATAGGAGCTTTGCTCGGTTTTGCAATACCTTTAATCACTAGCCTGATAGCTAATACAGCGGGTGGCTCATAATGCAGTATGCAGAGAAAATGTTCCTGGTTTCCAAAAATGAAATGGACAGGCTTAAAAATTCGTCTGTAGATGCAACAGATATACGCCAAACAGCCATACGGCGATTAGATGATGAGATTAGCGAAATACTACACAGAAATGACCTTTCAGATGATGAAAAAATTAAGAGATACACAGTCGTGTTACAGAGGTACTTAATGCTCAACAAACAGTCCGGTAAAGAAATGCCTGGTACAACCCTGATTACGCAGCCGCAAACCGATCAACAACAATTGTCAAATGCAACCTCAATCAGCACAGATACTAATGAGATACTTGACAGTATTAACACACGTTATAGAAAAAATGCAGAACTATTGTTAAGTAAACTGTACCGCGCTGGTAATAAGCCGTACTGGAACGCTATGGGTGAGTTCATTTACAAAGAACAAACTGTAACCGGTTCCAACATTATTGACCTGATTCGAACAGCTACCCAGAGTCATGGTCTGCCTAAGATTAAACCTCACGGTTGGGACTATTTTATGGAAACTATCGCACAGCTGGTTATCGGTAATACAAGAACAAGAGAACTTTTCGATAATTTGAAAAAACGGGCACTGAGTGAGCCCTTTGACGAGGCTCGAAGCCCTTTTACCCCTCCGTTGTTATTAACCACCTCAGCCCCCAGTGCTTAAACACCCTGAAAGACCAGGCCACTTTTTACACTTCTGACCTACACTACTTTCACCGTTTATTGCTCGGTCATGCAACTTACCACCCAAATGAATTTTACCTCCTTTTCTTCTCACTAATAGAGCTTTCATTTGGTGGTATTTCATTGCTGCTGACATTTTTACTTTTTTTGTTATTAATCGAAATTTAACGATTTTTTTGCAAAAAAATGACATTTTTCACTTTCAGTTGTAAAATTTTGCAAAAAAAAACGACATCCATATAGAAATTTTGCTCTAAATTTATAGTTCTACATGTCTTTGATAAAAAAAAAATGTTTGGGTAAAAAAAAAATGGTTTGGGTAAAAGTTATAGCGTTTACAAACTATGGTACAAAAATGTGAATTTCCGCTTTTTGAAGCAGCTCTGACTTTCTGAGCACCTGTCATGTTTCCTGAGGTTCTACAATGCCCAGACAGTACAAACACCCCACAAATGACCCCATTTCTGAAAGTACACACCCTAAGGTATTCGCTGATGGGCATAGTGAGTTCATAGAACTTTTTATTTTTTGTCACAAGTTAGCGGAAAATGATGATTTTTATTTTTTATTTTTTTTTTCTTACAAAGTCTCATATTCCACTAACTTGTGACAAAAAATAAAAAGTTCTATGAACTCACTATGCCCATCAGCGAATACCTTGGGGTCTCTTCTTTCCAAAATGGGGTCACTTGTGGGGTAGTTCTACTGCCCTGGCATTCTAGGGGCCCAAATGTGTGGTAAGGAGTTTGAAATCAAATTCTGTAAAAAATGACCTGTGAAATCCGAAAGGTGCTCTTTGGAATATGGGCCCCTTTGCCCACCTAGGCTGCAAAAAAGTGTCACACATCTGGTATCTCCGTACTCAGGAGAAGGTGGGGAATGTGTTTTGGGGTGTCATTTTATATATACCCATGCTGGGTGAGAGAAATATCTTGGCAAAAGACAACTTTTCCCATTTTTTTATACAAAGTTGTCATTTGACCAAGATATTTATCTCACCCAGCATGGGTATATGTAAAAAGACACCCCAAAACACATTCCTCAACTTCTCCTGAGTACGGGGATACCAGATGTGTGACACTTTTTTGCAGCCTAGGTGGGCAAAGGGGCCCATATTCCAAAGAGCACCTTTCGGATTTCACTCCTCATTTTTTACTGAATTTGATTTCAAACTCCTTACCACACATTTGGGCCCCTAGAATACCAGGGCAGTATAACTACTCCACAAGTGACCCCATTTTGGAAAGAAGACACCCCAAGGTATTCCGTGAGGGGCATGGCGAGTTCCTAGAATTTTTTATTTTTTGTCACAAGTTAGTGGAAAATGCTTATTTTTTTTTTTTTTTTTTTTTTCATACAAAGTCTCATATTCCACAAACTTGTGACAAAAAATAAAAACTTCCATGAACTCACTATGCCCATAAGCGAATACCTTGGGGTCTCTTCTTTCCAAAATGGGGTCACTTGTGGGGTAGTTATACTGCCCTGGCATTCTAGGGGCCCAAATGTGTGGTAAGTAGGTAAATGGCCTGTGAAATCCGAAAGGTGCTCTTTGGAATGTGGGCCCCTTTGCCCACCTAGGCTGCAAAAAAGTGTCACACATCTGGTATCTCTGTATTCAGGAGAAGTTGAGGAATGTGTTTTGGGGTGTCTTTTTACATATACCCATGCTGGGTGAGATAAATATCTTGGTCAAATGCCAACTTTGTATAAAAAAATGGAAAAAGTTGTCTTTTGCCAAGATATTTCTCTCACCCAGCATGGGTATATGTAAAATGACACCCCAAAACACATTCCCCAACTTCTCCCGATTACGGAGATACCAGATGTGTGACACTTTTTTGCAGCCTAGGTGGGCAAAGGGGCCCATATTCAAAAGAGCACCTTTCGGATTTCACAGGTCATTTTTTACAGAATTTGATTTCAAACTCCTTACCACACATTTGGGCCCCTAGAATGCCAGGGCAGTATAACTACCCCACAAGTGACCCCATTTTGGAAAGAAGAGACCCCAAGGTATTCGCTGATGGGCATAGTGAGTTCATGGAACTTTTTATTTTTTGTCACAAGTTAGTGGAATATGAGACTTTGTATGAAAAAAAAAAAAAAAAAAAAAAATAAGCATTTTCCACTAACTTGTGACAAAAAATAAAAAATTCTAGGAACTCGCCATGCCCCTCACGGAATACCTTGGGGTGTCTTCTTTCCAAAATGGGGTCACTTGTGGGGTAGTTATACTGCCCTGGCATTTTCCAGGGGCCCTAATGTGTGGTAAGTAGGTAAATGACCTGTGAAATCCTAAAGGTGCTCTTTGGAATATGGGCCCCTTTGCCCACCTAGGCTGCAAAAAAGTGTCACACATGTGGTATCGCCGTATTCAGGAGAAGTTGGGGAATGTGTTTTGGGGTGTCATTTTACATATACCCATGCTGGGTGAGAGAAATATCTTGGCAAAAGACAACTTTTCCCATTTTTTTATACAAAGTTGGCATTTGACCAAGATATTTCTCTCACCCAGCATGGGTATATGTAAAATGACACCCCAAAACACATTCCCCAACTTCTCCTGAGTACGGCGATACCAGATGTGTGACACTTTTTTGCAGCCTAGATGCGCAAAGGTGCCCAAATTCCTTTTAGGAGGGCATTTTTAGACATTTGGATACCAGACTTCTTCTCACGCTTTGGGGCCCCTAGAATGCCAGGGCAGTATAAATACCCCACATGTGACCCCATTTTGGAAAGAAGACACCCCAAGGTATTCAATGAGGGGCATGGCGAGTTCATAGAATTTTTTTTTAGTTAATTTTTTTTTTAAGTTAGCGGAAATTGATATTTTTAATTTTTTTCTCACAAAGTCTCCCGTTCCGCTAACTTGGGACAAAAATTTCAATCTTTCATGGACTCAATATGCCCCTCACGGAATACCTGGGGGTGTCTTCTTTCCGAAATGGGGTCACATGTGGGGTATTTATACTGCCCTGGCATTCTAGGGGCCCTAAAGCGTGAGAAGAAGTCTGGAATATAAATGTCTAAAAAATTTTACGCATTTGGATTCCGTGAGGGGTATGGTGAGTTCATGTGAGATTTTATTTTTTGACACAAGTTAGTGGAATATGAGACTTTGTAAGAAAAAAATAAATAAATTCCGCTAACTTGGGCCAAAAAAATATCTGAATGGAGCCTTACAGAGGGGTGATCAATGACAGGGGGGTGATCAATGACAGGGGGTTGATCAATGACAGGGGGGTGATCAGGGAGTCTATATGGGGTGATAACCACAGTCATTGATCACGCCCGTGTAAGGCTTCATTCAGACGTCCGGATGCGTTTTGCGGATCCGATCCATCTATCAGTGCATCCGTAAAAATCATGCGGACGTCTGAATGGAGCTTTACAGGGGGGTAATCAATGACAGGGGGGTGATCAGGGAGTCTATATGGGGTGATCACCACAGTCATTGATCATGCCCCTGTAAGGCTTCATTCAGACGTCCGGATGCGTTTTGCGGATCCGATCCATCTATCAGTGCATCCGTAAAAATCATGCGGACATCTGAATGGAGCTTTACAGGGGGGTAATCAATGACAGGGGGGTGATCACCACAGTCATTGATCATGCCCCTGTAAGGCTTCATTCAGACGTCCGGATGCGTTTTGCGGATCCGATCCATCTATCAGTGGATCCGTAAAAATCATGCGGACGTCTGAATGGAGCTTTACAGGGGGGTAATCAATGACAGGGGGGTAATCAATGACAGGGGGGTGACCAGGGAGTCTATATGGGGTGATCACCACAGTCATTGATCACGCCCCTGTAAGGCTTCATTCAGACGTCCGGATGCGTTTTGCGGATCCGATCCATCTATCAGTGGATCCGTAAAAATCATGCGGACGTCTGAATGGAGCTTTACAGGGGGTTGATCAATGACAGGGGGGTAATCAATGACAGGGGGGTGATCAGGGAGTCTATATGGGGTGATCAGGGGTGATTAGGGGTGATCAGGGGCTAATAAGGGGTTAATAAGTGACGGGGGGGGGGGGGTGTAGTGTAGTGTAGTGGTGCTTGGTGCTACTTTACTGAGCTACCTGTGTCCTCTGGTGGTCGATCCAAACAAAGGGGACCACCAGAGGACCAGGTAGCAGGTATATTAGACGCTGTTATCAAAACAGCGTCTAATATACCTGTTAGGGGTTAAAAAAAAACACATCTCCAGCCTGCCAGCGAACGATCGCCGCTGGCAGGCTGGAGATCAACTCTCTTACCTTCCGTTCCTGTGAGCGCGCGCGCCTGTGTGCGCGCGTTCACAGGAAGTCTCGCGTCTCGCGAGATGACGCGTATATGCGTGACTGTGCGCAGGGCTGCCACCTCCGGAACGCGATCCTGCGTTAGGCGGTCCGGAGGTGGTTAACATCGCCTACTGTGTCGACCCGGGGCTCATTATTACCTAAAAAGAGGCTCCCGCCCTTGTTGCAAGCTGCTTGGTTAACGTTGTAAATTTTCTTACTTTGACGATTGTATATAAACTTTCTTTGTATTAAACAGCTTATAATGTTTTTATTTGTTTTACATAAATTTTTACTTTGCATGTATATAAAATATATTTGTGTGTAATGTCTTATAATGTTTTATTTACGCTACATAAACTGTTTTAAATAAAAATGTAGTCTGTTTTTCTTTTTACAATAAATATAATAGCTTGATTATTTAAAATTGTATAAACAGTTAGGACGTGTTGTTGAGTAGACGCTGATTAAAACACAGCTAAAATGCCTGCAAAAAGCAAAATATTGCGAAAGCAATACTACACGCCAAAAGCGGTCGGCTCTTATGGGGGCGTTGAATCCTTATTCAGAGAAGTACGGAAATTTGGAATAAGAAAAGACTCTGTAAAAAACTGGTTGAGCAACGAGGATACTTATACATTGTACAAACCTGTTAAAAAATCTTTTACACGGAACAAAGTTATGGTGTCTGATATAGATGCTCAATGGCAGGCAGATCTTGTGTCGATGATGGATTTTTCTAAAGAAAATAATGGTGTAAAATACCTGCTGACGGTCGTTGATATTCTATCTAAATATGCCTGGGTGTCGGGCCTTTCAAATAAGTCTGGCGCTACCGTGGCTACCGCTTTTGAGCAGATATTTAAGTTAAGCGGCCGAACCCCCCGAAAGCTCCAGACTGATCGGGGCCGTGAGTTTATAAACAAACCTATGAGGCGTCTTTGTGAGACCTATAAAATACATCATTTTTTAACTACAAACGCTGTTAAGGCTGCGTTGGTCGAGCGTTTTAATAGAACGCTGAAAACTAAAATGTGGCGTTATCTTAGAGAACAAAACACGTACAGGTACATTGACAAGTTACAAGACTTGGTGTATAGTTATAACCACACATACCACAGAACTATAAGGCGGCGCCCCGTCGATGTGACAAAAGAGAACTCTTTAACCGTTTGGAAAAATATCTACGGGTGTTACGATACTATTAAAAAAGTTAAACCGTTATTAAAAATAGGTGACCACGTCAGAATTGTGCGTTATAAGGGGTTTTTTACAAAGGGGTATGAACAAACCTATACGGACGAGATATTTAAAATTCACGCTGTAAACACTCGGGGCCTCCGACCCCTTTATAAGTTGAAAGACCTGTCCGATGAGCTCATTGAAGGCTCATTCTACCCGGAGGAAGTCCAAAAAGTAACTCTCGACAAGCTACGAGTTTACAGGATAGAAAAAAATACTGAAAAAGAAGAAAGTTCGTGGTAAAACGCTGTGTTTTGTAAAGTGGATAGGATACCCCGACAAGTTTAACTCTTGGGTACCTGAAAAACAGTTGATGTGTCTGTAAACTATGGAGGACGGATCGTTTTTTATCACGCTGCCCTGCAACGCCTCTGCCAAACTTTATCCCGAAAACAGCATCGCCGATTACACCACTAAGTTAGCAAAAGCGGTGCATCTTCGCGGCCCTTACGAAGTTGCTTTAGTGGAGATTCAGTATCCACATACGTGGGAAACCTTTGGCCCCGGAGATGGTGTATTCTACGTCGCACAGCGCTCCGAGTCGATCAGTGAGCTTTTTGTTAAATCGGGTTATTACGCCAATATGCACGATCTCATCAAAGCCATTAATAGCAAACTTGAATCTATAAAAATACCTCCCGATCAACTGCGTCTAAGATACGACGATATTGACAGAACCGTTTATGTACTGAATTCACCAGCCTACAAGTTCATGCCTTGTGTGAAGTTGGGGAATATTTTGGGGCTGACGGGGTATTCGCAAGCGCCGTCGCTCAAGAATGTAGACACCGAGCACATCACTCTCCGCTACGAAGGACCCGGCTTACCTGTTTTAGAACATCATGTTGGCGGTATAAAGGGGCTTGCTCTAGTTTCATCAAAAGAGAAAAAAATTAATTCCGATATTAAAGCTGGTTTTTATACATTATTTGTTTGTACCGATATCGTCCATCATCAACTTGTTGGCGATAGTTACGTACAACTTTTAAGAACTGTCGAGTTAGGCGGTAAAAATGGTGATATAGTCACGCAAAAGTATCACCGGCCTGACTATATACCTGTTTGTAAACATCATTTTGACACGGTCACAATATCGATACTCACGGATCAGGCTAAACCTGTTAAATTCAAATACGGTAAGACTATTGTGCGATTACACTTTAGACCGCGCGCTGTGACGACGCATTAAAATGTTGTCCCAGAGAGTGTACGGTGACCCAGACGCATATACGCATTATTACATAACGCAAGCCGGTCATGGCTTGGACGGATTTCACGGTACTGAATTCATGCATGGTTCTGGACTCGCCGGGTTATTTAGGGGTCTGTTCCGACGTGTCGTTCCCCTATTTAAGAAAGGTGTGGAGCTTGTAAAACCGCACGTGAAAACAGCCGCCCGTAACATTGCTAAAGACGTTGTCACTACGGCCTCGACCGCATTTATGGATCGTATAAATAGGTCGGCGCAGCGCCAGGAGGGCTCGGGTGTCGTACAAATACGTAAAAAAACGCGTAAAAGAAAACGTGAACGCGCGGCCATTGTCTTACCAACTTTTATGAATAAAGTAGCAAAACCTAAGAGACGTCGCCGCCAGAAAACAAGAAGTCGTTCACCGAGTGACATCTTCTAGTCACCCGCTATGGCTTTCGTGCATGATGCTTCCGCCGAGTACGCCAAATCAGAATTGGATATCTTTCAAATACCGCCTACCCAAACAAGCATTGAAAAATCGCTTTATGTAGAGGTACAGCCAATCGCAGCAATCACTGACAATGCCCCTTTGGAATTCTACATCACGGGCAGCGGTGAATATTATTACGATCTTAATAACACCTTGTTACACGTTGTTTGCAAAATCGTTAGTCCTGATAACACCCCCATACCCGAAGGCTCCCGCGTTGCGCTTATTAACTACCCTATAGCGAGTCTTTTTAATCAACTGGATATAACGCTCGGCGACACGTTGATTTCAAGAAGCGACAACCTTTATACGTATAGAGCGTATATAGAGTCCCTAATAAATTATAATTCACAAACTTTAGCGTCCCAATTTACCGCCGGTTTATTCTATAAAGACACAGCGGGGCATCATGATGACCGGGTTATCGACGGGCGTAATGAAGGCTTCAGCAGGAGAGCAAAGTATTCAGCCCGATCTAAGAGTGTTGAATTAATGGGCCCCATTTACGCCGATATATTTAATCAACCGAAGCTAATACTGAACGGTTTAGACCTAAAGATAAAATTGACCAGAAACAAAGACACTTTCTGCCTTATGTCGGCCGAGGCGGCCCATTTTAAAGTCCAAATACAGCACGCTTCCCTGTTTGTCAAAAGAGTACAAGTATCGCCCGCTGTAAGAATCGGTCACAGTCGCGCTCTGTTAACAGCTAACGCGAAGTACTCGATAGATCGGGCATCGCTTAAAGTGTATAGCGTCCCCGCCGGTACTCGCATTTGCAACCACGAGAATCTTTTCCTCGGAAACCTACCAAAAACAGTAATACTATCGTTTGTGGATAACGAATCATTTTCCGGGAGTTACCAAAGAAATCCTTTGTGCTTCAACCACTATAATGTAAATTATGCAGCCTTATATTTGGATGGTCAACAGATACCGGCAAAACCTTTTCAACCTAACTTCCAAGACGAATCAGCTGTTCGTGAATATATGTCCCTAGTACATATTTCGGGGAAACACAAGGCCGACAACGCTTTATCCGTCGATCGACACGAGTTCTTGAACGGTTACACTTTGTTCGCTTTTGATTTATCGCCGGATCAAGAGCCCGGCGGTCATTTCTCTCTAGTAAAAACTGGCAATCTGAGAGCTGAAATTAGATTTGCCGAGCCGATTGCAAACACAATTAATATGATTGGATATTCAGTTCATGAAAATATTATTGAAATAAATAATCGTCGGGAGGTATTATATGATTTTCAATAAAAATGAATAATTATGAAATTGCCTGTGTTATTAAAGCTGATATTAATGCCAGGCGCATATTTAAAGGTGTATTCCCATGTGATTTATTACCTGGAGGTAAAATCATCGACAGGCCCGCTGCCTACATTGTAAATACGGATAATTCATCTCAGCGGGGGAAGCATTGGATTTTAATTATATTATACCCGAATGATATATCTTATTTTTTTGATAGTTATGGTTTATCCCCCGCAAATGAAATATTTCCTGGCGACTTTATGCAGTTTTTATATAAAAATTCTAAGACTATAAGATATCAAAACAGACAAATACAAGACGCCGTTAGTTCCGTCTGCGGCCATTACTGTATCTATATCTTACAATGTCTCGCTAAAGGAATGTCTTTTGAAAATGTTTTAAAAATGTTCACTAACGATTTTAGAAAAAATGACCGTATTGTGCGATCATTTGTAACAAAACGCATGAAACGCTTATGTATACGATGCTGTAATTACAATCAAACGTGTCTGTCCCTACGTGACTGTTGCAAATAAGGAAATAAATAAAGCTTTTTAACCGAATTATATTAGTCATCGTTTTATTTTAATACTATTATATTAAATTAATATCAGGTGCTATAAATTTTAATATCAAACACGATAAATTTTAATATCAAACACGATAAATTTTAATAGCTAACACTATAAATTTTTAATAGCAACCACTATAAATTTTAATATCAAACACGATAAATTTTAATATCCAACACTATAAATTTTTAATAGCAACCACTATAAATTTTAATAGCACACACTATAAATTTTAATAGCTAGCGCTATAAATTTAATATCAAACACTATAAATTTTAATAGCAAACACTATAAATTTTAATAGCAAACACTATAAATTTTAATAGCACACACTATGAACTTAATATCAAGCAATATCAAGCGATATAAAATTAATATCAAGCGATATAATCTTTATATCAAACAATATCAAGCGATATAATCTTTATATCAAGCAATATCAAGCGATATAATCTTTATATCAAGCAATATCAAGCGATATAAAATTAATATCAAGCGATATAATCTTTATATCAAACAATATCAAGCGATATAATCTTTATATCAAACAATATCAAGCGATATAATCTTTATATCAAACAATATCAAGCGATATAATCTTTATATCAAACAATATCAAGCGATATAATCTTTATATCAAACAATATCAAGCGATATAAACTTTATATCAAGCGATATAAACTTTATATCAAACAATATCAATCAATATAAAAAGGGGCGGGGTTATCTGTATAAAAGGGGGCGTGGTACCTGTCACTTTTAGTTTGACGAAACATATACCGTCTTACTACTAGCCCGATACCAGACACAGCCCATGAAGTGATGTGAAGCTGTTTCTGTGGGAAAATTTTTAGACATTTCAATGTTATTAAAAGGCCAGGTTAACCTTTATGGGGTTTGGGGAGGGGACTACATGATGCATATTTTTGTAATACAGTATATAGTAAATTGCACAGGCTTTGTACAAGATAACAGTTTATACCCTACTCATTTTTCCACTTGATACCATTGTATATGCCTATGGAATGTGCCAGGTCTCTCTTGTCTAACTGGCCGTTTTAGGTGGGATATGTCTATTTGGTGCTCTGGATGCCAACTAACATTTTTAGAACTTCTTGTAGATGCTGTAATGAAATGTGTACTTTAAATGATCCGTTCATATCTTGCTTGTAGTATTACAATAAGTTTCCAGTATTCTAAGTTCTTCCTTGTAAGTGTAGACTACTATAGCTCCTTTAACATTTTAATCTATTTTATTGTGATGATTCATTGAAAATAAAGAAAATTAAGCAATTTTACATCTTATAATTAAAATTGACTTTTTTTTTCTTTCAACAGCACCCATGCAGGTCTATGTCTATCTATAGTAACAGACTACAAACTAATCCAGTATAGTCTGTTCCTGAAGTAAAATACGGATAGGTAATATGATGGCAGGATCCGACTACACAGGGTTTGATTGTGGTCTGTTACCATGGAAACATACAGCCAGGTCCATAAATATTGGAACATCGACACAATTCTAACATTTGTGGCTCTACACACCACCACAATGGATTTGAGATGAAACGAACAAGATGTGCTTTAACTGCAGACTGTCAGCTTTAATTTGAGGGTATTTACATCCAAATCAGGTGAACGGTGTAGGAATTACAACAGTTTGCATATGTGCCTCCCACTTGTTAAGGAACCAAAAGTAATGGGACAATTGGCTTCTCAGCTGTTCCATGGCCAGGTGTGTTATTCCCTGATTATCCGAAATACAATGAGCAGATAAAAGGTCCAGAGTTCATTTCAAGTGTGCTATTTGCATTTTGAATCTGTTGCTGTCAACTCTCAAGATGAGATCCAAAGAGCTGTCACTATAATTGAAGCAAGCCAACTGAAAAAACACAACAAACCCATCAGAGAGATAGCAAAAACATTAGGCGTGGCCAAAACAACTGTTTGGAACATTCTTAAAAAGAAGGAATGCACCGGTGAGCTCAGCAACACCAAAAGACCCGGAAGACCATGGAAAACAACTGTGGTGGATTACCGAGGAATTCTTTCCCTGGTGAAGAAAACACCCTTCACAACAGTTGGCCAGATCAAGAACACTCTCCAGGAGGTAGATGTACGTGTGTCAAAGTCAACAATCAAGAGAAGACTTCACCAGAGTGAATACAGATAGTTCACCACAAGATGTAAACCATTGGTGAGCCTCAAAAACAGGAAGGCCAGATTAGAGTTTGCCAAACAACATCTAAAAAAGCCTTCACAGTTCTGGAACATCCTATGGACAGATGAGACCAAGATTAACTTGCACCAGAGTGATGGGAAGAGAAGATTATGGAGAAGGAAAGGAACTGCTCATGATCCTAAGCATACCACCTCATCAGTGAAGCATGGTGGTGGTAGTGTCATGGCGTGGGCATGTATGGCTGCCAATGGAACTGGTTCTCTTGTATTTATTGATGATGTGACTGCTGACAAAAGCAGCAGGATGAATTCTGAAGTGTTTCAGGCAATATTATCTGCTCATATTCAGCCAAATGCTTCAGAACTCATTGTACGGCACTTCACAGTACAGATGGACAATGACCCAAAGCATACTGCAAAAGCAACCAAAGAGTTTTTTAAGGGAAAGAAGTGGAATGTTATGCAATGACCAAGTCAATCACCTGACCTGAATCCGATTGAGCATGCATTTCACTTGCTGAAGACAAAACTGAAGGGAAAATGCCCCAAGAACAAGCAGGAACTGAAGACAGTTGCAGTAGAGGCCTGGCAGAGCATCATCAGGGATGAAACCCAGCGTCTGGTGATGTCTATGTGTTCCAGATTTCAGGCTGTAATTGACTGCAAAGGATTTGCAACCAAGTATTAAAAAGTGAAAGTTTGATTTATGATTATTATTCTGTCCCAATACTTTTGGTTCCTTAACAAGTGGGAGGCACATATGCAAACTGTTGTAATTCCTACACCGTTCACCTGATTTGGATGTAAATACCCTCAAATTAAAGCTGACAGTCTGCAGTTAAAGCACATTTTGTTCCTTTCATTTCAAATCCATTGCCAAAAATGTTAGAATTGTGTCGATGTCCCAATATTTATGGACCTGACTGTATTTCTGCATAAGAGCCGTTGAAGCTAACTAAAAGGGCAATTTTTAGCAAGACCTGTAAAGTAGCTTCAGTTTTTATTTAAATGCACTGACACAATTAAAAGAAAATTGGTACCAAGTTGAACTTACACTAAGTAGTCTTTAAGAAATGAACATGTCTGGCTATCTTATGTCTGGCTATCTTATTATATCCAGAATTTAACTTTTCTGCTTCTTATACAAATTGTCCCAATATACGTTTAAATCCATTCAAAGGGAAAAGGGTAAGAGAAGTAGGTTAAAGTGAATGAAATACAATGATACTGAATTAGTTTAGTAACTCTTTACCATGTCTCTCAGATACAGTTGTTGGGTTGTCCTTGTCGAGGTTCTCATAGGATAATCCAGTGTCATCATAACCATATTCTGAAGTATTTTTCTCCAGAGGGAAACCTAAAATAATACACCAGTGATAGTACTCACTTTTTTTTATGAATATTACTCTATTGGTATAAGCCAATGTGATATTATTGGATTATCATGAAGATACAGTAGGCCATCAATCTAAAAATCCTGGACAAACTGAAAACATATTTAAATATAACCTAACTGATCGCTGGGATTTTTACTGCTGGGCCCCCACAGATCCTGATAATGGGGATCTTATTCGCCCAATCTGATGGAATAGTAGGTTGAGCATATGCTGTGATGTTCCATTGGTATACAGTACAGACCAAATGTTTGGACACGCCTTCTCATTCAAAGAGTTTTCTTTATTTTCATGACTATGAAGGCATCAAAACTATGAATTAACACATGTGGAATTATATGCATAACAAAAAAGTGTGAAACAACAGAAAATATGTCATATTCTAGGTTCTTCAAAGTGGCCACCTTTTGCTTTGATTACTGCTTTGCACACTCTTGGCATTCTCTTGATGAGCTTCAAGAGGTAGTCCCCTGAAATGGTCTTCCAACAGTCTTGAAGGAGTTCCCAGAGATGCTTAGCACTTGTTGGCCCTTTTGCCTTCACTCTGCGGTCCAGCTCACCCCAAACCATGATCGATTGGGTTCAGGTCCGGTGACTGTGGAGGCCAGGTCATCTGGCGCAGCACCCCATCACTCCCCTTCATGGTCAAATAGCCCTTCCTTTCAAAGTTTTCCAATTTTTCGTCTGACTGACTGACCTTCATTCTTAAAGTAATGATGGCCACTCGTTTTTCTTTACTTAGCTGCTTTTTTCTTGCCATAATACAAATTCTAACAGTCTATTCAGTAGGACTATCAGCTGTGTATCCACCTGACTTCTCATCAATGCCACTGATGGTCCCAACCCCATTTATAATGCAAGAAATCCCACTTATTAAACCTGACAGGGCACACCTGTGAAGTGAAAACCATTTCAGGGGTCTACCTCTTGAAGCTCATCAAGAGAATGCCAAGAGTGTGCAAAGCAGTAATCAAAGCAAAAGGTGGCTACTTTGAAGAACCTAGAATATGACATATTTTCAGTTGTTTCACACTTGTTTGTTATGTATATAATTCTACATGTGTTAATTCATAGTTTTGATGCCTTCAGTGTGAATCTACAATTTTCATAGTCATGAAAATAAAGAAAACTCTTTGAATGAGAAGGTGTGTCCAAACTTGGTCTGTACTGTATGTTACATCAGCATTACCAAAACTAGTATAAAGCTACTAATAATATATATATATATATACATATACACACTACTGACAAAAGTCAGGGATATTTGGCTTGTGGGTGAAATTTCAGGATGAACCTAAATGCACTCTAACCTTTACAGATTAACTTAATGTGACCTTCTCTAAACTTTTGGGTGCACATGTACAACTGTTCAATGTTTCAGTACTTTTTGCACAACTTATTGTTCTCTAACATGGAGCTTAAGGGCGAAATTCATAACAAGTGTTTGATCCATGAATTGCCCAATAAATTTCCTGGTTCAATTAGAATTGGTGTTTTAAACAGTCCTCCTCATCATGCTGTTCACATTTTCACATCATGAGACCAAGATGACACCTAACAATTGATGAAAAGTACCTTGCCTCGAGGCTTCAAGCAGGATGTTCTCAGACGGAAGTGGCCACTGAGCTTAGAGTGTCATCAGCAGGTTGTATCAGAGAGACTGGAAGAGTCACAGAAAGGCATGCAAATGGACATCCGTTGGCCACATCCCACACTGATGACCGCTTCATTGTGAACAATTCCCTGTGGAACTGGATGATGTATGCCAAACAACTCCAGGCACATTTAAGGGAGGTGAGAGGCACCCAAGTTTCATGTCAGACCATTCAAAACCATTTACATCAGAGTGGTCTGCATTCTAGATGACTTTCAAGGGTACCTGTCCACAGGCGTCATCGTCTTGCATGGGCCAGGGAGCATCTACGCTGGACAAGGGACCAGTGGGCCTCAGTGCAGTTCACTGATGAAAGTTGATTCATACTGAGCAGAAATGATGGCTGCCAACGATGTTGGAGATGTCAAGTAGAGCGTTATGCATCAGCCACTGTTGTTAGCAGACAAGCCTTTGGTGTACAGTGTGGGGAGGTGTGTTTAGTCAATAGAGAACTGCCCTACACTCTGTGAATGGTACAGTGACAAGCCCATACTACTTGAATAACATCATTAATCCAGCCATTGTGCCTCTGCATGAACAACACAGTACAAATTTCATCTTCATAGATGACAATGCACCAGCTTATCGAGGTGCTGAAAACTGGGGTACCTCAAATGGGGTGGCCTGCACTTTCTCCAGAACTGAATCCCATTTAAAACCTACAGTATGGACCTATGGGATTAGCTGAGTTCCATAAAATTCACCCAAAAGCCAAATACCCTTAACTTTTGTGAGTAGTGTATATATACATATAGATATTAGAGATGAGTGAATTTCTCAAAAGTTAGATTCAGCCGGTTCGCCGAATTTTCCCCAAAAAATTGTTTCGATCCGAATTTATTCATGGCGAATCGTGTTAAAAAACCGCTATTTCCTGGCTGCAGAGAGCCTTTATAGTGGTGTAGAACACTGTTTCTTGCAGTAACACACATAGGGAGTCTGCTGTGGTAGTGAAATAATACTGTGAGTCAGTATGACATGCAGATGACAGGCGTCACTCTTAGAATCACTGCACATTTCACTTATTTGGGCAGTCACAGGGCCAAAACTGACCAAATAACTCAAGTGCGAACTCAGCCTTACAGGTCAATGTTAGCGCCAGGTATAAACCACCATTCAGGGGCCCAAGATCCTACTAAAGCGTGAAAGAGAGAACTCCTTTTACACCAATTCACTGATTCAACATAGATTACTACAGAACCTGTTTTATTAAACGCTTATACAAGTAGAGCTCTCCCCCCCGACAGAGTGGAGTGGGTGTCAGCAGTAAGTTTGTGTTGACGTCACTGATGATTTTGCCCTTCCTCTGATCCGTCAGAACAATAACCCCCAAAAAACGGAGCATCTGCCTTCACTCGATCAGCATTTGGTCAGTAATTGCTAAAGCCCAAAAAAACAGGAGTGGATCCAAAACAGAGATGACACGTAAATGGAATATTTGCATGTCTTCTGTGTTTTGTACCCACTCCTGCTTTTGGCTACCAAATCATAAGCCAATTCTGATGCAAAATAGGGACCATGTCATGCAGGTCTTACAGCTCTTGCATAGATAGGATCCAATGTGCAACTCATTTTTCCTTCCTGCTGAAAGATCAGAAGGGTCAAATAAATGATGATGTCAGCCAGGCGAAAGGCAAAATAGTGACCCAGTCATGAAGTGGGGAGGGTGGGAACAGCATGAGAAGTCCACAGAATGGCCCTATGACATAGTGGTGAGGTGAAAGCAGCATGAGGAGACCACAGAGTGGCACAATGACATAGCGTGGAGGTGGCGGCAGCAGCATCAGGAGGAAGCCACAGGGTGGCACAATGACAATGTGGAGCTGGCAGCATCAGGAGGCCACAGAGTGGCACAATGACAGTGTGTCACGGATGGTGTACAGGAAACAAGACAATACAATATGAACAATGACTCACTGGATCCACAACTAAGGAACAAAAGGGAGACCCCTGCAAGAGACCTGCCGCTCTCCCTTATTGCTCAGCCTATGCGACCACCCCAAAGGTGGATGGGCGCATATCCACGTACCTCGACTATCTTACACCTGATGACCCTACAATATTGAGGGGACACGACCACCGGCTCCCTACACAGACACAGAGGGAGTCAGGGTCACCTGGATCCAGAAAACAGAAAATCATAAATACATAAACAGAACTTATCTTGCAGACGACTGGGGACTGTGGACTGAGAACTAGGAACAGCATGCACACACACTCCAGGAAGTTGTATAAGCCGCACACTACTGCATTCTGGGGAGGAACTTAAAGGGCAGCAATCAGTCCAACTGCATGACAGCTGAGATAGACTGACGAGATGAGGAACTTAACCAAAACAAAGAAACTCAAGGAGGAGGATCTGGAAAGCTCCTGTCAGAGCTTCTCAACTGTCTGGTTGTGACACAGTGTGGAGGCGTCAGCAGCAGAATCAGGAGGCAACAGAGTAGCACAATGACAGAGTGTGGAGGTGGCGGCAACAGCAGCATCAGGAGGAAGCCACAGCATGACACAATGACAGTGTGGAGGTGGTAGCAGCATTAGGAGACCTGAGTAGTGAGGTGGCAGCAGCATAAGGAGACCACAGAGTGACCCGTTGACAGAGAGGGGAGGTGGGTGGCAATACCAGTACCAGCTGAAGATGGTGGGTGAAAGAAGGAGCACCAGAAGCATCAGAATAGTAACTGAGGCAGGTAGCCAGAAGAAACCGGTCTCTTTTGTCAAAGTGTTGGTGTGGCACCATAGATGATGTAGTCTGATACATCAGGCATTGTTGGGTGGAAATCCTGGCTGATCCACACTTGATTTATCTCGACAAAGGTCAGTCTCTCCACATTTTGGGGGGACAGGCAAGTTATTCTTGGGGTAACTATAGCCCCCTGCCGCACTAAACACCCTCTCTGATGCCACACTACTGGCTGGGCAGGACAGCTTTTCCAGGGCAAACTTGGCCAGTTGCGGCCACAAATCCAGTTTGGCTGCCCAGTAGTCCAGTGGATCTTCAAGGTGGGGTGGCAGGGTTCTGTCCATGTATGACACCACCTGGCGATTTAGGTTCTGGTCCAGGTCTAGCTACTGCTGCTGTTGAGTAGTTTTTTCACTTGGCGGGTTAAGAAAGCTGGTCATCATCGACTCTAGACTTAAGCTGCTGCTGATGGAGCTGATACTGCTCCCACCCTGCCAAAGCAGCCATGGCAGTGGAACGAGAGGGCAGAGTGCCCCCCCTTCCCGATCAGACCTGCGGGAGGATGGACGATGGCGCAGATAGACAGCAGCCAACTCACTACATAGGATGTCTCTATAGTAGTTTAGTTTGTTCTTCCTCTCAGCGGGTGAAAAAAAAAGGCCCCCATTTTGGACCAGTAGCGAGGGTCTAGCAAGGTGGAGAGCCAGAAGTCATCCTGCTGCTGAATGGTGACAATTCAACTGTCACTACCCAAGCAAGTGAGCATGCAAAGGGCCATTTGCGCAAGTGACTCGGAGGGACTCCCTGCCTCCATCTCCACTGCATACTGCCACAGTGTGCCTGGGTCATCTGCCTCATCTTCCTCATCTCCCTCTTGCTCCTCTGGCTGCTTCTGCTCCTCCTCTCCTGTCCTCTGTGTAGAAAAACCACCCATTTCGCTACACATTGCTTGTGCTCCAATGTCCCCCTCCTCCTCCATTTCAGCTCCCACAGGGCTCATGTGGCCGTGAGATGTAGGCGCCACGTCTCCAGTCCCCTGACCAGCCAGATTTACCAGCATTTGTTCCAGGATATGAAGCAGTGGAATTATGTTGTTTATCCCGTTGTCCTGGCGACTGACAAATAACGTGGCATCCTCAAAGGGCCTGAGCAAACGGCAAATGTCACGCATGAGCTGCAACTGGCTGACATCGAAGTTACACAGGGGAGTACTCCTGTCCACTTGGATCATCAAGAAATTGTTTATGGCCTTTCTCTGTTCGTATACTGTAGTTGGTCCAACATATGGAGGGTGGAAACATCGCATATTACCCTATGTTGGGGGATGCCGATCTGCAGCTCAAGGAGGGTGTGCTTTGCGGTGTACGAGTGGTTTACGTGCATGAAAAGATGTCTCGCAGATGGATGGAAGACTTCAGGAACCTCTTTAAAACCAGATTGAACACATGTGCCATGCAGGGCGCATGGCTCAGCTCTCCTTGACGTAGCGCCAACACCATGTTCTTTCTTTTGTCGGTCACCATGTTTCCGATTTTGAGTTGTCGTGGAGAAAGCCAGGATTCGATTTCTTGATGAAGGACATGGAGCAGTTCCTCCCCTGTGTGACTGTTCGCCCAGGCAAAAGAGGTGCAGAACAGCGTGACATTGCCTTGCCCTGCACATGTATGCTGGAGGGGCACTGTGAATTGTCCCTGCAGTGTAGGTCGAAGACACGGTGGAGGATCAGGAGGCAGAGGTAGACATTGTCGCAGGACCAATGGCGTGAGAACGTGGAGGCAGAAGCGGCATCACCTGGCCAAGTTGCTGGTGTGGCTGTGCAGGAACCACATTCACCCAGTGGGCCATAAAGGACATGTATCAGTTGTCCAGATGGTGACCAAAATGGTTGCAAATGCGACCAGTAATTTGCAATAGGCGATAAGACATTTAAGTCTTATCGCCATTTGTGACTTGTCCCACCGCCGCGCTGCAGCTTTAAGAAAAAAAAAAAAAACTTTCAGCAGACACATCACGCTAGGCGCAGTGTACGGCACAGGCAGTGATGCTGCCTTTGCCTGAAATTATCAATAGCAAAGCTCCATCTAGTAAGGAGCTTTGCTAATGGTTAGTTTGACCTGCCCCGGAGCGATACAGCGCTGAGCAGCAGGGGAAGCCGGCGGGAGCTGAAAGGAGGAGGGACCGGCTCCCGAGTCCCGATGTATGAAGAGAACAGGGGCAGCGCTGCACAGGCAAATATGGCGTGGAGATGAAGAGGAATGGAGTGCTGGACAACTGCAGAGGAGCCCGGACATCCAGTCTGGCCTGGACCACAAGGTGACAGTGCAGCAATGTATCGATGTGTGTAATGTATGTATTGCAGTGTGTGATCTACAGATCTATACACTGCACCACATACAGTACATCACACACTCTGCACTACATACATAATACGCACTGCACTACATACATCTCACACTGATGTATGTAGTGCAGTGATATATGTGGTGCAGTGTGTAGTAAATGCACAGCAGGCTATTATAGCCAAGTGATAAAGTACAGGGAATATCCGCCATATTAGACTGGATTTTATCACTCCGCCATAATTGCTTCATGTTATTTAGACCAGTAATGGTTCCATGCATAACCACCTTTTAGGCCCTGTTCACACCACCACTATTTATTTATGTTGTTCTAATCCGTTAGATGAGCAGGACAACAAAAATAATGGAAGTGTTGTATTTTTGTAATACGTTTAACATATACAAAAAAAAAACTGTATGTTAACGGACGCCTCAGACAGATGCCATACTATCCATCACTATAGAGTTCCATTGTACAAAAAAAAGTATATATTTTTTTCTGGACTTTGCAGGATGAAAAGAAGTGGTACAGTACTATATCCCATTCTGACAAAAAAAACATATATGTTAATGTATACAATTTTTTTTGTCAGAATGGGAAATCGTAGTGTACCACTTCTTTCCATCCTGCACAGTCCAGAAAAAAATATATAATTTTTTTGTACAATCGAACTCTATGGTGAGGGATGCCACAGTATGGCATCTGTCTGATGCATCCGTTATAGTATAAGTTTTTTCATGTACGTTAAACGTATAACCGAAACATAATGTGAACCCGTGTGTGAATGAAGGCATCAGTGTTCGGTCAGTGATTTCCATCAGTGATTTTTGAGCCAAAACCAGGTGCAGCTCTAAACACAGAACAGGAGCAGATATTTCCCTTATACCGTATGTTTGTGTAGCCTACACTCCTGGTTTGGGCTCACAATCACTGATGGAAATCACTGACCAAAACACTGACATGTGAATGAGGCAATTTTAAATATCCTAATTATATATGTATTTAAATTTGGCGACTAAAAGTTTTATTTGGCTCCTAAATTTTTCAGTTTAGGAGCCAATGGCTCAGAGGATTTTTTTTTTAGTCTGGAGCACTGTGTATTATCCCTGACCATAGTTACACCTCCACATGTCGGTGCTGCCATGCACTTTGGCAGACACCGACAGGCTCAAGGACTGGCCCACCTTCTGTTCAAAATACATGTGCAGGGCTGGTACTGCCTTTTTGGCAAAGAAATGACGGCTTGGGACTCTCTATCTCTGCTCAGCACAAGCCATCAGTTCTCTGAAAGGTGCAGAGTCCACCATTTGGAAAGGGAGGGACTGCAGCACCAGCAACTTGGCCAGGAGCACGTTCACCTTCAGCGCCGTTGGATGAGTGCACGCATACTGTTGTCTCTTGGCAATCGCTTCGGTGATCGATTGCTGACGGAATGACTGACGAGGAGTATGAGGAGCAGGAACATCAGGACCAGTAGATGATGGGAAGGACAGACTTCTCCCTTTGGCTGAGGTGGTGGAGCCTTGACTGCCTGAAATCGGGTGTGTGCCACTGGGTGATGCAGCTGTTGCTGCGGCAGGCTGGACCATCACATCGGAACCATGGTTCTTCCAGGCCACTTTATGGTGACGCTGCATATGTTGACACAGGGCCGTGGTACCAACATTGGCACCCTTGCCACTAGGGATCAACCGATATAGATTTTTTAGAGCCAATACCAATAACCTGTGAACTTTCAGGCCGATAGCCGATAACTTATACCGATATTCTGTGCATTTAAAAAAATGGCGAATCAGTTTTTATTTTTATTTTTTTCTGTTCCAGCGTTCACCGCTATTTTAATAGTTTGGAATTTCCAGTTATGGCAATTTTTGATATGTTTACTTATTTATTTTTATATATTTTATATGTAAAATTAGGAAAGGGGGTGATTTATACTTAATAACTTGGTGTTTTTTTTTTTTTTTAAACTTTTTATATAATAACTTTAGGGGCTAGAACCTGGGATCTTTTCATCCCTAGTTCTATTCACCCTAATAAAGCTCTATTAGGGTGAATAGGATTTCACACTGTCCATGCTGCCCGGTGCATATTACACACAGCAGCAGGGAGCTTACCATGGCAGTCAGGACTTTAGTAGCATCTTGGTGCCATGGTAACCGATCAGAGCCCCAGGATTACACTGCTTGGGCTCCGATCAGAAGCTTCCACTGCCACCAATGAGGAGGAGGGGAGGGGACCCTGTGGCCACTGCCACCAATGATTTTGATACTGGGGGGTTTGAGGGGGGGGGGGCGCACTGTGCCACCAATGTTTTTAATACGGGGAGGCACACTGAGCCTCCAATATTTTTGATACTGGGAGGGGGAAGGGGCAGGCGCACTGCGCCACCAATGATAATTAACCTTTAATACGGAGGGCAGGTGCCGGCAGCAGAATCACATAGCAGCTGCGATCAGCGACAGTTAACCCCTCAGGTGCCGCACCTGAGGGCTTAACTGACACTGCCGCTGATCGCAGATCCCTGTCAGAGGCAGGGTGCCGGCTATGTGATTCTGCTGCCGGCACCTATATTTGTATTAAACGTTAACTTTCATTGGTGGCGCAGTACACCCGCCCCTCTCTCTTCTTATTGGCAGCAGCAGCACAGGGGGAGGGAGAGAGTGACTCCTTCTCCCCTGTGCTGCTGATGGAACTTGGCACGCGCTGAAAGCAGCGCGCTCCATGTTCTCTGATCCTAGGCGCACTGGACGCATTATCGGCAAGGTTAGATGCCGATAACTTAGAAAATCATGGATATCGGACAATAACATTGGTAAATCTGATAATCGGTCGATCCCTTCTGGCCACGCTTCACCTTCTGCACACAGATTCTACAAATGGCCAATCTTCCGGCGGCTTAACAGGTAGGTGATTTTACCCCCATTTTACCCCCAACACCTGCGAAACGGGTGGTCTACCCCGGGCACTTTTTGCTCCCGACATCCCACTGCTGCCACCCTGCTATGCTAGCAACTTGCTGGCTCCGCCGCTGCCTCATGGGTAAGCTGCCACCCACTTCTCCCAATGATGATGAAGCCCCTAATTCACCCGGCTCCCAAGTGCGATCAGCTACATCATCATTACTGTCTGCACGTCACTGATGTCCTCCTCAACGTTCTCTGGATCAAGAGCCTTACCGTTTGCAACACTAGCTCCCACGCCACTCTCCTCATCACTATTTGCCCGCCTACAGGAGGAAGCGGCAGATGTCTCCTCCGGAATTTGACTGGGCAGTAGCTGCTGACTGTCCTCTAGTAGTTATTCCTGGCTGTAGAGTGGAGCGGAGCCCACAGCATATAATACTTCTCTGGCTGAGGGAACATAAAAGGACAGAGGCAGGCACAGGGCCTGCTCCCGGGCCATGCCAACTGAGGGTTGTGTCTGACGAACCCACCAACTCTTGGCTGGGGGTGTCTGATGTCACTTGGGACGAAGTGAATGACCGAGTCAAACGGGCCCTTACTTTTTTCCACATATACACACCACAAAAGGCTTTTGAACATATAACTGCACCGCTGAACGGCAAATATATATATTTTTGCCACTAATGCACGCCAAAAAGGGCTGTAATTTTCTCGATTAACCACAGAACGGCAAATACTTTTTTGTGTGCCTCTAATACATGCCAAAAAGGGTAACTGCACCACTGAACGGCAAATATATATATTTTTTTGCCGTAATACAAGCCAAAAAGGGCTTTAGAACATATAACTAGACCGCTGAGCGACAAATATATATTTTTTTGCAACTAATACACGCCAAAAAGGGATTTAGAACATATAACTGCACCGCTGAATGGAAAATATATATTTATTTTGCCACTAATACACGCCAAATGGGCTTTAGAACATAAAACTACAATGCTGAATGGCAAATATATTTTTTTGCCACTAATACACGCCAAAAAGGGCTGTAATTTTCTCACTTCACCACACAACGGCAAATACTTTTTTTTGGTGCCACTAATACATGCAAAAAAGTGCTTTAGAACATATAACTGCACCGCTGAACGGCAAATAATACCGTATTTTTCGCCCTATAAGACGCTAGGTTTTTGAGGAGTAAAATAAATATTTTGAACCAAAAGGTGTGCTTTTGGTGGGTTTTGAACTAATGGTGGTCTGTGGAAAACACTGTTATGGAGGGGATCTGTGGATGACACTGTTATGGAGGGGATCTGTGGATGACACTGTTATGGAGGGGATCTGTGGATGACACTGTTATGGAGGGGATCTGTGGATGACACACTGTTATGGAGGGGATCTGTGGATGACACACTGTTATGGAGGGGATCTGTGGATGACACACTGTTATGGGGGATCTGTGGATGATGCACTGTTATGGGGATCTGTGGATGACACTGTTATGGAGGCATCTGTGGATGGTACTGTTATGGGGGCATCTGTGGATGGCACTGTTATGGGGGATCTGTGGATGGCACTGGTATGGGGGATCTGTGGATGATGCACTGTTATTGGGGATCTGTGGATGATGCACTGTTATGGGGGCATTTGTGGCTGGCACTGTTATGGGGGCATCTGTGGATGGCACTGTTATGGGGGCATCTGTGGATGGCATTGTTATGGGGGATCTGTGGATGGCACTGTTATGGGGATATGTGGATGCCATCGTCCATCCTCTCGCAGGGCTGACAGGGGGGGCCCTCTGCACTTACGTTCCACAGCCACGGCTGCTGGGAAGGGTGGGGTGGCAGGAGCAGTGCCAGCTCCATCAGCAGCAGCCTGAGTCTAGAGTCGCTGATGAGTTGCTTTCTTCACCCGCCTAGTGAAGAAACTACTGACCAGTAGCAGAATCTAGACCTGGAGCAGAAACTGAACCAGCAGGTGGTGGGATACTTAGAGTGCACCCTGCTAGCAGTCATTGAAGATCCGCTGGACTACTGGGCAGCCAAACTGGATTTGTGGCCACAACTGGCCGAGTTTGCCCTGGAAAAGCTGTCCTGTCCGGCCAGTAGTGTGACATCAGAGCGGGTGTTTAGTGCAGCGGGGGCCATAGGTACCCCAAGATGAACTCGCCTGTCCACCCAAAATGTGGAGAGACTGACCTTTCGTCAAGATTAATCAGCCGTGGATCAGCCAGGATTTCCACTCACCAATTCCTGATGCATCAAACTAGATCATTCATGGTGCCACACCAACACTTTGACAAAAGTCCGGTTTCTTCTCAGGACACCTGACATCTGATGCCAAGTGCTCCTTCTTTCACCCACCATCTTTAGAGGGTACTGGTGTTGCCACCCACCTCCACACTATGTCACCTTGCCACTCAGTGGCCTCCTCATGCTGCTGCTACCACCACACTATGTCACCTTGCAACTCTGTGGCCTCCTGATGCTGCTGCCACCTCAGCACTATGTCACCTTGCTACTCTGTGGTCTCCTCATGCTGCTGCCACCTACAGACTGTCATTCTGCTACTCTGCGGCCTCCTGATGTTGCTGCCACCTCCATACTCTGCCACTGTGCCACTCTGCAGCCTCCTAATGCTGCCGCCACCTCCAGACTCTGTCATTCTGCCACTCTGTGGTCTCCTCATGCTGCTGCCACCTCCACACTGTCATTGTGCCTCTCTGTGGCCTCATAATGCTGTTTCCACCTCACCACTATGTCATAGGGCCAGCCTGTGGAATTCTCATGCTGTTCCCACCCTCCCCACTTCATGACTGGGCCACTATTTTCCCTTTTTAGCTTGGCTGACATCCTCATTTATTTGACACTTCTTCTGATCTGTCTGAAGGAAGTAAAAATTAGACGCACAACGGATCCTGTCTGTGTAGCAGCTGTAAGGCCTGTATGATCCCATCAGAATTGGCTTGTGATTAGGTAGCCAAAAGCAGGAGTGGGTAGAAAACACAGAAGACATGCAAATATTCCATTCACGTGTCATCTCTGTTTTGGATCCACTCCTGTTTTTGTTTTGGCATTAGCAATACTGATGGATTACTGACCAAATGCTGACCGAGTGAAGGCGTATACTGAACAGACAGGTTCTGTTTTTTTGTGAGTTATTGTTCTGACGAAGCAGAGGAAGGGCAAAATAATCAGTGACGTCAACACAAACTTACTGCTGACACCCTCTCCACTCTGTCGGGGGGGGGGGGGGGGGCTCTACTTGTATAAGCATTTAATAGAACAGGTTCTGTAGATATCTATGTGGAATCAGCTGGCGACGGTGTAAAAGGAGTGAGCTACTTCTTGAGGCTAACATCGACCTATAAGGCTGAGTTCACACTGGAGTTATTTGGTCAGTTTTGGCCCAGTGACTGCCCAAATAAGTGAAGTGTGCAGTGATTCTAAGAGCGACGCCTGTCATCTGCATGTCATACGGACTCACAGTATTATTTCACTACCAAAGCAGACTCCCTATGCGTGTTACTGCAAGACACAGTGTTCTACACCACTATAAAGGCTCTCTGCAGCCAGGAAATAGCAGTTTTTTTAACGTGATTTGCCACAAATATATTTCAGACCAAATCTAATTTTTTTAAAATTTGCATATATATATATATATATATATATATATATATATATATATATATAGTTGCAAGAAAAAGTATGTGAACCCTTTGGAATGATATGGATTTCTGCACAAATTGGTCATAAAATGTGATCTGATCTTCATCTAATTCACAACAATAGACAATCACAGTCTTCTTAAACTAATAACACACAAAGAATTAAATGTTACCATGTTTTTATTGAACACACCATGTAAACATTCACAGTGCAGGTGGAAAAAGTATGTGAACCCCTAGACTAATGACATCTCCAAGAGCTAATTGGAGTGAGGTGTCAGCCAACTGGAGTCCAATCAATGAGATGAGATTGGAGGTGTTGGTTACAGCTGCCCTGCCCTACAAAAAACACACACCAGTTGTGGGTTTGCTTTTCACAAGAAGCATTGCCTGATGTGAATGATGCCTTGCACAAAAGAGCTCTCAGAAGACCTACGATTAAGTATTGTTGACTTGCATAAAGCTGGAAAGGGTTATAAAAGTATCTCCAAAAGCCTTGCTGTTCATCAGTCCACGGTAAGACAAATTGCCTATAAATGGAGAAAGTTCAGCACTGCTGCTATTCTCCCTAGGAGTGGCTGTCCTGTAAAGATGACTGCAAGAGCACAGCGCAGACTGCTCAATGAGGTGAAGAAGAATCCTAGAGTGTCAGCTAAAGACTTACAAAAGTCTCTGGCATATGCTAACATCCCTGTTAGCGAATCTACGATACGTAAAACACTAAACAAGAATGGATTCCATGGGAGGATACCACAGAGGAAGCCACTGCTGTCCAAAAAAAACATTGCTGCACTTTTACAGTTTGCACAAGAGCACCTGGATGTTCCACAGCAGTACTGGCAAAATATTCTGTGGACAGATGAAACCAAAGTTGAGTTGTTTGGAAGAAACACACAACACTATGTGTGGAGAAAAAGAGGCACAGCACACCAACATCAAAACCTCATCCCAACTGTGAAGTATGGTGGTGGGGGCATCATGGTTTGGGGCTGCTTTGCTGCGTCAGGGCCTGGACGGATTGCCATCATCGAAGGAAAAATGAATTCCCAAGTTTATCAAGACATTTTGCAGGAGAACTTAAGGTCATCTGTCCACCAGCTGAAACTCAACAGAAGATGGATGTTGCAACAGGACAACGACCCAAAGCATAGAAGTAAAATCAACAACAGAATGGCTTAAACAGAAGAAAATACACCTTCTGGAGTGGCCCAGTCAGAGTCCTGACCTCAACCCGATTGAGATGCTGCGGCATGACCTCAAGAAAGTGATTCACACCAGACATCCCAAGAATATTGCTGAACTGAAACAGTTCTGTAAAGAGGAATGGTCAAGAATTACTCCTGATCGTTGTGCACGTCTGATCTGCAACTACAGGAAACGTTTGGTTGAAGTTCTTGCTGCCAAAGGAGGTTCAACCAGTTATTAAATCCAAGGGTTCACATACTTTTTCCACCTGCACTGTGAATGTTTGCATGGTGTGTTCAATAAAAACATGGTAACATTTAATTCTTTGTGTGTTATTAGCTTAAGCAGACTGTGATTGTCTATTGTTGTGACTTAGATGAAGATCAGATCACATTATATGACCAATTTGTGCAGAAATCCATATTATTCCAAAGGGTTCACATACTTTTTCTTGCAATTGTATATATAGCATCAAAAGGATGAGGCAGCACTCCAAATAAGGTGAAAAAATGGTGGATCTTTTATTCCCCTCTGCAACGTTTCAACCGCTCAATGCGGTCTTTCTCAAATATATATATATATATATATATATATATATATATATATATATACACACACACACACACAAATCTTATGGAACTATGTCAACCTAAAATTGCTACATTTCTGACTGCCAGAATGCCAAGAGGAAATTCAAATATAAATTGACCTTAAGGCAAAATAACAAAGTCTTCAATGGGTTAACCTTGTAGATTCAGGAATATGGAAGACACTTTGATTAATGTGATGATTAGACTTACCTGGTAAATGTTCTCCATCATGTATGACATCTACATCATCATATGAAGGAATCCTGTCACTGTCAGCTCCTAGAAATGAAAGGTTCAGCACAGGAAACAGACTGATAAGCAGAAGAGACACGTGATGTCCTGTAGTCATAGAAAGTCTGGTAGTTATTGAAATGGGTCACAGAATATAGTTACTGTATGACTGTCATTATTCAGAGACTTTTCATTAGTATTTTATACAAGACTATAAATGAGCCAACTGTCACGGCTGAGGATGGGGGAAATCCTCAGCCGTGCGGTGACGGAAGATGTCCAGTCACTACTCGCCAGGAACACAGAATCAGGGAGCAGGTCACCTCCTGTTGCGTCCCTAACGCTGACCCTGTCTCCTACCTGCATGGGCCGACCTTGATGGTAGGAGGACCCATGCGCAGGAACCTCGGATCCCTGACTTACCCTCCGACCGGTCCCTGAGCTAAGGAGCAGGGTAAGACAACCCACTCCTCCTAGGCACGGAGGAGCAGGAGTCTCACTGGCCAAGCAGCATGAAGAAGGGGGTACATAAACAGGACTATGGATAAGACAGGTGAACCAAACAGTTCCACACAAACCTGTCTCAGCCTTGCTGACTGGAACCCGTGCTAAGGAAAGGCTGTCCACACAAAGGTAAACAGCACACACATGAAGACACACAGGGACCAGGACATCCATAGCTGCACAAAAACCAAAGACACAAGACATCAACAACACATCATGGTATTAGAACTTATGACCGGAAGGGTGGCCCTTACAAGAAGATGGAAATCACAAAAGGCTGCAACAGCAAAGCATGACTGAAGCAACCTACTGAGCCATGCCAAAGTGAGAGGCTTTATAGGCCTAAGAGGCCACACCCAACGGTCAGACACACCCAGTGACACTGGGAAGGGAGTTAACCCTTCCAGCACCACAGGAAAGGGAAAACACCAACTTAAAGGGAAAGTGTCCAACACAACAAACACACTGTGGTTGTTGCCGCAGGCAACGACATGGGTGGCAACCGTGTCCTGGGAGTCAGCCCCAAGGCCGGGACACTGCCACCACATGTACACAACGACAAACGTTGCCACGGGCAACCACAGTGCAGGAAAGGTGTCCGTGCACACCACACACTACACAGAGTGCACACAGACAAACGACAGTGCATACATACACGCACACAAACTCCAAAGGGACCGCACACATACCTGTTGTCCGCGGCAACCGCACTTGAGGCAAACAACATCAAGCCTCAAGCTGCGGTTGAGACAACAACCCAAACCGCGGGCAACTGTATGCGGCTCCCAAGGAGTCACGGCCAAAACCGTGGCTGTGACACCACCACTGAGGAAGGATCTGGTGTGGACAGTCCTCACTTTTAGAATTTACATGGTGGATCTCTACTGACAGTGTTTGTAATAATAGTTCTTATTCTAGAAAAGTAAAAGGGATTTTCGATCAGCTTTACTATTAATGACCTATCCTTTGAATAGGACATTAATATCAGATCAGTAGGGGGTTGAACTCCCCCTACTGATCATCACCACCAGTGATGTTATTCAGGAGCTTCTGGAAACAAGCACTGGATCTATGTAGCTCTTTAGACTTTGTAATGGCCGGGCCCATTTACTCTGGAACTGGTCCCATTCACTGGCATAAGAAGTTCCTGAAAGACTGACCAGCTTGTTAATAAAGTTACAGAAAGTAACTTTAAAAGGGGTTGTCTCATTAAGATAACCCTTTTCTGAAATTTCAATATGACTTGATGATCATCTGGTTACCATAAGGTATATTTATTTCATGCTCTTTGTTCTACCTCACAGTTTGAAAATTGAATCTAACATAATTACTTAATCAGCTTCCTGTCCATATAAAATACTGGAGTCCTGCCTTGGGATGGAGTCTACATTCCTGTGAGGTGATTAGTGTATTATCATTACAGAATCTCCATCGTAAGTCATTACTGAAACTCTTCTAAGAAGATCATGTGATAAAGTGGCAAGCTTTGGTCTCAATTACCTTGATGAAGCCTTTCTTCAGATGTATAGTATTCCAGCTTCTCTCCAAGATCACTGAGGTCAACTGCAGAAAACAAGGTACAAGCTCTTCATGTATATGACTTCAGACCACAATGTAAGAGATCAATAATATAAATGTTTATTAGAGTATACATCACATTAAAAATATATCTGCGAAAAAGATAAGGCAAGATGGAAAAAGCCCGGTAGTACTGCTACATACATGGAAACACCACCGAGTAAATGGAAAACTGGACCATAATTACTAGGTAATACTGCTGGCCTGGGCTAGTACAGATATTCCCCCCAAAATAGATATAAATAATAACAAAATAATACAAAAACTATATAACAGGGTAAAAATGTACAGGCTTAGACAAGTGGTGTTTCCATGTACGCAGCAGTAATACTGGGCTTTTTCCATCTTGCCTTGTATTTTTCACACATATATTCTTAATGTGATGTGTACTCTAAAAAACATTTATATTATTATTTACCAGTAGTGGTTCTTCATTTGTGAGTTATTGGCATTATTGTATAGGTTTTTGAGTTCTCTCCAAATTGTATTGGCAACCTGCAATGTAAGAGATGACTTCTCCTGTCTTGTATGGATTAATGATGCTGCTGTAAATTCTACAATACTACACATATCCCATCAACTAGAGTTGTGGTTTTATAACTACAGTGCGATTTAGAGGTTGTAAAGACAAGAAAAACATGGCTGACTTCTTCCAAAAACAGCACTGCGCCTGCCCATAGGTTGTGAGGCATTGTAGCTTAGCCTCATTTACTTCAATGTATCTGAGCTACAAAAATAGGCACAACGTGAATCCTCCTGTGTCATGGTTTATGGAAGAAAGTAGCCATGTTTTTCTAATTCTATAGGATACATCAAATGATTTTGTCCAGACATCTGATGTTACACTGATGACTACCTTTGAACCTGTGGAGAACAGTCATGTCTATTGGAAGGTACAATATGCTCCATGTTATAATAGTAATGTTCTCATCAGACAGGAAGCCTCATTTTGTGTCAATTACTATAAACCTCTAAACCTCTAGTGGTAGATTTACTAACCAACACGGATGGCTGGATTCTATCTTATTATAGATATTTCTAATTGTTTAGATTTCTTATAATTTACCTGATTTTTGGGACAAGTTCTGGTTTTTCTCCATTAACCTAAAATCAATTTCTTCATACACCGGATCATGGAAAGAAACCGAACTGATGTTTCTGAGGACTGAGAAAAAACTTTTTTTATATGAAGAGCTAATAATACATTGGATCCACACAGCTCCACATAGAATATAATAGAACCAACATAGAATCATAAACTCCATCATTGTGTATTTATACGCCATTATGCTGTCTACATACATGTCACCGCTAACAGCCAATTAGTGGCCTCAGTGGTGATATCTGCAGTAATGCATTGTCACAGCTGAGCCTCTGGAGAGTGGAAGCAATGGGGACAGGAGCAGAGACACTGGAACCAGAACACCCTGACCAGGTGAGTGGTGTTTTTTATTGATTGATTGATTGATTTTTTTATTTTGTGATCATGTCCAACCACTTCTAATCTCAGAAAATGCATTTAATGTGAGGAGTATAATACAGACACAATCTTTAAGGGGTTGTCCAAGCTATTTGTAATGATTACCTATTCTCAGGATACAGTAGGTAATCAATATCAGATTGTATAAATACCACGGCACTCCAGAAAGTACTGTATATTACTATTAGGCATTCATTTTTTCCATCCAAGTAAATAAACAGACTTTGGCCAATGTTAAGGTCCAACCTGGACCTTGTTCACGGCCTCTCTCCCATGTTGAAAGTTCAATACAAGGATTCTCTTTACAGGTTCCATTCACAGTGGTGACTTTAGGCACAGACCTAAGTTGGTCTATTTCTTTAGCCCAACACAGACACAGGTCTCTCCTCCTTCTCTCCCTGGCAGTGTGTTTTTCATTAGAGACTGCCAGGGAGAGAAGGAGGAGAGACCTGTGTCTGTGTTGGGCTAAAAAAAATAGACCAACTTAGGTCTGTGCCTAAAGTCACCTCGTGAATGGAACCTGCAAAGTGAATGCTTGTACTGAACCTGGGAGAGAAGTTGTGAACAAGGACCGAAACATTGGCCAAAGTCCGCTTATTTACGTGGATGGATAAAATAAATTTCTAAGAGCAATATCTTTTCTGGAGTGCTGTGGTATTTATCAAATTTTGTTTGGAGATTTTTTTTACCACTGATCACCACCTTACTTACCTGGAGTGCCAACCAGTCTTCCATTTATATTAATATCATGTTGGCAGGGGTCTGACACCTGGCATCCCCTCTGATTAGCTGGTTGAAGGGAAGGCACACTTCTGTTTATTGTTTACCTGCTTACCGTCCTCTGTGATGTTCAGTCTGGGGTGTTCTGTAAAGAAGTCATTATTGCCCGACAGTCTTAAAGAGAACCTTTCGCGGTGAACATGATGTCTGAGTTAAAGGCAGCATGTTATAGAGTAGAAGGAGCTGATCAGATTGATATATGGTTTCATTTGAAAAGATTCAGTATAACATATAATTTATATCTGTGCTCATTCTGAGCTTTGAAGTAATAGAGGTGGTCCTATCAGTGATTGACAGCCTTCCCTCTATGAGGAGAAGGTCCTATCAGTGACATCACTGTGCATATTAACCCTGTACTGTGACTAAAAGTACAGGGTTAACATGCACAGTGAGTGACATCACAGTACAGGGTATACACAGTGATGTCACAGTCAGGGTTAAGCAGCTGCATGCCTGCAGCACATAGTACAGGGCAGGGATGTGCACAGACATTTTGAAGGGCAGGGGCTTCATAATTTCAAAAAATGACTGCCCACATACATGATGCAACACTGTTTATTTTGTGGTGGCGGACAGAAAATAATGTGGTGCTTATAGAACAGACTACACAGTGTAGCGGTATACTGTATATTGTGTGGGGCACAGTGTAGAGGTAACCTGTATATTGTGGGGCACAGTGTAGCGGTATACTGTATATTGTGGGGCACAGTGTAGCGGTATACTGTATATTGTGGGGCACAGTGTAGCGGTATACTGTATATTGTGGGGCACAGTGTAGCGGTATACTGTATATTGTGGGGCACAGTGTAGGCTATATGTGTATAACAAACATATTTCACAGGACAACTTACAGTTACTTGGCTCGGCCCTTGGGGATCTCCGACACCACTTCAACACTTTGGTGTTGCTGATGTTGTGTTTTATCCTAATGAGAAAGATTTCATAATAAGGATTTGGAAAAGGGGCAGTGGGGTCGCAGAGCAGGGAGAGGCTGGTGCTGCTACTAGGGGGTCATACCATGGGGGAGTAATAAAGCCCACCATAATCTCCCCCCTGTAGTAATAATTCTACTTAAAATGTGACAGTGCAAAAAATACCACCTTGTAATGCCCCCAGTTGAGCTAATGTTCCCATAGTGTCCCCCATAATGTTCCAGTATAAAATACCCCTATAAAGTACCCCCAGTAAATGCCCCATAGTGCTCCTTTCTCCCCTTCCTCCTAGTGCCCCATAATGTACCAGTATAAAATAGCCCTTCTTAGTGCCCCCCAGAGATGACCCCGTTGTATTCCTCTCCCCCTTCCCATAGTACCCACCATAATGTGTCCCAGTAAAAAATGCCACTGTACAGAGCCCTCCATATAACATACCCCTTCTTTGTGGCCTCAGTAGATGCCCCTATAGTGCCACCTAATAATGTGCCAGTGAAAAGTGCCCCCAATGATGCCCCCCGGCCTTAATGTCATATTACTCCCCCTCCATCCATGTCACATTTCTCCCCCTCCATGTCACATCACCCCCTCCTTTTTACATCACCCCCTTCGTGCCACATTTCTTCCCTTCCCCCAATAGCACATTTCTCCCCCTCCATGGGCCTGGCAGCGCAGAAGCACATCTTACCCATCCCCCCCAATGGCACATTTATCCCCCTCCATGGGCCTGGCAGCGGCACATCTTACCCCCCCCCCCATCAAATGGCACATTTCACCCCCTCCATGGGCCTGGCAGGCTGGCAGCAGCACATCTTACCCCCCAATGGCACATTTCTCCCCCTCCATGGGCCTGGCAGGCTGGCAATAGCACATCTTACCCCCCCATGGCACATTTCTCCCCCTCCATGGGCACATTACTGGCACCAGTCAGTAAGTTATTATCATCAGGCCAGCCAGGGGGGCAAAAGGGGCACAGTGGCCAGCAGGACACACACCTGAGTCAGATGACCTGACCTTGGGATTCTTCTTCAGGCACCAGTCCACAGTCTTCGGGGCGGTGCTGGCGGCAGCCAGACACGGACACAGACACTGAGTGAGGTGAGGTGAGGCAGGGCCCTGGCTCCTTCTCCCTGGCTGCATAGCGCTCTGAGGGCGGGGCTGGCATTGCGTTCAGTCAGAGACGTGCCTGTGCGGCGGCACGCTCCGAACCCCAGCAGCCACTGCTCTCTTAAAGAGGCAGAGAGCAGAGGGGCTCAGAGCGGCCGGGCCGTGGCGGCTCTTCTTATCTTATTAGTCCGCTTAACACTCTGCACACTGGTCTGCAGACCACCCGGAAGCCAATAAGTTTGCGGCGGTGTCGGGTGCGGGTGGGAGCCAGAGCGAGGCCCCCCCCAGCGCGAGGCCTTAGGCAGCGGCCTAAGTGGCCTAATGGAAGAGCCGCCTCTGGTCTATGAGGAGGAGGTCCTATCAGTGACTGGCAGCCTTTATTCTATGAGGAGGCAGTCCTATCAGTGACTGCCAGCCTTCTCTTAATTGGGAGGTGGTCTTATCTGATTGACAACCTTCCCCCTATGAGTGTGTACACAGAGATAGCTGTCAATCACTGATAAGACTGCCAACATGGCTACTAAGCTCAGAATGAGCAGCAGTTTTCCCATAAAACTATATATCAATCTGTAGCTCATCCTGCTCTATAACCTGCTGCTAGCATATTATTCTGTGTTTTCATGTCGACAGGTTCCCTGTGGAGCCTCCAGCAAGTAGACAGCTCCACCATCTTCATTTAATGGTCTGTAGATACCCAAATCATGTACTGTCAGAAGTAAGTGAATCTCACTACTGTCTGGAGCATATCCACATAAAAGTAAATAAAACTCCATAAAAGTTGGATTAAAAGGAGTTGTGCAGCAGCAAATATTGATAAACTATCCTCAGGTCTGACTCCTTGGACAACCACCAATCAGATATTGATTACCTATCCTGAAAGTAGGCCATCAATATGTACCCACTAGAGATGAGCGAATCGAAGCTGATGAAGTGGAATTTGATCCGAATTTCAGGAAAAATTTGATTCGCTCCGAAGCCGAATTTCCTCACGCTTCATGGTAACGAATCTAATTTTTTCCAAAAAAGACTGCTACATGTGTGACGACATGGAGTAAGGAACTCTGGGAAGGTGGGATCACCCATAATGCAATGCATGCAGCCAATCAGCAGCCAGCCAGCCAGCCCTGTCACAGCCCTATAGATAGCCTCAGCCATCTTGGATTCTGCCATTTACCAGCGTACTTAGTGCAAGGAGAGACGTCAGCAGGCGCTAGGGACAGTGATAGGAAAGACTTGATTGTGGTGAAAAAAACAATTTATAAGTGCAGGGAAAGGATAGGGAGGATTCATTTCACAGCATTTATGTTGAACAGGGTTCAGTAGGGGAGGTTACAGCCTGGGTAATAGGAACAATCCTATTACACCTTGCTGCACTGACTGGGGATCCAAATTGCCATTATACAGCTCTGTCATTCCAGCAAACCGTTCTTGTTATTGGGGTGCAAGTGATGTTTTTTACAGCCATTAACAGGGTTTATTACAAGGAAATATTTCTACAGTACGTCTTAGTTGCCCTTGTGCGGTGCAGTTAACTGTTGCAAAGCCGTTTTTGCTGTGTATTAGTGGCAAAAAATACACTGCTCAAAAAAATAAAGGGAACACTTAAACAACACAATGTAACTCCAAGTCAATCACACTTCGGTGAAATCAAACTGTCCACTTAGGAAGCAACACTGAGTGACAATCAATTTCACATGCTGTTGTGCAAATGGGATAGACAACAGGTGGAAATTATAGGCAATTAGCAAGACACCCCCAAAAAAGGAGTGGTTCTGCAGGTGGTGACCTGACCACTTCTCAGTTCCTATGCTTCCTGGCTGATGTTTTGGTCACTTTTGAATGCTGGCGGTGCTTTCACTCTAGTGGTAGCATGAGACGGAGTCTACAACCCACACAAGTGGCTCAGGTAGTGCAGCTTATCCAGGATGGCACATCAATGCGAGCTGTGGCAAGAAGGTTTGCTGTGTCTGTCAGCGTAGTGTCCAGAGCATGGAGGCGCTACCAGGAGACAGGCCAGTACATCAGGAGATGTGGAGGAGGCCGTAGGAGGGCAACAACCCAGCAGCAGGACCGCTACCTCCGCCTTTGTGCAAGGAGGAACAGGAGGAGCACTGCCAGAGCCCTTCAAAATGACCTCCAGCAGGCCACAAATGTGCATGTGTCTGCTCAAACGGTCAGAAACAGACTCCATGAGGGTGATATGAGGGCCCGACGTCCACAGGTGGGGGTTGTGCTTACAGCCCAACACCGTGCAGGACGTTTGGCATTTGCCAGAAAACACCAAGATTGGCAAATTCGCCACTGGCGCCCTGTGCTCTTCACAGATGAAAGCAGGTTCACACTGAGCACATGTGACAGACGTGACAGAGTCTGGAGACGCCGTGGAGAACGTTCTGCTGCCTGCAACATCCTCCAGCATGACCGGTTTGGCATTGGGTCAGTAATGGTGTGGGGTGGCATTTCTTTGGAGGGCCGCACAGACCTCCATGTGCTCGCCAGAGGTAGCCTGACTGCCATTCGGTACTGAGATGAGATCCTCAGACCCCTTGTGAGACCATATGCTGGTGCGGTTGGCCCTGGGTTCCTTCTAATGCAAGACAATGCTAGACCTCATGTGGCTGGAGTGTGTCAGCAGTTCCTGCAAGACGAAGGCATTGATGCTATGGACTGGCCCGCCCGTTCCCCAGACCTGAATCCAATTGAGCACATCTGGGACATCATGTCTCGCTCTATCCACCAACGTCACAATGCACCACAGACTGTCCAGGAGTTGGCAGATGCTTTAGTCCTGGTCTGGGAGGAGATCCCTCAGGAGACCGTCCGCCACCTCATCAGGAGCATGCACAGGCGTTGTAGGGAGGTCATACAGGCACGTGGAGGCCACACACACTACTGAGCCTCATTTTGACTTGTTTTAAGGACATTACATCAAAGTTGGATCAGCCTGTAGTGTGTTTTTCCACTTTAATTTTGAGGGTGACTCCAAATCCAGACCTCCATGGGTTAAAAAATTTGATTTCCATATTATTTTTTTGTGTGATTTTGTTGTCAGCACATTCAACTATGTAAAGAACAAAGTATTTCAGAAGAATATTTAATTAATTCAGATCTAGGATGTGTTATTTTTGTGTTCCCTTTATTTTTTGGAGCAGTGTATATATATTTGCTCTTGTGCGGTGCAGTTATACATTCTAAAGCTCTGTTTGCCGTGTACTAGTGGCAAAATAAAAAAAATATTCGCCGTTCAGCGTTGCACTTATATGTTGAAAAGCCTTTTGTGTAGTGTAAGAGCTCTTTCACGAGAGCGGATGCCGTGCGTGAAATGTGAAAGAGAGCCAAGCCCCGTTCCGGACAGCAGAGACAAGGAACATTAACATGACTGATAATGCTCTGTGCCTCTCTGTGATCTTTTTACTACAAAATCACAGTGAGATAATATTGTCACTGTTAGGCTACATGCACACGACCGTATGTGTTTTGCGGTCCGCAAATTGCGGATCCGCAAAAAAAAGGATGACGTTCCGTATGGCATCCGTTTTTTTTGGCAGATCTATTGTAATAATGCCTATCCTTGTCCGCAAACTAGAAAAAAATTGGACATACACAATTTCTTTTGTGGGGCAACAGAACGGACATACTGAAGCAGACAGAACACGGTGTGCTGTCCGCGTTTTTTGCAGACCCATTGAAATGAAATCGGTCCGCATCCTATCCGCAAAAAAAAAACAGAACAGACACGGAAACCAACAACGTTCGTGTGCATGTAGCCTTAGGCCTCATGCCCACAACCGTTCAATTTTTTGCGGTCCGCAAATCGTGGATCCGCAAAAAACGGAAGCGGCCTGTGTGCCTTCCGCAATTTGCAGAACGGAACGGGTGGCCCATTCTAGAAATGCCTATTCTTGTCTGCAAAACGGACAGGAATAGGACATGTTCTATTTTTTTTGTGGGGCCACGGAACGGAGCCATGGATGTTGTGGGGATCCGCTCTGGTAGGCAGTGGTAGCGAGTGCAGTATAGAGGCAACACAGACCGGTCTTGGTGTAAAACACAATGCTTTGTTTATTCACACGGTGCATATTTGTGAAAGACGGTGCAGTTCATAGGGAGGGTGGTCACACACAGCAAAAATAATAGTTCAAACACAGCAAGTCCCTGCTGCAGGCTACTTGAGGCCTGTTTCAGTCACATAAAGCAAAGTCTATTTAAAGCCAGGAGTAATGTCACCTTTTCTCCTTGGTGAAGTAAGTCCATGGGTCCTGCTTCTAGCCACAGGACACGGATCCCTCCTGGATTCAGCTGCGGGTCCCTGCCCACTCCTTTACAGGCCTCAGCACACAGCCCAGCTCACCTCCACTCCTTACTCTCACAGCCAGAGAACCCAGAAGCTCCACACTGTGCACCACACCCTTGTGCTGGTCGGGTTTTAACCCTTCCCTGCAAAACCTGGCCTGGACCGTGGGGAGACAGGCACCCGCCCGCATATCTGCCTGCTCCCAATAAGAGCCGGCCCGGATCCGCTGTTAACAGCGTAACCGCTGCAAAATGCACTTTTCCGGCTCTTACTCCACCGGGGCCAGGACCCCCGGTGGCACGTACCTCCCGTTTACCACCACCCCAGGTACTCTCCTACAATGTGGACAGCACTCTTTTGTGGCCCCATTGAAGTGAATGGGTCCGCACCCGACCCGCAAAAACGGCGGCTCGGATGCAGACCCAAACAACGTTTGCTTTCATGTGGCCTTATTTTGTAGTAAAAAGGTCACAGAGAGGCAAAGAGCATTATCAATCATGTTAATGCTCTGTGTCTCTGCTATCCAGAACGGGGCTTGGCTCTCTTTCACGCAGCGGATTCCACGCATGGCATCCGCTTGTGTGAAAGAGCCCTAAAAGTGGAAAAAGATAAGGGCCTAATTGCCGTCCTGCGGTGCAGTTATATATTCTAAAGCCATGTGTGCCATGAAAAATATAATCGCCGTTCAGCGTTGCACTTATATGTTGAAAAGCCTTGTGTAGTGGAAAAGTGGAAAAAATAAGGGCCTATTTGCCGTTCACCGGTGCAGTTATATGTGGTAAAACCCTTTTTGCAGTATGGACCGATTTACATAGTGGTGACTTTTTTTTATGTGAAACAGGCTTTTTTGGGGAAAATTGATTGGTGATTGTAGACTTTGTTCTGAACCATAGGAAGGCCATGACAGGCCAAATCTAATATACACTGCTCAAAAAAATAAAGGGAACACAAAAATAACACATCCTAGATCTGAATTAATTAAATATTCTTCTGAAATACTTTGTTCTTTACATAGTTGAATGTGCTGACAACAAAATCACACAAAAATAAAAAAATGGAAATCAAATTTTTTAACCCATGGAGGTCTGGATTTGGAGTCACACTCAAAATTAAAGTGGAAAAACACACTACAGGCTGATCCAACTTTGATATAATGTCCTTAAAACAAGTCAAAATGAGGCTCAGTAGTGTGTGTGGCCTCCACGTGCCTGTATGACCTCCCTACAACGCTTGTGCATGCTCCTGATGAGGTGGCGGATGGTCTCCTGAGGGATCTCCTCCCAGACCTGGACTAAAGCATCTGCCGACTCCTGGACAGTCTGTGGTGCAACGTGACGTTGGTGGATAGAGCGAGACATGATGTCCCAGATGTGCTCAATTGGATTCAGGTCTGGGGAAAGGGCGGGCCAGTCCATAGCATCAATGCCTTCGTCTTGCAGGAACTGCTGACACACTCCAGCCACATGAGGTCTAGCATTGTCTTGCATTAGGAGGAACCCAGGGCCAACCGCACCAGCATATGGTCTCACAAGGGGTCTGAGGATCTCATCTCAGTACCTAATGGCAGTCAGGCTACCTCTGGCGAGCACATGGAGGGCTGTGCGGCCCTCCAAAGAAATGCCACTCCACACCATTACTGACCCAATGCCAAACCGGTCATGCTGGAGGGTGTTGCAGGCAGCATAACATTCTCCACGACGTCTCCAGACTCTGTCACGTCTGTCACATGTGCTCAGTGTGAACCTGCTTTCATCTGTGAAGAGCACAGGGCGCCAGTGGCGAATTTGCCAATCTTGGTGTTCTCTGGCAAATGCCAAACGTCCTGCACGGTGTTGGGCTGTAAGCACAACCCCCAACTGTGGACGTCGGGCCCTCATATCACCCTCATGGAGTCTGTTTCTGACCGTTTGAGCAGACACATGCACATTTGTGGCCTGCTGGAGGTCATTTTGCAGGGCTCTGGCAGTGCTCCTCCTGTTCCTCCTTGCACAAAGGCGGAGGTAGTGGTCCTGCTGCTGGGTTGTTGCCCTCCTACGGCCTCCTCCACGTCTCCTGATGTACTGGCCTGTCTCCTGGTAGCGCCTCCATGCTCTGGACACTACGCTGACAGACACAGCAAACCTTCTTGCCACAGCTCACATTGATGTGCCATCCTGGATAAGCTGCACTACCTGAGCCACTTGTGTGGGTTGTAGACTCCGTCTCATGCTACCACTAGAGTGAAAGCACCACCAGCATTCAAAAGTGACCAAAACATCAGCCAGGAAGCATAGGAACTGAGAAGTGGTCTGTGGTCACCACCTGCAGAACCACTCCTTTATTGGGGGTGTCTTGCTAATTGCCTATAATTTCCACCTGTTGTCTATCCCATTTGTACAACAGCATGTGAAATTGATGGTCACTCAGTGTTGCTTCCTAAGTGGACAGTTTGATTTCACAGAAGTGTGATTGACTTGAAGTTACATTGTGTTGTTTAAGTGTTCCTTTTAATTTTTTCAGCAGTGTATGTGATCAATTTTTGCTTCTCAGATATAACTGAATCATGAATCCCATGTGATGTAACATGAATTAAATGCCATAAACTGCAGACCAAAAAAAGCTGTGTGCCGCAATTTTCGATTAAATTATCCTTGTATTGGTGAAATTTTTTATGTGAAACAGGCTTTTTTGGGGAAAATTGATGGGTGATTGTACACTTTGTTCTGTATAAACCGAATTCCATTATCCTTTCATTGGTGAAATTTGGATCAGGAATAGGAAACCAGACCAAGGACACCGGACTTTATTAAAAGTACAGACTAGAGCAGCGGATGTGACCCGCTGTACCACTGACTAGCAATACTCCAGAGGGACGTGACTAAGCGACTACCAAGATTTCACTAGAGCCTAGGATAGGCTTGACTGTCGGTAGTTGCCAGGGGCTACTCTGGAGCGTAAACTAGTCAGTGACAACTGATCCAGGCAGACCAGGCGATACCTAGAAGGTACCAGAAGTACATGATACAGGACAGATATAAAAGAAGCAATTATCTGCGCTGAAGGCAGTAGGAGCGCAGCGACTCCAGGCAGAGCTGTACAGACAAACCGAACATGATATAGGACAGATTCACATGAAGCAGTTACCTGCGTCGAAAGCAGTAGGAGCGCAGCGGACCCAGGCAGAGCTGCACAGAAGCATGAACAGATGGTCACAGAGATACCAACAATGGTACCAGTAGTACCTAGACATTAGTATTCCCCCTCCGGGGAACACAGGGACCCCTTTCCGGAGGTGGACAAAACAGACATGAACGGAAGCAGAGTAAACTGCCACAAACAAGAACAGAAACAGATAGCAGATGCAGTTACACACTCCTAGGCGCTCAGATGCAGATACGCTCTGCTAGGCGAAAGACAGAACATGGCATACAAACAGGACAGACACAACACAGAAACAACAAAGCAAAACCAGAAGACACCACAAAAGGGTAAATAGTAATACCCCCTGGTCAGTAGAAGGGCAGACACCTGGAAGACACAGAACAGAGACAGACAGAAACCCCTGGGTGAGCAAAGGTGCAACACCCAGCAAGGCACAAGAAAAACTGACCCCAAGCACGGGAGCAAACAGACATAAATAACAGGCTAAAGAGGGCACCAGAGAAGCCACTCCCAGGTCCAGAACCAAAGGCATGGAACAGGGGAGTTAACCCCAACAGAACCAGACTGGAGCGGTTAATACTAAAAGCATGATACAGGTCGTTGCCCCAGCCAACCAGCCAACAAAGTAACTATAACACAGGAACAGAAATACAGATACAGTCAAAGGGGTACACATGTACACGGGCAGAGTTCACACTAGAATACCGCAGCCAATAGCAACCAACCTACACGGAATCATCCGCAGACAGTACGCAAAAGGTGTGCAACCAGCCTGCACAGCAACACACGTCACAGTGAACCGTACCGTGACAGTACAATTTGTTCTGTATGAACCGAATTCCATTATCCTTTCATTGGTGAAATTTTTTATATGAAACAGTCTTTTTTGGGGAAAATTGATGGGTGATTGTACACCTCCTTTTGCTGTATGGACTGAATTACGTAGTGTTGAAATTTTTTATGTGAAACAGGCTTTTTGGGGAAAAATGTATGTGCGATTGTACACTTTGTTTTGTATGAACCGAATTCCATTATCCTTTCATTGGTAAAATTTGGATCAGGAATAGGAAACCAAACCAAGGACACCGGACTTTATTAAAAGTACAGACTAGAGCAGCGGATGTGACCCACTGTACCACTGACTAACAATACTCCAGAGGGGCATGACTAAGCGACTACCGAGATTTCACTAGAGCCTCTAGTGGTGAGGATAGGCTTGACCGTCGGTAGTTGTCAGGGGCTACTCTGGAGCGTAAACTAGTCAGTGACAACTGATCCAAGCAGACCAGACGATACCTAGAAGGTACCAGAAGTACATGATACAGGACAGATTTACAAGAAGCAGTCATCTGCGCTGAAGGCAGTAGGAGCGCAGCGACTCCAGGCAGAGCTGTACAGACATAAACAGAACATGATATAGGACAGATTCACATGAAGCAGTTACCTGCGTCAAAAGCACTAGGAGCACAGCGAACCCATGCAGAGCTGCACAGAAGCATGAACAGATGGTCACGGAGATACCAACAATGGTACCAGCAGTACCTAGACATTGGCATTCCCCCTTCGTGGAACACAGGGACCCCCTTTCGGAGGTGGACAAAACAGACATGAACGGAAGAAGAGTAAACTGTCACAAACAAGAACAGAAACAGATAGCAGATGCAGTTACACACTCCTAGGCGCTCAATTTTTTATGTGAAACTGGCTTTTTTGGGGAAAATTGATAGGTGATTGTACACTTTGTTTTGTATGAACCAAATTCATTATCCTTTCATTGGTGAAATTTTTTATGTGAAACAGGCTTTTTTGGGGAAAAGTGATGGGTATATTGTATACCTCCTTTTGCTGTATGGACCGAATTACGTAGTGGTAAAAAATTTTATGTGAAAGAGGTTTTTTTTAGGAAAATTGATGGGTGATTGTAGACCTTTTTTTGCTGTATGGACCGAATTACGTCATCGTGGGTCCTGCAGTAAACATAATGAAGACGCTGATGACAACACATCAGCAGACTTTGCTTTTACTATCTATTCACAATTAAATCAAGCAGCTTCAGTAAGTTGAAAATATTCATGTGTTTTTATCTGCTCCGTCTGCATTTGATCTCCACAGCACACAAGACATGACAGGAGTGCCTCTACTTTAAAGTCCAAGTCCAGTTTCTTAAGATTAGGAGTTCCATCAGAATTGTGTGTAACATTCTTGCTCCCTGTGCAATGCCATAACAAAAGGACTCCATAGGCATACACATCAGAGGAAGTTGAAGCTGGTTGCCCAAATTTTAATTCAGGAGCAGTAAACAGCGGGAAGCAAATAGAGGTGGCTGAACTCTGCTGTTCTGCATCTCTTGTGAAGTCAATGTCTCCAACTATGCCCTTCTCGCTATTTACAGCAAATACATTATTTTCATATAGAGATCCAAGAATTATGTTGGAGGCATGTAGTGTATGCAAGCAATGTGCGACCCCTCTCATCACTCTCACGCTGTTCTGCACCTGGTTTGCCTGGGCAAACGGAGTCACACAGGGGAGGAACTGTTCCGTGTCCTTCAGCAAGAAATTTAATCCTGGATTTCTCTGTGACAACTCAAAATCGGAACCATGGTGACCAACAATGGGAAGAACATGGTGTCGGCGCTGCGTCAAGGAGGGCTGAGCCATGAGCACTGCATCGCACACGTGTTCAATCTGGTTGTCAAGCAGATCCTGAAGTCTTCCACCCATCTGCAAGACATCCTAAAATTGGCCAGGAAACTTTGCATGCACTTCAGCCACTCGTACACCGCAAATCACACCCTCCTTGAGCTGCAGCAGCAGAATGGCATCCCCCAATATAGACTGATAGGCGACGTTTCCACCCGTTGGAATTCCACCCTCCATATGTTGGACCGACTATACGAAAACAGAAAGGCCATAAACAATTTCTTGATTATCCAAGCGGACAGGAGTACTCCCCTGTGTAACTTCGATGTCAGCCAGTGGCAGCTCATGCGTGACACCTGCCATTTGCTCAGGCCCTTTGAGGAGGCCACGTTATTTGTCAGTCACCAGGACAACGAGATGAACATCATTCCACTGCTTCATGTCCTGGAACAGATGCTGGTAAATCTGGCTGGTCAGGGGACTAGAGATGTGGCGCCTAGAAAGATGGCGGCAGTGTTTGATACATTTGTCTGTCAAGATCTCTGGTTACAGTCAGTGAATGGGAACATCATTTATTGCAAGGATATGCAAACACCTACCAATGGGGTGTTAACCCCCAGAAGTTGGTCATCGGCACGAAGGAGCAGTTATTTTCACAGCTCGAGGTATCCTTCTGGACAGGGGTGTAGCTAAATGCTTAAGGGCCCTGGTGCAAGAGTTAAGCTTGAGCCCCTCCCTTCACTCAGCGCTGGTTCACCTAGCTTTTCTGCTGCCTGAGGCCCCCCCATTCCTAATTCTCAACCTTCCCTCCAGTCCTACTGTTAAAGGGGTTATCCTCTTTTTAATACAGATGTCCTATCCTCAGTATTGGGTCATCAATATCAGATCGGCCGGTGTCCTCCGGCACCCCCGACAATCAGCTGTTTGAAGAGAGGGCAGCGGTCATATGAGAGCTACTTTCTCTGCTCTGTTCACCTGCTCTCCGTAGAATTTGCAGTGATGAGCAGGTGAACAGAGCAGATAAAGCAGCGCTCGTACGGAAAAAAAAAATGACAAACCCTTTAAAGACATACTTGGAAAACATTACATACAGCGCTACAGAACATACAGGGTCATACAGCACCACATATACCTCTTACATCCAGTGACTTCTCTTCTCTGATGTAGATATTCTCTTTCTTCTTCTTCTCCTGTCAGACGAGACCGCCATGGTGAGAACCCCCAGTCAGACCTCCAGACCCCTCATTAGACCTCCATATCAGACTGTAAAATAATAAAGTAACTTACCTCTCCTGTTGCCACTCTCCATGTCCTGGCTGTCTTCTCTTCTCAGGGTCCGCACTGCAGTCACCTGACCTCCTGCAGCATCAGGTCAGAGTGCGCGATGTACGTCCTGACGCTGAGGGAAGCCAGGACACAGCAGCGAGGGCCCTGAGAAGAACAATCAGGAGGAGGGGTAATCTAACAGCGCTTCTCTCCCCCTCCTCCTGCAGACTAGTGAGCGCTTCTATTATGTAAGCGCTCACTAGTATTCCCTTTATAAGATGCACTGCATCTTATAAAGGGAAAAGTACAGTACCACTGGCAAGTGGGGCCCTCTGGGTCACCCTGGCTTAGGGGCCCGCTCGCAACTGCTACCGCTGCAACCCCTATAGTTACGCCAGTGCTTCCAGAAGCTTGACCTCTGCACGTCGACGGTCTGCATTGCGAAGCTTGTCTAAAAGAAAAATCCCGCAGTACACCCCCTTGGAAGAAACTCTTGGTCCGGCACAGGCTGCTTTGCTCCTTCAAAAACAATGGACTCTGTACAGCTTGACACCAATGTATAATTTATCATACTCCAGACTGTAAGAGTATTCCAAGCACCTGTCTGACCACATAGCTGCCGAGAAGCAGAAGGGTCTTGCCATTGAAGTGGGCTCAAAGCTGAACCTAAAAGCCAAATTTTCCTGTTTAAATGGACTCAAAGGAAAGGACAGAGATCTACTGTCTGTGCTCATACAGATTTCATCCAAGCCTCCACTCACCAAGGCAAGCACAGAGGACTGGATTGTGTGGACAGGTTAGTTCTGCAGGACGTACACAGAGGACGATCTATTGGAAGTGTTACCAGAGACATTTACTTCACTCCCGCTCTTCCTGTATAACAACTCCGAGGCGCTCACTGCTATTGCAGGGATGTGGTTCCAAAGAAACTTTGACTGTTGTTTGGATAAGCTGGTGATCAGTTCTCAGGACCTTATGTGGCTAGCAGCGATGTGGACCGGGTATGACGTGTCTGGATCAGTCTCGGCCGTAGAGCTTGTTTTTATCTCTGTGCCCGTCGAACCTTGCATGGACATTTCTTATGCCATCTATGCAGAGGACTTCAAGACTTTATGGAATGATATTTATAAATCAGTGTGGACAATTAAGTGGAAGTGGACAATTTATTATGTCTTTACTCGCATTTCTTCAGACACTTTAGAATCCACTTATCAGCAACCCAGCTCGTCAAGGTGACAGCATATGTGGCATCAGCGCATTGTAAAGAAAAAGTTCCTCAGTAACGACTACCTAATCAGAGTGCTGGGATTCATTGCGGAGCTGGCCATCAATAACATCCAGTACTGAACACATGGACGACTATCATCTCGGACCTTGTCCACAATGTTCAGGACCCCCCGGACGTCTAACATGTCTTAGACATCATCCCTGCAGTGCTTACTACATGTTATACCACTTCTTACCGTTCTGTTACAGCGGCTGTGAGACCTGCACATACTAAGGCTTATTTTTAATAAGTGGGTACAAAACAGAGAAGACATGCAAATATTCCATTCACGTGTCATCTCTGTTTTGGATTGACTCCTGTTTTTTTTGGCATTAGCAATACTGATGGATTACTGACCAAATGCTGACCGAGTGCGGATGCTCCACAGACAGGATCAGTTTTTTGGGGGTTATTGTTCTGACAGATCCGAGGAAGGGCAAAATAATCAGTGACATCAACACAAACTTACTGCTGACACCCTCTCCACTCTGTCGGGGGGGCTCTACTTGTATAAGCATTTAATAGAATAGGTTAGAATAGGTTTAGAATAGGTTTTGTAGACATCTATGTGGAATCAGCTGACGACGGTGTAAAAGGAGTGCGCTTCTTCTTGGCGCTAACTTCGACCTGTAAGGCTGAGTTCATTCTTGAGTTATTTGGTCAGTTTTTGCCCCGTGACTGCCCAAATAAGTGAAGTGTGCAGTGATTCTAAGAGCGACGCCTGTCATCTGCATGTCATACTGACTCACAGCAATATTTCACTACCACAGCAGACTCCCTATGCGTGTTAATGCAAGGCACAGTGTTCTACACCACTATAAAGGCTCTCTGCAGCCAGGAAATAGCTGTTTTTTAAAGCGATTTGCCGCAAAAAAATTGTATCGAAACAATAAAAATAAAAAAATTTGGTGAACCGGCCTAATCAAATTTTTTAAAAATTCGCTCATCTCTTGTATCCACTTTACAACCCCTTTAAGGTAAAGTTTGGTGCTGGTGTTATATTGTTATACAGGGTGGCCCACGAAAAAGTAGCCTGCCTTCAATATCTCCAAATCAAACTGCCAAGAAGTAAATCTGTCTTAGTTTTCCATAGCAGCCAATCAAACCTAAACTTTCAGTTCCTACAGGGCTCTGGAAAACATGAAAGCTGAGCTCTGATTGGTTCCTATGGACAACTAAGATTTAATATTAGGCATTTTTATTTGGAGATATTGGAGGCAGGCTACTTGTTTGTGGGCCACCCTGTAGATTGATATTTATTTATATTGATTTATATCGATTTATATTGATTTAAGTCACGGCTCTGTCCATAATTTACAATGTTTGTCATGGGTATGTTTGGATATGAATATGATCAATATTACAGTACTATACTCACCTTTCTTATACCCCTTGGATTGTCTTAACAAGTATACTATTGTAATGACGGCAATTCCGAGAAGGAGCAGAAAAATAATGGAGATGATAAGGAACACATTGGAGATAGGAGAGGTAGGTTGTGGTGTGGTAAGTTGGGCTGCAAGAAAATAGAAATAAAACATGTAATAAAATAATGACATCTATCATATACAGCAATCTAATAACTAATTGCAGAAGATCTATCCACGTATCCTGTGTATTATTCCAGTTCCAGTTAATCACTTCTAATTATTTGATTTCGGTATCGGGTAATTGTCTTTGTCGATAAATATAAAATATCTATTACAGTCAATATAATATATGAACGAGGAAGGTTGATATAAGAAGTATTATACATGTAAAGAGTCATTGCTTTATTATATTGAGTCATTTCTACACTATAACATTTCTGTGTCACTTCTTATTGTATCTTAGTCTTATTCTAATATTTTACCTCTCTTTCTGGTCGGTACAGTAGGAGTAATATTCTTCAGGTCTTCATGACCTATGAATGACAAAATCAAAAGCCACTTTATCAAATGAAAGTGTCACTTCACTTTGAAAAAAAAAAATGTTTGGCATGTTGTAGAGATGAAGTGCCCTGGAGCGGTACTTTGGACTACGGGCATTTGCCCTTATTGCTACTATGCAAAGTCATCAACTCCGTACTTTATTGTACTTTGAAGGGTTAACGTGCACTTTGATTTATGCTGTTCTCTGCACTTATATTGTTTTTTTGTTGTTGAACATGTATATATTTATTTAATATATTCTGTTCATTTCAAATCATTTGTAATGTTATTGCACTATATCTGCTTTGCACTGTGGAAAGGGTCAATGCAAAGTCAGCTATTACTGAGAGACATTATGACTTTCTCCCTTTGTAACGTTTTGGAGGGAAAACAGACACACTCACCTTGACCCTCGAATTTAGCTCTGTTCTTTATGTCTGAAGACTTGTTTATGTCTGAAAAAACAGCTTAGGCATTTAAACTCTATACCAAAGTCTATGGCAGGCTAACATTGTAACATTATTTCTGTTCAGGCTGTGTTTCTCCATTCCACCCCTCCCACTAGAAGGTTCTAGTATAGCTAGGAACAGTAAATAAGGAGAGCAGTTAAACCCCTTAGTTGTCTGCAGGTAGGGACCAGTGCTTACTAGGAGGGACTCTGCTAGGCTACATGAGTGATCAGAAGTGGATGTTGAGATGGGGATGCTGATCCAAAGACCCCGGGTTATCAGCTCGTTGAGGGCTCCAGCTAGACAACTGACCAACAGACCCTGGTCCACCAGTCTTTGGATATGATGCCAGCATTCTGAGAGAGAGGTACAGCTAGCTCATGCCTTTCAGCATGAAAACAACTTCAACCAGGGAGGCTACTGGAGAAGCTAGCTCAGTGCTTTGCCTGTATTGTTTTAAAGGGAGTCTTTCACCTAAAATGACCATTATAGAATACTACCCCATGATCTGCATCATAGTCCCCATATTTGAATGCTACTTAACGTATAGCTGTCCGTCGCTTATTTTTTGCTAAAAAACACTTTTATTCAATATGTAAATTAGGTTCTGAAGGTGCCCAGGGGCAGCGTGCAAGTGGCCGGTGACCAGGTCCCTCATTGCTTTTCATATGAAACTACTCCCCTTTCACCCCTCTAGCCCGCCCTAGGTTCTTCAGAAATCCAGCACCAGTGCCGTTCACAAGATTTGCCGCGCCTGCGCACTTCATTCCCCATTATGGGCAGAGGCACAAGGCCGGCTAGATGTACGGGTCGGCACATGCGCATTAAACGCTCTTGTGCCTCTGCCCATAATGGGGAATGAAGTGTGCAGGCGCGGTGAATCTTGTGAACGGATTTCTGAAGAATCTAAGGCGGGCCAGAGGGGTGAAAGAGGAGGGGTTTTATATGAAAAGCGACAAGAGGCCTGGGCCCCGGTCGCTTGCACGCCGCCCCTGGGCACCTTCAGAACCTAATTTACTTTTTGAATAAAAGTTTTTTTAGCGAAAATAATTGACGGACAGCTATACGGTAAGTAGAATTCAAATATGGGGACTATAATGCAGATCATGGGGTTAGTGTTCTATAATGGTCATTTTAGGTGAAAGACTCCCTTTAAACTTGAGTTCCTCCAGTAAAGAAGTGAGTGAATGAGCAATGATCACAATAACAGGCAAAAATATTTGTATGATGGAACATGTCGTTGCTAGCCACTTATTAATAAAAAAAAAAAAAATTACTACCCGTCCAATAAGATCCATATTCTCTGAAGAATTAATCCAGGATTCTAAGACAACTACTTGATAAATTAGTAATAAGATAAATAAAAGCCCCCATACCATGACATATGACTCCAGCATCTTCTTTGCGGAGACAATCGCTTTTATTCCAGCGTTCAGAGCAGCAATCCTCTAGATCTCGCTCATATCCTTTACATTGCACCTCACTCAGCCATATAGGACCGGTTCCTTTTCCAAACATGGCCTCTGTAGTAGCGTTAATAGCTGAGCCGCATCCTATCTGTCTACAGACGACTTCTGCATCCTTCATATCCCACCCATCATCACAGATTGTTCCCCACTGTTCCTGGAAACGCACTTCCACTCGTCCTGCGCAGTTGTTCTCTCCTCCGATGAGACAAATTGTGGTATTATCTTGTATTACAAAGTAAGGACAATGATATAAAGGTAAACATGCTTTCTATACAAATATCCATATCGCTATAATATTCAATATCACTCTCAAGCCATGTGTCAGCACTTGTCCTACATGAAGCACCTTGTAGACCCCACTGGCTCATAATTGCTCTAATTCTAAAGTATTTATGCTAAATAAAAATAAAAAAAATTACTTCCTGGTCTTTGGCAAATGATTGCTCAAATTCAGCCGACCATGTCATACATGTGTGTAAAAATTTGATTTGCCATGAAGGCAGATTCACTTTTCCTAAAATGGTGGATGAAAAATCATACTCAGCTCATTCACTTGATTGCGGAGAGGTCGAATGTTCCATCTTCATTGAAGAAAACCTACCAAAAGGTCCTTTGGAGGATTTTCTTCAATCAAGATGGGAGTGGACATATAATTTATAATTTTTTTTAACACTGGATTAATCCCTGAGGAAATAAATGTGAGTCTCATATGCCGCGATCAGCATTGAATGCGGAATCTTAGGGGTTAAATGACAGAGGGGTGGCACGATCGCCGTTCCCAGTCATTGCGTCTGCTCAATACAATGAAAGATGCTTTGCGACAAAGTCATTCGTAACGAGTCAAATTTCTAGCTGAAGTTAGGCGAAGCTGGCGAATTGAATTTTTTAAAACTTCACTCAACTCTAATGACCAGCTTAAATGAACAGAGGGTGGACATCGTCCAAAGTATATCTGTCATCGATCAGATTATGCTGCCTTATTGAAGGGTAACATTACTTTAGGACAGGTCTGTTCTCCTATCAGCCAAAACAGAACAAGACATTGGCCTTTTGGTTCATAAAAGCAATCAAAAAATTCCATACTACAAATAGTTACGCGGTTTGTGTATTCATAATGGGAGCCATCCTTACACCTACCCTTTCCCTCCTCACAGTAAGGGCTCGTTCACACGAAAAATTTTTGCGTTCCGTATACGGGCCGTTTTTTGAGTTCTGTACATGGTCTGTATACGGAATCATTCATTTCAATGGTTCCGCAAAAAAAGTGATATACTCCGTATGCATTCTGTTTCCGTATTTCCGTTTTCCCGTTCTGTTCAAAGATAGAACATTTCCTATTATTGCCCGCAAATCACGTTCCGTGGATCCATTCAAGTCAATGGGTCTGCAAAAAAAACGGAACACATACGGAATGTACTCTGTATGTCTTCTGTATCTGTTCCATTTTTGCGGAACCATCTATTGAAAATTTTATGGCAAGCTCAATTTTTTTCTATGTTATTACTGTATATGCCATACAGAAAAACAGAACGAAAAAACAGAATGGAACCGTAAACACTACTAAAACAAAAAACGGAAAAGCTGATCCATTAAAAACCACCCGCAAAGCACTGAAAAAGCCATACGGTCGTGTGAACAAGCCCTAATGCTGATACATACTATCCAGCCATCAATCAATGGAAGGCTCCATTTGTAAATACTCTGGGCTCGTAACTATCTAAGGTATTCTTTGACAGTGATGGCCAGTTCGCAGTGTTTGCCAGTGAACACATGCGGGCTGCCATCTTTAGTAAGGTCAGACTTACCCATCTGGCGATGCACAGGTAAGCCCTTACCTGTGCCTGTGCTGCGAGCCGGTCTGAAATCAAATGTGGTCACCGGGAGCAGCCAGTTCCGAGAACAGCCGCCGGGGGCCTTCATCGGGCTGTTCTTGGAACTGCCTGCTCCCGGTGACCGCATTTGATTTCAGACCGGCTCGCGGCACAGGCACAGGTAAGGGCTTACCTGTGCATCGCCGGACGGGTAAGTCTGACCTTACTAAAGATGGCAGCCCGCATGTGTTCGCTGGCGAACACTGCGAACTGGCCATCACTGTTCTTTGAGTGCTCCTAAGGCACAACTTTGTTTTGTTTTGGCCAATACTAGAGCATATCATTCTGTACTACCCTTATATTTGGATGCATAGGCTGGTGACAGAAATACCAGTCCCACACCAGACACTTATCCACCTCCTCCACGTCCTCATCAATAGACATTCTCCCATCTCTAACAGAAGCAGGGCAGAGCATTGCTTCCACTCCCCTCCCTCATTTCATGTGTGTAACCTGAAGTGTTGCCATGTTGTCTTAGAACTGATGAGTCTGGGCCAGAAAAGCCACACAGCCGATTAGTTGCCAATGTGCAACAAGAAGCAAACATCTCACTGGCTGTCTCTCTGCCTACTACAACTGGGCAAAGTGGTCAAAGCAGGAACATTGTTGCTGTGCTTCATTTGGGGGGTATAATACATGCTCCCTGCATGGCATAAGTGATAAATCTAGTCACACTTTTTGAAAAAGCACACTGGCTTGAAGAAGGTGCTGGCATTGTCCAGGAGACTGTCCTCACATTTCAACCATTTGTTTTTAGGACTAAGAACACCCCCTGATTTTATCTTCAAAAAGTTTCAAAGGCAGAAAAATGATCTGTAATGACTATTCTCTGTTCTGAAATATGACTGTATCCTGTGAATATCCTGTGAGTCAGTAAAGTACTGGTACTGACCTGGGCACGGCTGATATGTTGGGCTCCTCGGAGCTGGTTTTGTGGTTTCCTCACCTAAATATCAGACAGAAGACATAATAGAAAGATCATATTTGTAGTCTTGAAATATCCAGAAATATCAAGCACTTTCCATGTGTCTTCACAATCTACATAGTAGCCTCTGTAGTAGATTCTGTCTAAAGGCAGAACAGTTGGAGCAGCATGTTGTGCTATATTATATAGAAGACCCCTCACCGTGAGGTACAGTACAATCTGTAGTCATAGAGCAGGAGGAGCTAACGTGTCATTTATTCATGAAATCTGTGCTCTGGGCTCATTTCTGTAAGTAGGTGGTTCTAAACAGCCTTCCTTGTATAAGTGTGTATATGTAGATAGCTGTCCATCCCTGATAAGACCACCTACCTGTGCAACTGAGCTCAGAAACAGCAAAGGTTTAAAGGAATGAGCTACAAGTTTTACTGAATAATTTTCTACACAATACTTGTTAGCAATCTGCTCAGCTCCTGCTCTATAACATGTTGTCTGAAAATTGTATTATATTTCATGGTGACAGGTTCTATTTGAAATTATTGAAACCTTCAAAGACATCACTCCAGTCACATGATGACCAAGAGGGGGAGTGGGAGCTCTCATTCTGTGCTGGAACCATACGGCCAGGGCAGCAGGACCAAAGTTCAGAGACCTCAGGGCAGCTATGGAGCAAAAAGTGTATTAATAAGTGCAATAAATTTTAATATCAAGCTCATTAAAACAACTTTTTTTCTGGACAACCCCTTAAAATTTTGCCTTTCACAGATCAATTCATAATACATTCAAATAAATTCACTTATACATTGTGCACATATTTTCACATAATACCTGCACAGCTCACTATATAATAGTCCAATCCTCCTATTTCTAGTTCTTCCCCTCACTTCAGGATAAGGGTAACACTATGCACTATTAAGACATCGCTAAGAAATGTACATTAATGCCTTTCTTACATGAGTAAAGAGATGATTGAATCAAAGTTTACGAAGTGGAATTCGATCCAAATTTCAGGAAAATTTTGATTCGCACCAAATCTAAATTTCCTCACAATTCGTGGTAACGAATCGCATTTTTTCCTAAAATGGCTGTGTAAGGCCATGGAGCAAAGAACTCTGGGAATGAGGGGTCACCCATAATGCCATGCATGCTGCTAATCAGCCACCTAGTCCTGTGATGTCACAGCCCTATAAACAGCCTCAGCCATCTTGTATTCTGCCATTTTCCAGTGTACTTAGTGCAGGGAGAGACGTCAGCAGGCGCTAGGGACAGTTCTAGGAAAGACTTGAAAACTTTTATTTTGCTGTATAGAAGTAGAGGGAAAGGATAGGGAGGAATCGTTCCACAGTATTTATGTTGAACAGGGTTCAGTAGGGGAGGTTACATCCTGGGTAATAGGAACAATCCTATTACACCTTGCTGCACTGACTGCGGATCCAAATTGCCTAATTCCAGCAAACCGTTCTTGTTATTGGGGTGCAAGTGCTGTGTGATACAGCCATTAACAGGGTTTATTACAAGGAAATATTTCTACGTCTTATTAGCCCTTGTGCATTTATATGTTCTAAAGCATTTTTTGTGGTGTATTAGTGGAAAAAAAGGGCTTATTTGCTGTTCAGCGGTGCAGTTATATGTTCTAAAGCTTTTTTTGTGGTGTGCTACTGGGGAAAAAAGGCATATTAGCCATTGTGCAGTGAAGTGATAAAATTGCAGCCATTTTTGGGGTCTATTTATTTCCTTTTTATTTATTTGATCTAACAGTATGTCAGACAGAGAAGTGCCAGGACCTGCACAGGGGAGGGGCAGAGGCCTAAATGTTTCTGGCAAAGGTCGCACCAGAGTAGGGGGGCGTGGCAGCAGGAGTCGCAGCGAGAGGCCTGAGCTCCCGGTGTCATCTAGCGGTCGTGTCTTGACCAGCAACCCAGCGGTTCTTGAATGGTTGACTCAGTCATCCACTTCATCACAAGAACATCAAACACCCCCAGCCAAGAGTCGGTGGGTTCATCAGACACAATCCTTAGTTGGCATGGCCCGGGAGCATGCCCTCACCTGTCCTCAACCTGCCTCTGTCCTTTTTTGTTCCCTCAGACAGACAAGTATTATATGCTGTGGGCTCAGCTCCACTATACAGCGAGGACGAGCTACTGCCCAGTCAAGATGTAGAGAATACATCTGCCACTTCCTCTGGTAGGCTGGTAAGTAGTGATGAGGAGAGTGGTGTGGGAGCTGGTGTTGCAAGCGGTCAGGCTCCTGGCTCAGAGACCGTTGCGGAGGACATCAGTGACGTGCAGATAGTACTCGATGATGATGTAGCCAATCACAATTGGGAGCCGGGTGATGAAGGGGCTTCATCATCATCGGAAGAAGAGGGTGGCAGCGGCGGAGCTAGCAAGTCGTTAGTGTGGCTGGGAGTCAGCAGGGTGGCAGCAGTGGGAGGTCGGAAGCCAAACGTGCCTGGGGTAGACCATTCGCTTTGCAGAATACCTGCCCAGAAAGTAGTGGTGCAGGGGTTCACTGAAGCAGCGGCGGTAGCAGTCAGTCAGTGCGGAATGCTGGGGGTAAAATCACCTACTCGGCGGTGTGGCAGTTTTTTGTTAAGTCGCCGAATCTGTGGGCAGAAGGTGACATATGCAGCGTCACCATAAAGTTGCCTGGGAGAACCATGACTCTGATGTGGTGGTCCAGCCTGCCACAGCAACCGCTGCATCACTCAGTGGCACGCACCCGATTTCAGGCAGTCAAGGCTCCACCACCTCAGCTGAAGGGAGCTGTCTGTCCTTCTCATCATCCGATAGTCCTGATGCTCCTGCTTCTCCTACTCTTCGTCAGTCATTCCGTCAGCAAGCAATCAATGAAGCGATTGCCAAGAGACAACAGTATGCGTGCACTGATCCAATGGCGCAGAAGCTGAATGTGCTACTGGCCAGGTTGCTGGTGCTGCAGTGCCTCCCTTTCCAAGTGGTGGACTCTGCACCTTTCAGAGAACTGATGACTTCTGCCGAACCGAGGTGGAGAGTCCCATGCCGTCATTTCCTTGCTAAAGGGGCAGTACTAGCCCTGCACACGTATGTAGAACAGAAGATGGGCCAGTCCTTGAGCCTGGCAGCGCTGACATGTGGAGCTGTAATTACGGTCAGGGACAATATATGTTCTTTACGTCCCACTGGGTAAATGTGGTTCCTGCCCAGCCACACCAGCAACTTCGCCAGATGACGCTGCTTCCCCCTTTCACGTTCTCGCGCCGTTGGTCCTGCGACAATGTCCGCCTCTGCCTCCTCATCCTCCACCATGTCCCTATCCTCCACTGCAGGGACAATTCACAGTGCTCCTCCAGCATACCACATGTGCAGGGCACGGTGGTGTCATGCTGTTCTACACCTTTGTTTGCCTGGGCGAATGGAGTCACACATTGAAGGAACTGCTTCATGTCCTTCATCAAGAAATCGAATCCTGGCTTTCTCCGCGACAACTCAAAATCAGAACCATGGTGACCAACATGGTGTCGGCGCTGCGTCAAGGAGGGCTAAGCTATGCGCCCTGCATGGCGCACATGTTCCATCTGGTTGTGGTGTTTGAACAAAACCAATTAGTATTAAACTGACCTTAAGTTCTGGATAAAGGTTTGGCAAATAAGGGAGATATGCTTCCTCAACTTACTGGTGCCATCTTTTTTTATTCATTATATTTCTGCCAATTTCAGGTCACTCTTGCATTCACCTAAAATGGCCACAGGTTCTCAGACTACCCTATGCACGGTGTGTAGTCTAAGACATAAGACACTACGAACCACTGCTGATTAGAGTGTGGAGGGTACATCAGACTAACAAAGCATCCTGTGCATGAGGTGATCTGAATGCAGGTGATTGGATAACACAGACCCCGAGAATAAATGAAGACCTCAAAGCCATTAAGTAAATATATACTCAGACAAGATCCATACAGGCACCGGAATAAAATACAGACCCCCAAAATATACAATCCCTTTAAATGGCTTCAAACATGAGACCAGATCCCCTAAATAGAAACAGAGCCCACCACAAATACAGACTAGACCACAAAATACAGACTCTTAAGAAGAAGTACCTTAAAAATACAGACAAAAAACTCCATACATAAATATGGACTCAGACCATACCCTCTAAATAAATATGGACTCCAAAATAAACAGAACCCCCCCCAAATAAAAAAAAAAACATAACTACATTCCCCAGACTCTCTCAATGATACAGACTCCAGATCAGACCTTCAAAATAAATAACCCTTCCTATACCCCAAGGTACAGTCACCCTATGCACCCAGGCATTGTCATCCGAAGCAGAGCAAAGGGGAGTTGTTGATGAAGGGGGATGAAGGAATAAATGGAGTCCAGACCTTGTGTTGATGTTGATAACAGCTTTACTTTCAATAAACGTTTCTCCAAACGATTTACAGGCTTGGTCTTGGTTCCCAGCAGGCTTTGGCATTAACTGTGCAGGCAAACTCCTCTCTGCTACATCTGTTGCTCTCTAACTCTGCTGTGCTGACAGGGTAGCTGTATAATTCAGCTTTCTCTGGGTGCTGCAACTTCTCTCTGTAGTCTAACTCTAGACTGGTGCAAGGAACTTTACTCCGACTTCAGAGGCTTCCAGCTGTGGCCTCTATATCCAGCAGAGCTGAAGCTGCTCTAGCTGGCCCAGACAGGGCTCGTCCAACAGGGATGTGCACCTGCTTCCTTCCCCTAGCAGGGGGGAAGTTAGACTGACTCTCACTGGTCCCCACCCTTTCTGCAGGAAGTAGGACTCGCCCACTCTTCCACAGAGGGGGGTTAGAATGGAATGGAAGTCTCCATTCTATATACCTGTAACTCAGCAATGTTTGCTGCCACCTGCTGGTGAACCAGGCACATTACATTTGAACACAATAGTTGCCATATAGGAAATGCACATTGTGAAGGACCTGCAATAAATACACAGATGGCATGATATTAGCCCATTAGAGATAGTAGCAGGGTGCAGAAGTGGTAATGCCACTCTGGGGTATTACACTAGAAGGTGAACCTCAAGTCTTTTGCAGCCTCTACCAGGTTTTCCGCCAGGATTACCATGTATTTTTCGCTCCATCTATCTTTCATTCCATCTCTGACCAGCTTCCCTGTCCCTATTGAAGAAAAGCATCCCCACAGCATGATGCTGCCACTACCATGTTTCACGGTGGGGATGGTGTGTTCAGTGTGATGTGCAGTGTTAGTTTTTCGCATTTTGCATTTAGGCCAAAATGTTAAACATTGGTCTCATCTGACCAGAGCACATATGTTTTCTGTGTCCCCTACATTGCTTGTTGTGAACTGCAAAAAGGACTACTAATGGCTTGCTTTCAGAAATGGCATTCTTCTTGCCACTCTTCCATTAAGGCCAGATTTGTGGAGTACGTTTCTAATAGTTGTCCTATGGAAAAATTCTCCTACCTGAGCTGTAGATTTATACAGCTCCTCCAGAGTGATCATGGTCCTCTTGGCTACTTCTCTAATTAGTGCTCTCCTTGTCTGGGCTGTCACAATTCTGCCAATTAATTATTTTTTCTTATTACAATTTTTTTTTTAGGCATCCCCTAAGCAGTAAAATTGACTTGTTAACCACATTTGTATAGTTTTTCTTGCGTTTTAATACTGGAAAAAATACAAATCTTGTAAAATTTGCAAAAAAAAAAAAATCTTTTCATCACCATATTCTGACCCCTATAACTTTTTTGTAGTTATGTGTACAGAGCTTGTATCAGGGCTCATTTTTTGCGGGGCGATCTATACATTTCATTGATAACCTTTGAAATGTGTGTGACTTTCTGATCACTTTTTATACCTTTTTTTGTGGGGAGGCAAAGTGACAAAAAATAGCTAATTGACAATTTTTTATTTTTCATTACGCCATTCTCCGTATGGGATAAATATTGTTACCGTATTTTTCACCCTATAAGACGCAACGGCCCATAAGACGCACCTAGGTTTTTGGGGAGGAAAATAAGAAAAAATTTATTTTTTACCAAAAGGTGTGCTTTTGGTGGGTTTGAAACTAATGGTGGTCTGTGGATGGCACTATTACTGGGGATCTGTGGATGGCACTATTATGGGGGATCTGTGAAGGACACTGTTATGGCGGGGATCTGGGGATGGCACTGTTATGGGGGATCTGTGGATGACGCACTGTTATGGGGGGATCTGTGGATGACGCACTGTTATGGGGAGGATCTGTGGGTGGCACTGTTATATATGTGCCATCCACAGACCCCCCCACCCCATAACAGTGCCATCCACAGACCCCCCAGCCCTTAACAGTGCCTTCCACAGATGTTCCCCATAAAACTGTCATCCACAGATTATTTTGTGGAACGGGGGTGATTTGAACTTTTCGATTTTTTTATTCTTTTTATATTTTTAAAAACTTTTTAAAAAACTTTTAATAACTGACAGTCATTAGATTATCCATTGTGTTCTGTGATGGCTATACAGCTACATTTACATTATACCAATACAGGGCTTCCACCTGCTTCCCTGCATTAGTAATAGCTAGCAAAACCTGCTTCAGGCCTCCAGCTATTAATGGAGTGTAAAAGGCTTCCCGATTTAAGCCGGGGAATGCTGTTATGGGCAAGGGAGTGTGTGGCTCCCTTTTTCGAACTGCTTAGATGCTGTTGTCACATTTGACCATGGCATCTGAGAGGGTAAATGTATGAGATTAACCGTAAGGCTGATTACATATATCCGCCGCAGAAACAACAGAACCTGCGGCAGCTATGGCACCCGTGGCACGCACAAGTGGGCACCATCTTTAAAGTGGCGACTTCTGCCATACATGTATGGTAGAGGTCACCAAGAGGTTGAACATGCTCAGTCTCTTGTTATGCCAGGAGATAGCTCACTGTGCAAGGTAATATCGAAACAGGTTTCCTCCTTTATAGCACATTTGTATGTTAAATATGTTTTTAAAGAATGTTTGATGATAATATTTCTTATTTTCCATGTCAATATCTATAATTGAATAAAAACTATATATCCTGCAGTTTTTGCCTGGCCACACTGGCCACTAAACCTCTGTCAATAGATAAGACAGGATCCACCATTCGCAATAGGTGATTGTCGAAGCTTATCTATTCTTTCCTTGTACAATGACCTCTGCACAGGTGACCGAGCATGCCTAGAAGACTCTCCTATAGAAGTCAACGAGGTCCTCTCCTGACCATTGTCTATGAGCCAAGGGGCTGCAGTAAAGAAATGTTCTTGATGCTGTGTAAATGCTGTTAAGAACAGCTCAGGCAAGATGGCCACCCCCATAATCATGTTCAGGAAAGAGAATAATGAAATCTGCTATCAGAAAATTAAAACTGATTAGATACACATGTGTTACACATAAGTGTTACTATCTGGTTTAAACTGTCCAAAAAAATTTAAAAAATTCCTTTAAAACAAAATACCGTACACTCGGGATCACAACACACTTTCATGCTTGCCAAGGATGGACTGGGAACTTAAAGTGGCCCTGGAAGAAAACCCCAATGTAGCCCCATATTGTAGGTTGGTCCAAACTGACAGAAGGCTATGGCAAAACAAGTAGGCAGGACCAACAGAAGTAGGAGGAGGCAGTAATGCCATAGTGCATTACAAAATACCTCCCCACCAAAACCAAATACCGCAGTTCAGCACAAAATACTGCCTCCCACACTGCAGTATTTAACTGTATCACTACCTGGAGGATGGCGATACAGTTGAACTTAGGAGGGCACCTGCAGCCACCAGCCATGTGCATGGGTACCTGGTGCTCCTAGTATCAATTCTGAGAGCACTAGATTGTGATATACCTTGCCAGCGGCCTTTAGGAGGATTCGGGCATTGGTCCATTGGAAAATTTTCCTGTAGGCTATATGACCAGTCCGCCCCTAACGCTCGCACACTTGCTGTTTGACTACTTATAAAGTTGCTATTTCCAGTTAGTTCTAAACCAGTCGGAATTATTTTTTTCTCTTTGGATTCAAAAGTCAGTGGAATTATTTGCATGGCCGTATTTAAAGGTCAGTAAACATCGGTTGTCCAAAAATAGGACATTTCCTATTTTTTTAAATTTTTACGGCCAGACAGACCCCATTAAAATCCATGGAACCATTTGTAACAACCATTTAGAGTGTACCCATCTAATGGTCAATAAAAAAGGTACACCAAAACCCATTCAGGGTTTAAAAAAATAAAAATCACTTCATCCACTTACAGGCAAAGGAACACTTGCTCCTCACTACAGGCTGTAGGACCTGACACTCCAAGCATGATGAGGTCCTGCTGCTTCCAGTGAAGAGTGAGTGTTTCATCACATACAAGTGGATGAGGTGAGTATATATTTGTTTATTTTTTATGGATCAGTCTTCAATAGATATATATCTAATATATAAAGCTGAGTGTATGTGTGTGTGTGCGCGTGTGTATGTCCGCTAAAGGAATCCGCACCGTCGCATTTACAATCACGAAATTTGGCACACAGGTACATCAGGTGTCCAGGAAGGTATTAGACCAGGTCTCAGCTCTCTAGGATGTACCGTTCCTGAGATATTCCCCAAAAAATGCATTAGCCAATAGTAGCTTAGTAACATGACCCTTATCAGCCAATAGAAGCTTGCAGGTCCTCCAGTCTCCACATACACAGTTTTACTCCAGATTTCCATAACAACCCAGCCCTTTATTTTCACTGCTGTAGGTCAGCTTTAAAGGAAATCTGTCACCAGGATAATCGCTTTTGAAGTAAAGCCATGGCCTTATAGCACTTAGTACCTTATTTCAAGATGTGTCTTTGTTCCAGCAATAGATGTTTTTATTCTCAGAAAATCCAGTTCATCTGGTATGCAAATGAGCCAGTAAGAAGGAGCCCAGACACGCCCCCTGCCACAATGTGTCCACCCTCAAAAGACAAACTTAAAACCCCGCCCCAAGTCCCACTAAGCCACGCCCCTGATCCGGTTAGGCCATGCCCCCTCCCACTCCTTAGCCGACAGGGATTGAAAATATTAAGTAAAAAATCAGCGTCTAGGTCACGATAGGCCACGCCCCCGATTTAGTTAGGCTACGCCCCCCACTTATTTGCCGGTAGGGATTGAAAAAATTAAGTTGAAAATTAACTTCTGTCAGCTGCAGGGGATTTCTCCCTGCAGCTCACACTCAGACAGCACAGTGCTGCTGTCTTAGACTGAGCTGTTCAAAAGGACACGCCCCTGATCCAGTTAGGATATGCCCCCTCCCATTCCTCAGGCGACAGGGACTGAAAAAATGAAGTTAAAAATCAACTTCTAGGTCCCGCTAAGCCATGCCCTGATCTAGTTAGGCCACGCCCCTCCCACTTCTCAGCCAAGAGGGATTGAGAAAATGAGGTTAAAAATCAACTTCTGTCAGCTGCAGGAGGGGTAGGGACAGTGACTTACTCCCTGCAGCTCACACTCAAGCAGTGATGCTGTCTTAGAGTGAGCTGTTCAAAAGGACATCCTTGTGTCCATCCAGGCCTTACGCCAGACGGAGTACAGGAAGTCTGAAAGCCGGACTGTCCGGCCTAAAACTGGACCTATAGCCATCCTAGGGGCAGACTGCTGTGGAGGTCACAGTTAAGGGGATGGTCCGCTATGGAGGTCAGTGTTAAGGGGCAGATTGCTGTAAAGGCCACTGTAAAGGGGGCGGGCCCCTGTGGAGGTCACTCTCAAGGGGGTGGTATGCTGTGAAAGTCACTGTTAAAGGGGAAGGCTGCTGTAAAGGTCAAAGATAAGGGGGTGGGCTGCTGTCGAGGTCCAATTTTAAGGGACGGGGCACTGTGGGGGGGTCAGTGTTAAGAGGTGGGGTGCTGTAGATGTCACTGTTATAGTGGTGTCACGGAACCATGAACCAGACGTACAACAAGAGATAAGTGAAAATAAGAAGGCTTTATTGAACATAAAGCTGTAAAGCAAAAGTCCAAACGAATGGTGAAACCGAAGCAGAGTCTTTGAGAGGCCAGAGATCAGGAACCAGAAGGGTAGTCAGACGAAGCCAGGATCAGGAACCAGCAGGGTAGTCAGACGAAGCCAGGATCAGGAACCAGCAGGGTAGTCAGACGAAGCCAGGATCAGGAACCAGAAGGGTAGTCAGACGAAGCCAGGATCAGGAACCAGAAGCAGCAGCAGTCTTAGAAGCATGTGAACACAGGAGGACCAAGCAAGGAACTGAAGCCACAGACCTCCTATATATATGAGCTAGGCATCCAGCTCCTCCCAGTGGGAAGGAGGAGCCGCAGGGTGGAAGGCTACAAGAAACCCAGAAACCAAGATGGCCGCCAGCACATGTCAAACGAAGGAGAACAGCAAGAAGGTAAGACCATGACAAGTGGATAATGTTGATATCTTTTAACGGCACACACAAACATTAAATGAAATAGATTAAATATCCTTCAGCTAATTATATATATATATATATATATATATATACAGTACAGACCAAAAGTTTGGACACACCTTCTCATTCAAAGAGTTTTCTTTATTTTCATGACTATGAAGGAATCAAAACTATGAATTAACACATGTGGAATTATATACATAACAAACAAGTGTGAAACAACTGAAAATATGTCATATTCTATTTTCTTCAAAGTAGCCACCTTTTGCTTTGATTACTGCTTTGCTCACTCTTGGCATTCTCTTGATGAGCTTCAAAGGGTAGTCCCCTGAAATGGTCTTCCAACAGTCTTGAAGGAGTTCCCAGAGATGCTTAGCACTTGTTGGCCCTTTTGCCTTCACTCTGCGGTCCAGCTCACCCCAAACCATCTCGATTGGGTTCAGGTCTGGTGACTGTGGAGGCCAGGTCATCTGGCGCAGCACCCCATCACTCTCCTTCATGGTCAAATAGCCCTTACTTTCAAAGTTTTCCCAATTTTTCGACTGACTGACTGACCTTCATTTCTTAAAGTAATGAAGGCTACTCGTTTTTCTTTACTTAGCTGCTTTTTTCTTGCCATAATACAAATTCTAACAGTCTATTCAGTAGGACTATCAGCTGTGTATCCACCTGACTTCTCCTCAACGCAACTGATGGTCCCAACCCCATTTATAAGGCAAGAAATCCCACTTATTAAACCTGACAGGGCACACCTGTGAAGTGAAAACCATTTCAGGGGACTACCTCTTGAAGCTCATCAAGAGAATGCCAAGAGTGTGCAAAGCAGTAATCAAGGCAAAAGGTGGCTACTTTGAAGAACCTAAAATATGACATATTTTCAGTTGTTTCACACTTGTTTGTTATGTATATAATTCCACATGTGTTAATTTATAGTTTTGATGCCTTCAGTGTGAATCTACAATTTTAGCACAGTTTCTATTTATTTATTTTTACAGCGTCATGAAAATAAAGAAAACTCTTTGAAAGAGAAGGTGTGTCCAAACTTTTGGTCTGTACTGTATATATATATATAGTAGGGGATCAGCTCTCTTTCGGGGGTCATTCTCACAGATATCTTCAGAACACCAAGTTTCAGATCCAAACACGGTGCTTTATTGTGGCACATCCGCATAAACATAAACAATAATACAAAATAATAAACACTCGCCCGGATGGGCTCTAACTAAACAAACAGATCCCTGACTCACCTAAGTCCCTGTTCACACCCTGTGAACACGTGCGGCTCTCTGAGCCAATGTCCCACAGCCTCCTGGCTGTACAGAGCACAGTACGCCCACTGTCTCCAGTCCAGTGTCTCTTGGGGAATCGTGGTCTCTCAGCCCTCCTGGCTTGGACCACAGTGACAGAGCCTCCAGGCCTCTGTCCACAGGTAACACACTCCCCCCTTGCTGACACCCTGGGAGGTGCTTTGTGCCAGCCTGATGGTGGAATAGGGGTGTTGACCGAACTATCCACCCCTTACTTGCCTCTACCCTGCGTGAGACCTGTCACTGTCTCACATACCCCCCCCCCTTTGTTCAAGCCCGTGAGGGTGAACACCTGCATAACCACGGGAGGCTGGTGAGAGGGCATCCACCTGGCCTGGACGTGGGGAACAGCCACCCACCCTGCTCTTTGGCTGCTCCCAATTAGTGTTGATCGCGAATATTCGAATTTTGAATTTTTATCGCAAATATTTCGAATATAGTGATATATATTCGTAATTTCAAATATTCAATTTTTTTTTTTATCAGTACACATGATCCCTCCCTGCTTCTAGCTTGTGGGCCAATGAGAAGGCTGCAGTATATTTGACTTTAGGAGTAGTGTTGTTTGCGAATTTTCAAATTTTTATTGCGATTTTTTTCAACTTACAACTATTAGACAAAGAAGATTATAGCACTATATTAGCTAAATTGCTCTATATTCTTTCTTTTTTTTTTCGAATATTTGCTATATTGCTATAACTTTGTTTTTTCGAATATTCGTAATATTCTAAAACAAGAATATATAGCAATATAGTGAATATTCGAAAAAAAAACGAATTTAGAGCAATTTAGCTAATATAGTGCTATAATCTTCTTTGTCTAATAGTTGTAATTTTTTTCTCATTTGAAGTTCAGATTGGAAAAAAATTTTAACTATAAAAAAAGATTATAGCACTATATTAGCTAAATTGCTCTAAATTAGTTTTTTTTCCGAATATTCACTATATTGCTATATATTTTTGTTTTAGAATATTACGAATATTCGAAAAAACAAAGTTATAGCAATATAGCAAATATTCGAAAAAAACTAATATAGAGCAATTTAGCTAATATAATGCTATAATCTTCTTTGTCTAATAGATGTAAGTTGAAAAAAATCGCAATAAAAATTTGCATTACTAAAATTCGCATGACGAAAATTCGCACATTACACGATCATTACCTTGCCGATTTTTCGAGTAAAAAAATCGTAGAATATAACGAATATTCGAATTTGCGAATATTCTACAAAATATTCGCGAAATATCGCAAATTTGAATATGACCCCTGCCGCTCATCACTACTCCCAATAAGAACCGGCCCAGATTGGCTTTACAGCCACACTAAGTAACACAGTGTCAGCGAGCACTAGCTGCAGCTGACACAGAAAATTACCGGTTCTTATTTCACCGAGGCCAGGAACATCGGAGACACGTACCTTCCCTTTGTTCTGCCAGACCCACGCCAGCAGACCTTGGTTTATCACCAAAACTAACATCTTGCCCAGTCTAAACTGCCTAAACCCCCATCTCATGGCCAGGTACTCTTTTTCTACTCTTTCGCGGGTGATAATGATGCGCTCTCGCACTCTTTGATCTCTCTCTCTTTTTTTATTCTCTGGCTCCCGCACATGTGCCTTATGTCCTTTCTTGGACTGCTGCAGCTCTTGACTGAACTGTTCCTAGTCATGGTCCTGTCCCGACACTTTCTCCTTTGCTTTGCAGGGCTCCTTCAGCAGAGCATGCCTGCCTCTGCTGGCTTCTTTTACGTGCATCTGGGTCAGTACTTCCTTCTTTCCAGCAGTAGTTACCCCAGCTATGGTGGCAGTTTCAGAGACCTCTGCTTTTTTTGTGGCTTTTTTCACTTTGGCTGCCGCTTCCCTTGTCTTAACTTTGGTCTCTGCAGCACCTGGGGACTTCATGTCAACCAACACATCGGCCTTAACTTCTTCAGCCTTTGTCTTCTCGGAGTCTCCAGTCTCTTTGAGAGCCTTCTCAGACATGGCACCATACGCTTGCCCTCTTAACCCCTCCCCCTCTTTCTCATCGAGGCAGGAGGCATCGGGGTCTTTAGCATACTCCTCGTCTTCTGGCGTTTTCTCCATAGGCTCACCCAGGACTCTGGTCTCCTTTTGGGGAGGAGTCAGGAGAGACAGCCCATCGTAATAGCCTGGATCCTCATCCCGCCAAAAATGAGCCCCTACATAAGAAAATCTCTCAAAAAATAAAAAAAACTATAGCTCTCAGAACATGGACACATTAAAACATAATTTTTTTGTTTCAAAAATGCTATTATTGTGTAAAACTTTAATAAATGAGAAAAAGTATACATATTAGGTATCGCCACGTCCGTAACAATCTGCTCTATAAAAATGTCACTTGACGGAACCCCTCAGATGAACGCTGTAAAAATAAATAAATAGAAACTGTGCTAAAACAACCAATTTTTTGGTCACCTTGCCCCATAAAGTGTTATAATGAATGATCAAAAAATCATATGTACCCAAAAATAGTACTAATAAAACTGGCACCTTATCCCCTAGTTTCCAAAATGGGGTCACTTCTTGGGAGTTTCTACTGTAAGGGTGCATCAGGGGGCTTCAAATGGGACATGGCATCTAAAAACCATGTGGAGTTCCTTTTCTTCTGCGCCCTGCCGTGTGCCCATACAGCAGTTTATGACCACATGTGGGGTGTTTCTGTAAACCGCAGAATCTGGGTAATAAATATTGAGTTTTGTTTGGCTGTTAACCATCGATGTGTTAAAGAAAAAAATTGATTTAATTGGGAAATCTGCCAAAAAAGTGAAATTTAAAAATTTGATCTCCATTTTCCTTTAATTCTTGTGGAACGCCTAAAGGGTTAACAAAGTTTGTAAAATCGGTTTTGAATACCTTGAGGGGTGTAGTTTCTACAATGGGGTCATTTATGGGGGTATTCACTATGTAGGCCCCACAAAGTGACTTCAGACCTGAACTGGTCCTTAAAAAGTGGGTTTTGGCAATTTTCTTAAAAATTTTAAGAATTGCTTCTAAACTTCTAAGCCTTCTAACGTCCTAAAAAAATAAAATGACATTTCCAAAATGATGCCAACATAAAGTAGACATATGGGGAATGTTAAATAATAAATATTTTATGAGGTATCACTTTCTGTTTTAAAAGCAGAGAAATTGAAATTTAGAAAATTGCGAATTTTTCAAATTTTGGGGTAAATTTGGGATTTTTTCATAAATAAAAGTGAAATATTTTGACTCAAATTTATGACTATCATGAAGTACAATGTGTCACGAGAAAACAATCTCTGAATGACTTGGATAAATAAAGGCGTTCCAAAGTTATTACCACATAAAGTGAGATATGTCAGTTTTGCAAAATTTGGCCTGGTCAGGAAGGGGGCAAATGGCCCAGATGGCAGGTGGTTAATAGGCTCTAACTTAGACTTCTCCAACTCATAGACGTTCTTCCCGACGTCATCCTTTGAGCTCACATGATCAGGGCCGTCTTTAATATTGATTGGACCCTGGGCAAAAATTTACTTGGGCCCCCTGTATCCCGCCTTCCCACACCTTAGCAGGCAATCACGCCCTCCACCACAACACACACACACAAAAAATCCACAAACCTGGTAGAGTCCAGTGAATGACTGTAAATACTTCCAGTTCTGAAGACTCCAGCGGCTCAGGATCAGTGCTCTGGGCAGCTGGGCTCAGGCTGGAGGTGGGCACCGCTCTGCAGGAAGGAGACCAGGGCTCGGCTCACCCTAGTGTTCCAGTGCACCCCAGCACCACACAGTATGCAGTATAGCACCCTATAGTATACAGCAACCCACAGTATGCAGTATAGCACCCTATAGTATACAGCACCACACAGTATGCAGTTTAGCACCCCACACTATACAGTACCCCACAGTATATAGTAGAGCAGTATAGCAGCCCACAGTATACAGCACCCCACAGTATGCAACACCTCACAGTATACAGCACCCCAAACAATACACGATACAGCCCCCCACACTATACAGTACAGCAGTAGAGCACTCCACACTATACCGCACCCTCAGTATACATTATACAGACCCCCACAGTATACAGTACAGCAGTATAGCCCCCCACACTATACAGTACCCCACAGTATATAGTAGAGCAGTATAGCAGCCCACAGTATACAGCAAACCAGAGTATACAACACCTCACAGTATACAGCACCCCAAACAATACACGATACAGTCCCCCACACTATACAGTACAGCAGTAGAGCACTCCACACTATACCGCACCCTCAGTATACATTATACAGACCCCCACAGTATACAGTACAGCAGTATAGCCCCCCCACACTATACAGGCCCCCCCACACTATACAGCCCCCCACAGTATACAGTTCCCCCCCCCACAGTATACAGCCCCCCCATAGTATACAGGCCCCCACACAGTACACAGCCCACCACACAGTATACAGCCCACCACACAGTATACAGTCCCACACAGTATACAGCCGACCACACAGTATACAGCCCCCCACACAGTATACAGCCCCCACACAGTATACAGCCCCCACACAGTATACAGCCCCCACACAGTATACAGTCCCACACAGTATACAGCCCCCAGACAGTATACATTCCCACACAGTATACAGCCGACCACACAGTATACAGCCCCCACAGTATACAGCCCACCACACAGTATACAGGCCCCCACACAGTATACAGCCCCCACAGAGTATACAGCCCCCACACAGTATACAGCCTCCACACAGTATACAACCCCCCCAACAGTATACAGCCCACCACACAGTATACAGCCACCCCCACAGTATACAGCCCCCACACAGTATACAGCCCCCCCACAGTATACAGGCCACCACACAGTATACAACCCACCACACAGTATACAGCCCACCACACAGTATACAGCCCACCACACAGTATACAGGCCCCCACACAGTATACAGCCCCCACACAGTATACAGCCCACCACACAGTATACAGGCCACCACACAGTATACAGCCCACCACACAGTATACAGGCCCCCACACAGTATACAGGCCCCCACACAGTATACAGCCCACCACACAGTATACAGCCCACCACACAGTATACAGTCCACCACACAGTATACAGCCCACCACACAGTATACAGCCCACCACACAGTATACAGCCCACCACACAGTATACAGCCCACAACACAGTATACAGGCCCCCACACAGTATACAGGCCCCCACACAGTATACAGGCCCCCACACAGTATACAGGCCCCCACTATACAGTAGTTTACAGTATATTAACATAACAGCCCCTGTCACCTTTTTCTGATGTAATCTTCACACAAAAAACTCCACAGTTAACTTCTGCAACACTCCACAGGACCTGTGATGACCTCATAGCCATGTGGCCAGTAATTGCTAGGTTACTGGTCACATGGTGATGATGTCATTAAGGTCCTAAATCACAACTTTAACACAGTACGATCATGATGCCTGGAATCCTGCTAGAGCTGACAGCCTGACACCCGGGGCAGTGGCTAGCAGGGCTCAAGAGGCAGCTGCCTTGGGCCCCCCAGGAGCAACTGGGCCCGAGGCAGCTGCCCTTTTTGCCCCTTGGTAAAGACGGCCCTGCACATGATCATCTATCTCAGCTCTGAGTTGCTTTTTCAGCCTCTCAAATTCAGCATGCTCCTCAAGTGCTTCTTCAAGGGCTCTAGCCAAGGAGAGGGCCTTGGACTCTTTCCCCTGAGCATCAGCCTCCGCTCGGTCACGTTCTTCGGCATACTGAGCCGATATGTATTTCTCTTCAGCCAGGAGCTGGCCAAACTTCTGTTCCTTCTTTATCGTATCTAGGGACCGTGTGAAGAGAGAGAAATCATCTTCCTGATTGCAGCTGTACTGACAGGTCAGGTCATCTACCGCTGCCTGAATATGGGTCTCAGACACTAGGATGGCGTCTCCCCACTCAACTCTAGTCACGTCAGGTACAATTATCGTCTGGTTGCTACCCGTACTTACGTCAATTTGGCAAGACCTCGACATGGCAGCCTCTCTCTCTAAGTTGCTATCGGCCACGTCACATGCGTCACTTATATTACTTGTGTCATCATTATCGGTTCTGACCTCTAGGGGCACCGATACGCTAATCCCCACATTGGACACTTCCCCAGCAACCAAAAAACCCTGTGGGTACTGCATATCCACATCTGGTACGTGTGGTACACCCTCTGGGCTCACCACATTAACCAGCATTTTTGTGTCACATATTTTTATCAGGAGGGGGCACTTCTCTCCTGATCACATCCTGAAAGGCAAAAGGCATGTCATCATCATATACTTCACATGATCTCCCATTTTCATTTTTCACTTCAACTACATCACTGTTTTCAATGGTCCTTTCCCTTACACGTTCACTTAAAGGGACAGGTACAAGTTCTGCAGGAGTTTTTGCACTCTCTGCAGAAGTGTCTCCATTACTCCACAACTCCCAGCATAAGGGAAAATTACACCCCAACACTCCCTCGTGCATGAGCGTATCTGTAACATCAAGTTCATAAGTCCCTGTTCTCATTGGAGTCTCACGCTCAGTGAAAATGAGCGGATAGTCCTTATCCGCACGACTGTCCAGCACCTTTATTATTTTACCAGTCTCAGGTTTCAATATTGTGCTACCTCTTACCCGGGCTAGCATGGGATCCCGGATCCTTGTCATCCCATGTCTAGCCTTGATTTCAGGCATTTTGGGTAACACAAGAACATTCTCCCCTGCAGATTCCTACGAGGGAGCAATCACAACAATCTTACCCGCCTGTTCAGACACTGGTTTTTCCATGTTATCACACATTTTCGCAATAGTTTCTTGCCTCCGCGACTTGTCACCTACCGGCCCGACAGGTATCAACTGCCGCAGGCTCACTGTCACTGGGTCTGCCACATAATCAATAACAGGAACAATCTTACCCAGCGATGTCACGGGTTCAGCAGTCCCGGGAGCCAAGGATACTCCAGCCGCAGAATATGAGCCACTTGCTCCGCTCCATAACTGCTGGACAGCCGCACGCTGTTGTGGTTGGTCGCCCTTAGCAACCGCCTCGCAGATCCTCAGCACATGCTTTCTAGGACTCTGTCTCCACTGGTAGGGAACACTCGACTTCCTGAGAGCTGAACCACTCTCCCCTCTTTATCTTCCCGACAGTTGCCCTTGGCAACGGCATATCTTTGCTTTTTCTCCGGTGTTCCAGGTACACTGCCGACCTCTTGGAACTTTGTGCAGGGTCCATACAGCGTTGAGGACCCTCTATTCAAGGCTAGCTGCAGCTGCGCCTCCAGAGCCTCTCGCTCAGCATCAAATTTCGCCAACTCACTTGGGGTACAACCCATTTGTTTGACCAGTTTTTCCTGCCGTTTAATCTCCCACGTCCGTCGGACGTATTCTTCCCCGAGACCCATGGCAACAAACAGTCTCGTAGCAGGAAAAACTTTCAGCAGCGAGTCCACTTTTGCTGGGCTACTGGCTCTTTAATTCACTGCAGTTTTACTTACACTACAGCAAAATAGTCCACAAAAGCATGAGCAGCACCTGCTCCACCGAACAAACAGGCTTCCGGCCCTTTAACTCCAGCACAGCAGGATTCAGAGAACCTGCTCTTTCTCATCGTTGCCCCTAGCAACCGACCGTTGCCTTTCTCTCATGGACAACTTGCCCGCATCCGACACCGATTGTTTGCTAAATATTGTCAATAGAATAAACTACAAATAAGAGATGAGCGAATGTTCCCTTGAATCAAATATGCTGCAATTGCCCCCAAAATTTAGTAAGTGTATTTTTAAAATATTTATAGTAGAGATGAGCAAATCGATTCTACCAATTTGCTAATCTCTACTACGAATATATTAAAAATTGGCAGATCAAAAACAGTGACAGATATTAAAAAAGTTGTCAGAAATCAGTGTCAGAGCAATATTAAGAACCTTTTACACAGGCCAACAATTGGGGCAATTGTCAGGTAAGAAGGAGTGATAATTGCCCAGTATAAATGTACTAGCATGCATTAGAAAAAAATCCTTGTTCATCTGGAGAAATCATTGCAGCTGGGAAAACCAAAATCGTTGGGCAGTGCAAACTGATCAGTTCTGTGATCTGCTGACAAGAAACAATCATTCCCTATGGAAACAATAGACCACACTTGAATAACATCATCAATTCAGTCATTGTGCATCTGCATGAACAATACAGGCCTAATTTCATCTTCATGGATGACAATGCGCCAGCTCATAGAGGTTGCATAATTAAGGAACTGCTGCTGGAGACTAGGGAGTGGCCTGCACTTAAACGGAGTGGCCTGCACTTTCTACAGACCTGAATCCCATTGAAAAAATATGGGATCAGCGGAGTTGCCGTTTAAAGGCTCGTAACTCTGTAACCCAGAACCTCAATGACCTGAGGGCCACCCTTCAAGAAGAGTGGGATGCCATGCCTCAGCAGGCAATAAGTCAACTTGTGAACAGCATGCAACTTCGTTGTCAAGCTGTAATTGATGCTCAAGGCCACTTGACAAGTTTTTGTTGGCTTTTGTTTTAATAAATAGTTTGAGATGAGGAAATCATCATTGTTGCTTCTACTTAAATGCCCTACTTTCATGATTCATCACTGTAGCATGAACTTTTTATGTTTTCCATAAATTTCACCCGAAAGCCAAATATCCCTAACGCTTTGTGAATAGTGTATACCTGATTACTGCAGCAATTCTAAAGGTGTGTATATTAAGGTGAAATAGAGTGTCAAGCCTCAATCGCCCATTTATGTCTATTCAGTTTCCACACTGCTGCAATTAAAAACATGTTTTGGGGGGTCAATTTAATTAAGTAGAATATATATGTGATTGCTGCATCAATATCAACATTTTTAGACTCCTCCAGCTGATTCGGATGAAAAGACCTCACCTTGCTCACAGTTCCCCATCTTGCCACTGTTACTGTCTGTCTGCCTACCACTACATTCTGTACAGCTGTTGCCGCGGCCTGCATCATGCCATTAAATGCCACTTTCAAACCATCACATTCTGTATGGCTGCTGCCTCTACCTCTATCATACCATCAATACCATCATGCCACTGCTGCGGCCTGCCAACCATCATCTTCCATAAGGCTGCTGCTCTTTCCATCATGGTGCTGCCTTTCTGCCAACAAGTACTATGTGGCTGCTGCTGCAGCTGCCACTGCCTCAGCAGCTGCTGCTCCTCCTCACTGTTAATCCCCTACTACCCCCACCGTGAACACAAAGCATCTGTCACCACTATCACTACTACCACTATTACTACTACAACCCATAGACAGCCTTGTATGTTCTATGCTATACTGGTCCTGCTTCTGCCACTATTGTGGCTTCATGCCACTATGTCTGTACTGTACCCTTTCCACATGCACCCTGCACTGCTACTGCTCCCAGTTAAAAGGGATAATTTTTTTAGGTTCATTCACAAGCCATTTTGATTCTGACAATCAACACTTATGCATGTCATATGAGCAGACATTCTGAAGGGCATAATTTTTGGTTGCTTGGTCCCCCAAGCCACTTTTGTTTATCCCATAACACCTTGTGTGTTTACACATCATCTGCCCCCATAAGCAGCGATGGACTGGCCATCGGGAGTACCGGGAGAATCCCGGTGGGCCGATCGAATTATGGGCCGGCCAGGGCCGCCATCAGGGGGGTAAAGCCAGTGGCGTACCAAGGGGGGGGGCGGGGGGGGCGGCCCGCCCCGGGTGCCACTCACAAGGGGGGTGCCAGCCGCGACTGAGGATAAAAAAAAAAAAAAAAAATGTGGCGAGTGGGCCGGCCCAGGCGTGGCGCTGTGATAGGGGCAGGGCTCCAGATGGTCTCTCCCTCCCCCTGTGCTGCTGCCGCCGCGGCCAATAAGAAGAGGGACAGGGCCGGGGGAGGGGCTGTGGCCACTGCGCCACCAATGAAGATTACTGAGCTGTTAATACAAATACAGGAGGCGGGTGCTATGTGATTCCAGCACCCGCCTCCTGTATTTGTATTAACAGCTCAGTTATCTTCAGAGTGCCCCCCCCCCCCAGTATAATAAACATTGAGTGCGCGCCCCCCCCCAGTATAATAAACATTGATTGCGGCGCCCCCCCCACCAGTATAATAAACATTGAGTGCGCCCCCCCCCAGTATAATAAACATTGATGGCGCCCCCCCCCCCCCCCAGTATAATAAACATTGGTGGGCAGTGGCAATGAGGGTTAAAAAATAAAAAATTAACTCACCTCCTCCAATTGATCGCGTAGCTGCTGCCGGTCTCCTTGTAATTTCTTCAGGACCTGTGGTGACGTCACTGAGCTCCAGCCTCTATCACATGGTCCATTACCATGGTGATGGATCATGTGATGAGCTCAGTGACATCACCACAGGTCCTGCGTCCTGAAGAAAGTACATGAGACCGGCTGCTACGCGATCAATTGGAGGAGGTGAGTTAATTTTTATTTATTTTTTTAACCCTCATTGGCACTGCCCACCAATGTTTATTATGTTGGGGGGGGGGGCGCACTATGCCACCAATGTTTATTATACTGGGGGGGGGCACTGCACCACCAATGTTTATTATGCTAGGGAGGGGGGGCGCACTGCCCACCAATGTTTATTATGCTAGGGAGGGGGGGCGCACTGCCCACCAATGTTTATTATGCTGGGGGGGGGCACACTGCGCCACCAATGTTTATTATACTGGGGTGTTGGGGGGGGGGGCGCACTGCACCACCAATGTTTATATGTTTATTATGCTAGGGAGGGGGGGGCGCACTGCCCACCAATGTTTATTATGTTGGGGGGGCACACTGCGCCACCAATGTTTATTATACTAGGGTGTTGGGGGTGCAGGTTTTTATTTTATTAAGGAAGGGTTAAGGGGTCTATTAAGGGGGGTTAAGGGTGTGTGCAGAGGTTTATTTTATTAAGGGGTTTTATTTTTATTTATAAATATTATTGAAAACATTGAAAAAAGTTTGTGCATGTTTTCTTAACTTTCTTGGGGGGGGGGTTCAAACAAAGGGTTCGCCCCGGGTGCCAAATGCTCTAGGTACGCCCCTGGGTAAAGCCGATACCCCAGTAAGGGGCCCGGACCCCGGGGGGGCCCGGCCGGTCCCGAGCCATTTTAATTTTTTTGCTGTCAGTGTGTTAACTTTAAAATCAGCGCTCATCTCTTTACTATCTTACACTGACTCAGCTCCAGTAACAGCAGGCAGTGTGGGGGCGGCGCTCACTCACTGACGTCACACGCCTGCTCCTCCCACTAGGCGGCGCAGGCGCGTGACGTCAGTGAGTGAGCGCTGCCGCCCGCACTTGTTACTGGAGGCTGGAGGGAGCTGAATGTAAGGTAGTAAAGAGATGAGCGCTGTGTTAAAATTAAAGTTACTGTCTGCAGCCTGCAGGATACCGATTTATTAATGTATACTACTGTGAGTGGCGGGGAGGGGGATCTATGGATGACGGCACTGTTATAGGGAGGGGGATCCGTGGATGGCACTGTTATGGGGGGGGGGGTCTGTCATGTGGATGACACTTATGGGGGGGGGTCTGTGGATGACACTTATGGGGGGGATCTGTGGATGGCACCATTATGGAGGGGGATCTGTGGATGACACTGTTATGGAGGGGGATCTGTGGATGACACTTATGGAGGGGGATCTGTGGATGACACTGTTATGGAGGGGGATCTGTGGATGGCACCGTTATGGAAGGGGATCTGTGGATGGCACCGTTATGGAGGGGGATCTGTGGATGGCACCGTTATGGGGAATCTGTGGATGATACATACCGTATATAACATCTTATGCTATATGTGTCATCCACAGATCCACCCCATGACAATGTCATCCACAGATCCCCCTCCATAACAGTGTTCTGTGGATGACACTATTATGGGGGGGATCTGTGGATGACACTATTATGGGGGGGGATCTGTGGATGACACTGTTATGGGGGGGATCTGTGGATGACACTGTTATGGGGGATCTGTGGATGACACTGTTATGGGGGATCTGTGGATGACACTGTTATGGGGGGATCTGTGGATGACACTATTATGGGGGGATCTGTGGATGACTGTTATGGGGGGGATCTGTGGATGGCACTGTTATGGAGGGGATCTGTGAATGGCACTGTTATGGAGGGGTATCTGTGGATGACACATAGCATAAGATGCTATATACGGTATGTGTCATCCACAGATCCCCCTCTATAACAGTGCCATCCACAGATCCCCCCATAACAGTGCCATCCACAGATCCCCTCCATAACAGTGCCATCCACAGATCCTCTCCATAACAGTGCCATCCACAGATCCCCTCCATAACAGTGCCATCCACAGATCCCCTCCATAACAGTGCCATCCACAGATCCCCTCCATAACAGTGCCATCCACAGATCCCCTCCATAAAAGTGCCATTCACAGATCCCCTCCATAACAGCGCCATTCACATGTTTTTTTTTGAGTGTGTTTGGGAAAAATAAAGTGGGCCGGTCTGGCTGAAGTCCAGGGCCACTTTATTGTCCCAGTCCATCCCTGCCCATAAGGGACAATTTTTGGAAGCTTTGGAATAGGAAAAAGCATGACACATGTGTCGGCGCAGTGTATTTTTAAACATGCTGTATGTTAACACCATGAAATGTTTACTCACAGTTTTGTAGGTCAGTGTGACTCAGACATAATTTACTATTGGTGTCATTGAGTTCCAGAGATTGGGAAGGAGGGGGAAAATCATAAAAAAAAAAAAAAAGTTTTCCTAAAAATTATGTGTCCTATGAGGCTAAACGGGGTTGAATAGTCAAATTTCAGGACAATTGGAGCAACTTCGATTCGGCCTGAACCAATTCAGGTGAAAACTGAACTTTTTCAAAAATTTGGTGAACCGGAAGCTAAATTAATCTTGACTGGTTCACTCATCTCGAATACACATGATATATTACAGTATAATAACGTAATACAGATACTCACATATTATATAAGCAAGGTCTACATCACGGCAGGATCCTATATTCCATGGAGATGATGAACATTCCCATAACAGTTTACTATGCTTGGTGCAGTCAATATGATCCACCCAGAAGGGTCTTCTTCTAATACTTCTAATACCATATCTTGCATCCACTTGTCCTTTTAAACCACAGTTCAGATGTTTGCAGATAACAGAGACTGACAAAACTGGCATAACATTATTACACACTGATCTCCAACTTCCATTATAATAAACTTCCAGCCAACCTTCACATTCATGTTTTCCTTTAACCAAGCGGATATCCAAGAATTCTGCAAGACATATACAGTATGTTTGCTTATACGAGAACACGGTATGTGAATTTTTTCCGATTCTGAACTCCTCGGAATTCGTGCAAAATAAGAGGGTTTAAAAACTCCCAACTTTTCTCCATAATGTTGGCTCTGAACTGAGTACTACTGTGTATTAATATTGCAGCAGCATTCTTGTCTAGTATGTGCAACGTGCCATCCCCAGGGCCGATCGGGTCCAAGTGTTCAGGAATGCCGAGTGGTGATGCAGCCTGAATAGTTTGTGTGCCACAGTGCTCCTACCTAGATACAGTCGCTCCCCAGGGTTAGGCTTCATAGCATTTAAAGAAGAGAGTTGTAGTTGGCGGAGAATAAGCCAAGTCCAGACTTGGTAAATTTCAATAGGTTTTACATGAATAAACTTGCATCTAAAAAATATTTGATCTGTCTCTGGCTCCAGCAGGTTTTGGGGTAGACTGGAAGGTGAACCTAAATACTTGGCTTTATATCTCTGCTGTGCTAATCTCTGGCTTCAGTCTGGTTATAGGACATTATAACAGTTCTAGGACCTTTTGAGTGGGGTGCCTTTTACTGTTGACCCTCTCGCAATACTCAGTCCTTGAACTGCAAGGAGTCTTGGTGCTCTACAAGCTGCTTCCCAGGGTTTCTGCTGCAGGGGGGCTCCCCTCACTGTGCCTTTTTGTCTCATCTCCTTCCAACTCTCAATTCCACTATTGACTGACTATAGCCAACTTCTGCCCAAAATGGGGGAGAATAAAATGATAAGTTTCATTCTATCTAAAGGTACTCTGCCAGACACACTGTCACCTGCTGGAAAACCAGGCACATTATATGTAATAATAGTTGCATAGCAATATTATTAAGGCAGAGTATCAGTGGACCTGGAATTGAACACACACATGAAATTATTAGGAATGGTAGTGCCCGCTCTAGGGGCTACATATGTATGGTTGTCACTTCTAGCATTAGCTATGTGATATATATAGGAATGCCTTGGCTACAGAAAAAAGCTGTGATCTCATATATGGACTTGGAATGTATTAATGAATATACACTCACCTAAAGAATTATTAGGAACACCATACTAATACGGTGTTGGACCCCCTTTTGCCTTCAGAACTGCCTTAATTCTACGTGGCATTGATTCCACAAGGTGCTGATAGCATTCTTTAGAAATGTTGGCCCATATTGATAGGATAGCATCTTGCAGTTGATGGAGATTTGAGGGATGCACATCCAGGGCACGAAGCTCCCGTTCCACCACATCCCAAAGATGCTCTATTGGGTTGAGATCTGGTGACTGTGGGGGCCATTTTAGTACAGTGAACTCATTGTCATGTTCAAGAAACCAATTTGAAATGATTCGAGCTTTGTGACATGGTGCATTATCCTGCTGGAAGTAGCCATCAGAGGATGGATACATGTTCTCATTCTGTTTACGCCAAATTCAGACTCTACCATTTGAATGTCTCAACAGAAATCGAGACTCATCAGACCAGGCAACATTTTTCCAGTCTTCAACAGTCCAATTTTGGTGAGCTCGTGCAAATTGTAGCCTCTTTTTCCTATTTGTAGTGGAGATGAGTGGTACCTGGTGGGGTCTTCTGCTGTTTTAGCCCATCCGCCTCAAGGTTGTGCATGTTGTGGCTTCACAAATGCTTTGCTGCATACCTCGGTTGTAACGAGTGGTTATTTCAGTCAACGTTGCTCTTCTATCAGCTTGAATCAGTCGGCCCATTCTCCTCTGACCTCTAGCATCCACAAGGCATTTTTGCCCACAGGACTGCCGCATACTGGATGTTTTTCCCTTTTCACACCATTCTTTGTAAACCCTAGAAATGGTTGTGCGTGAAAATCCCAGTAACTGAGCAGATTGTGAAATACTCAGACCGGCCCATCTGGCACCAACAACCATGCCACGCTCAAAATTGCTTAAATCACCTTTCTTTCCCATTCTGACATTCAGTTTGGAGTTCAGGAGATTGTCTTGACCAGGACCACCCCCCTAAATGCATTGAAGCAACTGCCATGTGATTGGTAGACTAGATAATTGCATTAATGAGAAATAGAACAGGTGTTCCTAATAATTCTTTAGGTGAGTGTATATTGCATATTGTTTTAATGTTTTTTGTCACGTTTTATGGTGTCTGTTTATTTGTAAAGGATGTTCCCGTGACAGGTGGCAGGAGATCTGGCAACACGTGGTTTGATCTAAGGATCAATTGGTGTCTGTGTTGTTTCTGGTAGTGGCCACACCCCTTGCTTCCAGGTGTTGCTTATGTGGTCATTTCACCTTCCTTATTTATAGCTGCTTCTCCCACCTTGCAGTGCGGTTTATAGCTTAAGCTTCATTTGTGGTTTGCTGGTGTGTGGATCTCGGCAGAGTTCCTGGTGCTTGCTTTGCCTCATTGAAGTTAAAGAGGACCTTTCACCGATTATTACACTATGAACTAACTATACAGACATGTAGAGCGGCGCCCGGGGATCTCACTGCACTTACTATTATCCCTGGGCGCCGCTCCGTTCTCCCGCTATGCCCTCCGGTATCTCCGTTCCCTAAGTTATGGTATGCGGAGTCTGCCCTTGTTCTTCTGTAGCGCTGGCCAATCGCATTGCAGAGCTCACAGCCTGGGAGAAAATAACCTCTACTAATAACTAATAACGCCTACCATAACTTAGTGACTGTAATCTCCGCCTACTATAACTTAGTGTCTTTTTCTTTCCCTTTTGCACTTTGGGTCCTGCGTGTTGCTTTTCCCTATTGTTTGGATTAGGCCTGTAGGAGACTCCTGTTTGTCCTTCCTTTTGGAGGAACAGGTAGTCTTGTCCCTGTCATTAGTATCAGGGTCCTTTAGGGCTTGATAGGACTCCAGGTATTCCTGCGTATGAACACACCTACCTCTTGGGTCTGTTCATACTGGAATTAAGTCAAGATTTTGGTTAGGGTGTTACCAGGGCCGTCTTTAACCCCTTAAGGACGCAGGGCGTATCGGTACGCCCTATTTCCCGAGTCCTTAAGGACTCAGGGCGTACCGGTACGTCCTAACTTGAACTCAGTATTCCGGCGCCCGAGGGGTTAAACGGAACGGGATTTCGGCTGAAATCCTTCAGCCGGCATCCTGTGACAACGCCAGGGGGGGTCATGTGACCCCCCCGTGTCGGCGATCGCAGCAAACCGCAGGTCAATTCAGACCTGCGGTTTGCTGCGCTTTTTGCAGTTTCTGATGCAAAAACTTTTGAGTGCCTATAATCAATATTTTTCACCCCGCACCACCCGCCGGCATAAAATCGTGCAGGGGTGCAGGGGGGGGGGTGTCGCATGCGGTGGGGGCGGTGCGGGAGGCGGGCGGTGCGGCAGGCGGGATCGCGATCCCCCGCCCGCCTCCCCATGAATGATCGTTGGCTTCTAGTGGTTATACCAGGGTGCCAGCACATTGCTAGCACCCTGGTATAAACGGCTGACATCTGTGCAGATGTCAGCCGTTTAACCCTTTCCATACCGCGGTCCGTACGGACCGCTGTATGGAAAAAGTTAACTGTCGTCGGTCAGGGAGCTCCCTCCCTCTCCATCGGGGGGCTGCTGTGCCTTTGCAGCCCCCCGATGGAGAGGGAGAGAGCCCCCCTCAGCCCTGTGCTTACCCTTCCCCGTCTGCGAAGTTCTGAGCAGACGGGGAGGGTTCCCATGGCAACAGGACGCCTGCTCAGGCGTCCTGCTGTCCTTGGTGCTGAACAGATCTATGCTGAAAGCATAGATCTGTTCAGTGTAAGTAAAATACAGTACAGAACAATATATATTGTCCTGTACTGTATTATACAGACATCAGACCCACTGGATCTTCAAGAACCAAGTGGGTCTGGGTCAAAAAAAAAGTTAAAAAAAGTGAAAAAAGTTAAGATAAAAAAAAAACATTCATCACTGAATAAAAATAAAAAAAATAAAATACACTACACATATTAGGTATCGCCGCGTCCGTAACGACCTGATCTATAAAACGGTCATGTTACTTTCCCCGCACGGTGAACACCATAAAAATAAAAAAATAAAAACTATGAGAAAATTGAAATTTTGCCCACCTTACTTCCCAAAAAAGGTAATAAAAGTGATCAAAAAAGTCACATGTACGCCAAAATAGTACCAATCAAACCGTCATCTCATCCCGCAAAAATCATACCTTACCCAAGATAATCGCCCAAAAACTGAAAAAACTATGGCTCTCAGACTAAAGAAACACTAAAACATGATTTTTTTTGTTTCAAAAATGAAATCATTGTGTAAAACTTACATAAATAAAAATAAAGTATACATATTAGGTATCGCCGCGTCCGTATCGACCGGCTCTATAAGAATATCACATGATCTAACCCCTCAGGTGACCACCGTAAAAAATAAAAAATAAAAACGGTGTAAAAAAAGCCATTTTTTGTCATCTTATAGTCACAAAAAGTGTAATAATAAGCGATCAAAAAGTCATATGCACCCCAAAATAGTGCCAATTAAACCGTCATCTCATCCCGCAAAAAATGAGACCCTACTCAAGATAATCGCCCAAAAACTGAAAAAACTATGGCTCTTAGACTATGGAGACACTAAAACTTTTTTTGGTTTTAAAAATGAAGTTATTGTATAAAACTTACATAAATAAAAAAAAGGTATACATATTAGGTATCACCGCGTCCGTGACAACCTGCTCTATAAAATTACCACATGATCTAACCTGTCAGATGAATGTTGTAAATAACAAAAAAAAAAAAAAAACGTGCCAAAAAAGCTATTTCTTGTTACCTTGCCGCACAAAAAGTGTAATATAGAGCAACCAAAAATCATATGTACCCTAAACTAGTACCAACAAAGCTGCCACCTTATTCCGTACTTTCTAAAATGGGGTCACTTTTTTGGAGTTTCTACTCTAGGGGTGCATCAGGGGGGCTTCAAATGGGACATGGTGTCAAAAAAAACCAGTCCAGCAAAACCTGCCTTCCAAAAACCGTATGGCATTCCTTTCCTTCTGCGCCCTGCCGTGTGCCCGTACAGCGGTTTACGACCACATATGGGGTGTTTCTGTAAACTACAGAATAAGGGCCATAAATAATGAGTTTTGTTTGGCTGTTAACCCTTGCTTTGTTACTGGAAAAAAAATATTAAAATGGAAAATCTGCCAAAAAAGTGAAATTTTGAAATTGTATCTCTATTTTCCATTAAATCTTGTGCAACACCTAAAGGGTTAACAAAGTTTGTAAAATCAGTTTTGAATACCTTAAGGGGTGTAGTTTCTTAGATGGGGTCACTTTTATGGAGTTTCTACTCCAGGGGTGCATCAGGGGGGCTTCAAATGGGACATGGTGTCAAAAAAACAGTCCAGCAAAATCTGGCTTCCAAAAACCATACGGCGCACCTATCACTCTACGCCCCGCTGTGTGGCCGTACAGTAGTTTACGGCCACATATGGGGTGTTTCTGTAAACGGCAGAGTCAGGGCAATAAAGATACAGTCTTGTTTGGCTGTTAACCCTTGCTTTGTTAGTGGAAAAAATGGGTTAAAATGGAAAATTAGGCAAAAAAATGAAATTCTCAAATTTCATCCCCATTTGCCAATAACTCTTGTGCAACACCTAAAGGGTTAACAAAGTTTGTAAAATCAGTTTTGAATACCTTGAGGGGTGTAGTTTCTTAGATGGGGTCACTTTTATGGAGTTTCTACTCTAGGGGTGCATCAGGGGGCTTCAAATGGGACATGGTGTCAAAAAAACAGTCCAGCAAAATCAGCCCTCCAAAAACCAAACGGCGCACCTTTCACTCTACGCCCTACTGTGTGCCCGTACAGTAGTTTACGGCCACATATGGGGTGTTTCTGTAAACGGCAGAGTCAGGGCAATAAAGATACAGTCTTGTTTAGCTGTTAACCCTTGCTTTGTTAGTGGAAAAAATGGGTTAAAATGGAAAATTAGGCAAAAAAATGAAATTCTCAAATTTCATCCCCATTTGCCAATAACTCTTGTGCAATACCTAAAGGGTTAACGAAGCTTGTAAAATCAGTTTTGAATACCTTCTGGGGTGTAGTTTATAGAATGGGGTCATTTTTGGGCGGTTTCTATTATGTAAGCCTCGCAAAGTGACTTCAGACCTGTAGTGGTCCCTAAAAATTTGGTTTTTGTAAATTTCTGAAAACTTTCAAGATTTGCTTCTAAACTTCTAAGCCTTATAACATCCCCAAAAAATAAAATATCAATCCCAAAATGCTACAAACATGAAGTAGACATATGGGGAATGTAAAGTCATCAAAATTTTTGGGGGTATTACTATGTATTACAGAAGCAGAGAAACTGAAACTTTGAAATTTGCAAATTTTTCAAAATTTTTGGTAAATATGGTATTTTTTTATGCAAAAAAATTTACTTTTTTGACCCAATTTTAGCAGTGTCATGAAGTACAATATGTGACGAAAAAACAATCTCAGAACGGCCTGGATAAGTCAAAGCGTTTTAAAGTTATCAGCACTTAAAGTGACACTGGTCAGATTTGCAAAAAATGGCCAAGTCCTTAAGGTGAAATAGGGCTGAGTCCTTAAGGGGTTAATATTGATTGGACCCTGGGCAAAAATTTACTTGGGCCCCCTGGATCCCGCCTTCCCACACCTTAGGCAATCACGCCCTCCACCACAACACACACACAAAAAATCCACACATCTGGTAGAGTACAGTGAATGACTGTAAATACTTCCAGTTCTGAGGACTCTAGCGGCTCAGGGTCAGTGCTCTGGGCAGCTGGGCTCAGGCTGGAGGTGGGCACCGCTCTCCAGGAAGGAGACCAGGGCTCGGCTCACCCTAGTGTTACAGTGCACCCCCAGCACCCCACAGTATGCAGTATAGCACCCTATAGTATACAGCACCACACAGTATGCAGTATAGCACCCCACACTATACAGTACCCCACAGTATATAGTAGAGCAGTATAGCACCCCACACTATACAGTACCCCACAGTATATAGTAGAGCAGTATAGCACCCCACACTATACAGTACCCCACAGTATATAGTAGAGCAGTATAGCACCCCACACTATACAGTACCCCACAGTATATAGTAGAGCAGTATAGCAGCCCACAGTATACAGCACCTCACAGTATACAACACCTCACTGTATACAGCACCCCAAACTATACACGATACAGCCCCCCACACTATACAGTACAGCAGTATAGCACTCCACACTATACCGCACCCACAGTATACAGACCCCCACAGTATACAGTACAGCAGTATAGCCCCCCACACTATACAGGCCCCCCACTATACAGGCCCCCCCACACTATACAGGCCCCCACAGTATACAGGCCCCCACACAGTATACAGGCCCCCACACAGTATACAGCCCCCCCACACTATACAGGCCCCCCCAGTATACAGGCCCCCTCACAGTATACAGCCCCCACACAGTATACAGCCCCCACACAGTATACAACCCCCACACAGTATACAACCCCCACACAATATACAGCCCCCCCACAGTATACAGGCCCCCACACAGTATACAGCCCCCCCACAGTATACAGGCCCCCACACAGTATACAGCCCCCCCCCCCCCCACAGTATACAGGCCCCCACACAGTATACAGCCCACCACAGTATACAGCCCCCCCACAGTATACAGGCCCCCACACAGTATACAGCCCACCACACAGTATACAGCCCCCCCCACACAGTATACAGGCCCCCACACAGTATACAGCCCAGCACACAGTATACAGCCCACCACACAGTATACAGGACCCCACACAGTATACAGGCCCCCACACAGTATACAGCCCACCACTATAAAGTAGTTTACAGTATATTAACATAACAGCCCCTGTCACCTTTTTCTGATGTAATCTTCACACAAAAAAGCTCCACAGTTAACTTCTGCAACACTCCTGGTAGGACCTGTGATGACCTCATAGCCATGTGACCAGTAATTGCTAGGTTACTGGTCACATGGTGATGATGTCATTAAGGTCCTGATCACAACTTTAACACAGTACGTCATCCACAGATTCCCCCATAAGTGTCCGTCATCCACAGATCCCCCTATAAGTGTCTGTCATCCACAGATCCCCCATAAGTGTCCGTCATCCACAGATCCCCCCATAAGTGTCCGTCATCCACAGATCCCCCCATAAGTGTCCGTCATCCACAGATCCCCCCATAAGTGTGTGTCCGATTCACATTTCTTTCTTTTTTTATTCTCTTATACGTTAATAAGGATACAGTGTTATGCAGAGGTGTACTTATAACAATTTTATAGACAAATGATACTATTTACAGTCGCGCGGGGGGCGCGAAATGTTTTCTTCTTCCTAGGGGGGGGCATGACAGAAAATAATTGAGAAGCACTGCATTAACCACACCGTTTTTCTAGCCTTTACTCACCAATTATAACTACAATTGAGCTGGTAATCCCCTTCTATGATAACCATATGTCTTAATATGGGACATGGAAGGAGTTGACATACAGCCCATATAAAAATGTTCCTACCTGAGCATATGACACCTGCATCCTCTTTATGACCACAGTCATGGTCACCAAACGTCTTTGAAGGACACTTCAAGATGTGTGTTTCATTTCCTTCACATTCTACCTCATCCAGCCAGATGTCCCCAGTTCCGCTTCCATAATAGGCTTCTCTTGCAGCTCTGACAGCAGAACCACAACCCAGCTGCTTACAAACCACATCTGCATCTGCTTCATCCCAGGAGTCATCACAGATCGTCCCCCATCTTCCATTATGATAAATCTCCACTCTTCCAGCACATCGACCAGAGCCATTTACCAGTCTCAGCTGCTTACTTTCTGTATTAGAAGAACATATAGGCATATATTTACTATAAAATAATCTGTATACATACTACATACAGTCTACTATACCTGAGCAGATGACTTCTATCTCCTTTTCTTGGCCAGTCCATGTCCTTATGTCAGAAGATTCAGTATCAGTACAATCAATCAGTTGGAACTCATTTCCTTGACAATTTCCACTGACATACACATGACCATTGGTTGTTGTTGGGGCTGTAATATTAAATGAACCGACTGCATCCCCACAATGTAATTCTCTGCACACAACCTGAGCCTCATTCATGCCCCATTGGTCAGTGAAAGCTCTGCTCCATGTATTATTAACGAGGATCTCCAGTCTTCCTGCACAGTGGTCCTCTCCACCCATCAGCCGCATCATCTCCTTTTCTCCTGTGGTTATATTATTATATAGCAGACTTTATTTTCAATGTTTTATACAAACAGTTGCAGAAACAAGTGACCATACTGAGAATGACTGTATTGATGGCTTCTGTGATCCCCCTCAGCCAATGAATGGTTGATTGGACATTTCCTGAGTATTAAGAGGAACCAGGAAGCAGAAACCAGTGACCAGGGGGTAGGAAGGGTAGTAGAAAGAGATATTGAAAATGAAATTAAAGCCCTCAAAAAAGAAAAGTTCCATCCACATTCAAACACAAGTTGTGAGGAACTTATAGCTATTAAGACTCTAAAATCAGATAAAATCATCACAATAAAATCGTCCGACAAGGGCGCTGCCATTGTGATTATGACTACCCCCTATTACATTAAAGAGATTCAATGCCAGTTATCAGATAATACTATGTATGAAATAAGTATGATCATACTACGTATAATCAATTCAAATCCAGCCCATACGATTCAACAATAAATCAATAAGTCCTGGACCAAAATCTATCCATCGGTACTATTGATAAAGTCACATATGATTCTCTTCATAAACAAGATCCGATAATTCCAGTATTTTTACCTTTTACCCAAGATTCACAAAAATTTAGAAGAACCACCAGGTAGGCCTATAGTGGCTTCTACTGAATCCATACTGTCTCCATTATAAATATATCTAGATAAAATCCTTACCCCATTAACATTTAGAACTAAATCATATTTGCTTGACACATCAGCCTTCCTACAGCTGATATCAGAACTACACACACTTCCTCCAGAAAGTATACTTATTACACAAGATGTGAACAGTTTACACACATCAATAGGACACAAGAAAGGGATAATACCTGTAACTACCTTACTCACCGACTTATCTCCAGTACGGCAAGCCTTCTGTATACAACTACTAAAATTAGTGTTACAAACATTTATTTTCATGTTTGGTGATTTTTTTCTTATGCAAAAACAGGGTTCTGCGGTGGAATCTAACATGGCCCCGCCCAACCAAATTGTTTCATGGCCAACTTTGAGGACCAATGGGTCTTTACTAATCTTCTTTATCAAACACATGCCTTAATATGGTGTTGTTATAGCAACAATATTTTTGGTATTTGGAATAGGGATATAAAATCTTTTCATATATTTCACCACCAGCTTAACAATATAGATCAAGACTTACAATTTACAGCTCACAGAGACTGTCAACAAATAATTTTTTTGGGCACAGTAGTAATCAAAGACAATGAAGGGACGCTATCATCAGATCTATACACAAAACCTACTGATCACAATACTTTACTGCACTATATGAGTAAACATCCACGGAACACAAAAAACTCATTGCCAAGATCTCAATTCAAAAGAATCTCACATATCGTAACTAATCCTATAATCCATGAAAAACGGAAATGTCAAATTATTTGAAGATTGAGGCTATCCGAAACCATTATTGGCCAAAGAAAAAATAAGAACACAACATGAACCTACACCAAAACGAGAACCACCTAAGAGATTACCATTAGTAGTCACGTAACACCCATTTATACCAAAGCTTAAACAAACCATACAGAGACACTGGCTGCTTAAATCATATCCTCAAGTAGCATAATTTAACATTAACAACCCTCTTATGATGTGTTATAAACGTCCTCAAAATTTGAAGGATCAAGTGATTAAAGCTGATATTGGTCATCAAAACAACCCATAAGGGTTGAGACCTCCCAATGTGTGTGAGGCCTCCCAATGTGTGCGAGACTGCATCTCAAAACATAAATCTACGATCCACCTCAATAAGACAGAACTCCAATTCGTTATCATTTAGGCCACATCAAACACTGCGTTAATCATTTAGAAAATCAAGTATTGGAACACGTTTCTGTAGGTTTCATTCACAGAATACTGAATAGGCAGCCAATGGGATACATTTTCCCATAGTCATGAGAGCGAATCAGGGGCAGTCCCCAGGTAATTAAGGTTAATTGCCTTGTTAGCAAATATGAAACCAGTGTTTTGACAACCTTTCATCAGCAATTACCCTTAATTACCTGGGGATTGCCCCTGATTTGATCTCATGACCGTGGGAAAATGTATCCCATTGGCTGCCTATTCAGTATTCTTTAAATTAAACCTAGTTTCAGTAATGTGATTGGCCAGGGGAGGGTATGTGACTCCTTCAACCACAGAAAACACACCCTGGGGGGTATATAAGGACCGGTCAGAAAAGAAAATGTCAGTCCCCATTAGGTTTAAAGCCCAGATACTGTCCTTTTTTTCTTCTTTTATTGGCCCTTTATGTTCTGGAGGGTCCCCTTGACCTCCAGTCCGACTGCACATTAACCCTTTCAACAGTGTCAACCTAAAGTAGTAATGACACTACACTATACTATGCCCGATCCTTCTCTGCAACCTTCCCACACATCTCATGCCTGAAAAGTTCTGATCCCCAGAGTCTGTCACTGTGGGGATCAGGGATTAGATGCTTGTTAAGTATATATTGCCCTATTTCAGGATAAAAGACCATAAGTGAAAGAAAGATTAATAATTCAGTATGGGATCTTCCTATATATAGTTATTATTATTTATTAGAATATATTAATTTATTAGTACATCGGCCACAACAGATCCATGTACTGTAATCCTGCCAGCTGGACATGAGAGGGGCGACTGAACGCCCCAGTGTTAGAGACGGAGGGGAGCCGGTATCAGGGATGAGTAATCTGAGCTCTGACAGTGGGGAGAAACAAACAAAGTAGAGCAGCGTTCAGGTGTAGGCCCCCTCCCCCTGTAATGCCGCTACAGATCCCTCCACTGCCAGCAGCAGGATGCACTGTCCAGTGCCAGCAACCTACATTTCATTTATATATATATTTATATAATCCTGCGATATGATAATAAAAAAAGCACATTTTTCAATCTCTAACCTTGCTTCACTTCTACATACTCCTCCTTGACAAGCGTCCCCGTCACCATGCGAACGCCAGGGGGTTAGAATATACCATGGGATCTGAGTTTTCACAATCTCACTGAGATTGTGAAAACTCAAGTCCAATAGTATATTCTAACCCCAAGGCGTTCCCATGGTGACGGGGACGCTTGTCGGGGAGGAGTATGCGACTATTATTCAATTGCCACTGTGAACTCCTGAGTCAGTAGTGAGCATACAGTAGGTGGCTGGGAAGTAATTTGGATCATTAGCACATGTTGGCATTGGCTCTGTCCTATCACGCTGCAGTATGGGCCGCTCAATACAGAATATTCAGCCAATCACATTCTAGTTCCCACGGTCATGGGAACCAATCACAGCCCGGTTCACTGGCAATCCAGCTTAATTGGTGATGACAGCTTGTCAAAACAATTATTTCATATTGGTTAACAAGGTATTTAACCTTAATTTCTGTGAGAACCAGCTTGTGATTGGTTCCCATGACCGTGGGAACTAAAATTTAATTGGCTGAATATTCTGTATTGAGCGATCCAGCTATAAAAAGACCTGGCAGTGAAGATAATGGCAGATTACTGTTATTTTGTCGGATACATAGATGCTGCCATTTTTTTAATATTAATTAAATACAATGACACACTAGGTGTTGAGCAGCGCCCCACTGACCTCCTGTCCATTAACCTTTTCATCCCCTTTCTACTAGCAATCATTTATTTGCTATGGGGATGAAGTGGTGAGGTTGGTGATTTACAGTTCTGTACTGTCACTCATGGCTCATGTCATGACGGAAAATGCTACAGTACATGTGGTAGGAAAGTGTCTAGTGTAGTGGGCCAAAAGTTATTAATTAGTAAGAGACTGGTCTATACCGGCGGTGTTGTATGTTTTATCTACAGTATGTGCATATGATATAAGGCATATAGTGTCACACTGCATTTGGGAGTAAGCAAATGGCAGCCCCCGTTGAAAGCTAAGATACTGTACTACCCTTTTATTTCTTTTATTAACCCTTGAGGTTATGGCTCCAAACTCAGCGCAACTACTCCCAAATGCAGGGCGCCACTCTATGCCTTATATCATATGCACATACTGCAGGAGGCAGCTCAGATCACTATGTGAATAAGCCCCACAGCAATGCTTGGGGAGGTTGCGGGAAACAACTCAAATTGAAATCTATACTGTAGTTTAAGCAGCATCATCCAATTACTGTACAGTATGTCATCCACCTTGCTGGGCATTTGTACTGTAGGTTAAACCAGCACTGGTTGTGCGAGCGCTTCACTGTTTATTTATCCAGGAAAGACGTCTAGCAGGCATGCAGGTTGTAAACCATTTGGCCGTACAGTAACTTCACATACTGTACAAAGCACTAAATCCAGTGCTTCATTCATGTACCGTTCATATGGTAACAAGTCATATACTGGCAGCAGTTAGCGGAGAAGGAGCAGTAAATCACTGATAAAGCCGGTCATATCAAGTGTCCTCCCTGTAAAGCCGGTAGCATAAGTTTTATATGAAGCAGTGAGCTGTAGTGATATAGCGGGTATGTGCACGAACCCCACCTACACCAGTTATAATCTCAGATTATCTGTTATTCCACAGAAGCCCCTTTGACTTGATCCTCTGTTGATAACAGCTGCTAGTACCGTATATGAATTGTACCAAACAGGCAGCTCCGGCTCCCGATAGAGCCCATAGTCATCCTCAGCAGTCTGAGCACATGCGGACAGGGCTGGCCTTAGGTGTTCAGGCGCCCTGTGCGAGCTAATCTCGTGGCGCCCCCCCTTCACCTAAACATACACAAAGAGGAAAACATTCTTTGTAACAAACAGTTTTCTTTAATTACAGATAATTTAAGTGCAAGTGCAAACAAGTACAATGATACCCAGTGTCACCCATAGCCAGTCTCCTGCCCCCCTTAATCATACCCTGTCACCTTTACCCAGTCCCCTGCCCTTCTTAATCATACCCAGTGTCACCCTTACCCAGTCCCCTGCCCCCTTAATTAAACCCTGCCCCCCTTAAATTAAGGGTGACAGACACTGGGTATGATTAAGGGGGAAGGGCACTGGATAAGGGTGACACTGGGTATGACAAAGGGTCAGGGGACTGGCTTTAGTTGACACTGGGTATGATTAAGGGGGCAGGGGACTGGGTAAAGGTGAAAGGGTATGATTAAGGGGGGCAGGGGACTGGCTATGGGTGACACTGGGTATGATTAAGGGGGGCAGGAGACTGGGCAAAGGTGACACTGGGTGTAATTAAGGGGGGCAGTGGACTGGCTCTGGGTGACACCTTAATCATACCCAGTGTCACCCATAGCCAGTCCCCTGCCCGCCTTAATCATACCCTGTCACCTTTACCCAGTCCCCTGCCCTTCTTAATCATACCCAGTGTCACCCTTACCCAGTCCCCTGCCCCCCTTAATCATACCCTGTCACCTTTACCCAGTCCCCTGCCCTTCTTAATCATACCCAGTGTCACCCTTACCCAGTCCTCTGCCCCCTTAATCATACCCAGTGTCTGTCACCCTTATCCAGTCCCCTGCCCCCAGGCCCCATTTAAAGAAAGATATTTGGTAAAGAAAAAAAAAAAGAGTACCGCCCCATACCTGTTACATCCAGTGACCTCTCCTGTGATGTAGACTTTCCTCAGCATCTTCATTCGGAGATAAAACCTCCATGACACCTTCTTTCAGCCGCTTCTCATCTCTGTAGAGTTTCACAGAAAATTTTGGGGATTTCTCACTTTACTATCATCCTCAGATAACAGACCTCCCCTCCCCTGTAGTGCCCATAACTATAATGCCCTCTGTATAATTATAATATATACTGGCCCCTCTATATTATTATTATTATTTCCTCCTCTGTATTATTATTATTATTAATATTATAGTGGCCCCCTCTGTAGTATTATAGTAATAATTATGCCCCCCCCTCAGCCCCTCCAGCATACCGTCCCATGTAAGATACAACCTTCACCCTGCCTTTAGCCCCTCTAGCATACAGTCCCATGTAAGACACATTACTTCCCTGCCTTCAGCTCCTCCAGCATACAGTCCCATGTAAGGTAGATCACTCTCCTGCCTTCAGCCCCTTCAGCATACAGTCCCATGTAAGGTACATCCCTCCCCGCCTTCAGCCCCTCCAACATACAGTCCTATGTAAATAATATCACACTCCCTCTCTTTGCCGCCTGCCTTCAGCCCCTCCAGCATACAGTCCCATGTAAGATACAGTGGGATGCGAAAGTTTGGGCAACCTTGTTAATCGTCATGATTTTCCTGTATAATTCGTTGGTTGTTACGATAAAAAATGTCAGTTAAATATATCATATAGGAGACACACACAGTGATATTTGAGAAGTGAAATGAAGTTTATTGGATTTACAGAAAGTGTGCTATAATTGTTTAAACAAAATTAGGCAGGTGCATAAATTTGGGCACCACAAAAAAGAAATGAAATCAATATTTAGTAGATCCTCCTTTTGCAGAAATTACAGCCTCTAAACACTTCCTGAAGGTTCCAATGAGAGTCTGGATTCTGGTTGAAGGTATTTTGGACCATTCCTCTTTACAAAACATCTTAAGTTCATTCAGGTTTGATGGCTTCCGAGGATGGACAGCTCTCTTTAAGTCACACCACAGATTTTCAATTATATTCAGGTCTGGGGACTGAGATGGCCATTCCAGAATGTTGTTCTTTTTCCTCTGCATAAATGCCTTAGTGGATTTTGAGCAGTGTTTAGGGTCGTTGTCTTGTTCAAAGATCCAGCCCTGGCACAGCTTCAGCTTTGTCACTGATTCCTTGACATTGGTCTCCAGAATCTGCTGATACTAAGTGGAATCCATGCGTACCTCAACTTTAACAAGATTCCCAGTCCCTGCACTGGCCACACAGCCCCACAGCATGATGGAACCACCACCATATTTTACTGTAGGTAGCAGGTGTTTTTCTTGGAATGCTGTGTTCTTTTTCCTCCATGCATAACTCCCCTTGTTATGGCCAAATAACTCAATTTTAGTTTCATCAGTCCACAGCACCTTATTCCAAAATGAAGCTGGCTTGCCCAAATGCGCTTTAGCCCACCTCAAGTGGCACTTTTTGTGCTGTGGGCGGCGAAAAGGCTTCCTCTGCATCACTCTCGCATACAGCATCTCCATGTGTAAAGTGTGCCGAATGGTTGAACGATGCACAGTGACTCCATCTGCAGCAAGATGATGTTGTAGGTCTTTGGTGCTGGTGTTTGGGTTAACTCTGACTGTTCTCACCATTCGTCGCTTCTGTCTATCCGAGATTTTTCTTGGAATGCCACTTCGAGCCTTAACTTGAACTGAGCCTGTGGTCTTCCATTTCCTTAATATGTTCCTAACTATGGAAACAGACAGCTGAAATCTCTGAGACAGCTTTCTGTATCCTTCCCCTAAACCATGATGGTGAACAATCTTTGTCTTCAGGTCATTTGAGAGTTGTTTTGAGACCCCCATGTTGCTACTCTTCAGAGAAAATTAAAAGCAGGGAAACTTACAATTGACACCCTTAAATACTCTCTCATAATTGGATTCACCTGTGTATGTAGGTCAGGGGTCACTGAGCTTACCAAGCCAATTTGAGTTCCAATAATTAGTTCTAAAGGTTTTGGAATCAATAAAATGACAACAGTGCCCAAATTTATGCACCTGCCTAATTTTGTTTAAACAATTATAGCACACTTTCTGTAAATCCAATAAACTTCATTTCACTTCTCAAATATCACTGTGTGTGTCTCCTATATGATATATTTAACTGACATTTTTTATTGTAAACAACCAACGATTTATACAGGAAAATCATGACGATTAACAAGGTTGCCCAAACTTTTGCATCCCACTGTACATCACACCCCTGCCTTCCAGTCCTTCTTGCACAGTCCCATGTAAAATGCATCACTCATCCTGCCTTCAGCCCCTCCAGCATACAGTCCTATGTAAAATACATCACTCCCCCTGCCTTCAGCCCCTCCAGCATACAGTCCAATGTAAAATATATCACTCCCACTGCCTTCAGCTCCTCCAGCATACAGTCCCATGTAAGACACATCACTTCCCTGCCTTAGCCCCTCCAGCATACAGCCCTATGTAAAATAATATCACCCCCTTGCCTTCAGCCTCTCCAGCATACAGTCCCATGTAAATAATATCACCCCAACTACCCTCTCTTCAGACCCCTCTAACATACAGTCTCCAGTACAAAGATGATTCCTTCTCCCTTCAGCCCCTGCAAAAAGCCCCCCAAGTAAAAATAACAGTCACTATTCTCCTCCACATACTTACCTGCAGACTTTGCTCCTGCTCTGTAGTATCTCCTGCACATCGTTAGGCCCCGCCCCCTGGATCCGCCTCTTTCCCTGACATCATACCTCCTAGGATCAACTACATTCTAGACACTACGCTCGCTCTACTGCCTCATAGGCTTCAGGCGCTGAAGCCTATGAGGAAGAACGGAGGGGACTGGAGCCATAGGCTCCCATGATCCTCATTTTAGTGTTTGTTGCCTGGCGCCCCCGGCAATTTTGCGCCCAATCCCGGCTCAGGTCGGGCCGGCTGCTGTAGCCTGTAGGGACCGACTGCGAGCTGTGTCGACCGCCGGGCGCCCCTGTTGCCATGGCGCCCTGTGCGGCCGCACAGCTCGCACACACCAAAGGCCGGCCCTGCATGCGGACACGGCACAGGAGCCGGCCGCTATAAGAATGGCACCAGTACAGTATGTTAGGAGGTCAGGGCGAAGCGACTTTAAATAATTTGTTTTACAAATGAATTTGATGTACAGTATTATTAGGTACTGTACACTACAGTAAATGAATAATCCAAAAAAATAAAAAATCGCTGAGCAGAACCATACTGTATACTGTAAATCACAGACCTCTTCTACAGTATCGGCCACTTCAGCCAGTGAGCCGATAAAGCAGTAATAGAGGGAAGGCAAATCGACAGGCGGTTAGTGGAGCATTCCTTGGGGCAATTGTATTTAATATAAAGGGGAAAAAAAAAAAAAAAATTGCAGCACCCCAGTATGATAATTAATTAGAACTGCCATTTTCTTTACTGTCAGATCTTTTTATAGCTGAAGAAATGTGTTTTTATTGGCTGCTGGAGCCACGTGCCCTCCTCTGGCCAATCACATCAATACAAGTTCTCTTTCTTCAAGAATATGGCATATTCATCCAATGATATGAGAGTTCCCACGGTCATATGAGCCAATAACGGTGAAGTTCCCACGCTGTTAAGGTCAATTGGTTATGACAGGTCGTCAAAACAAAAAATGGACCTTAATTAAGTAATCTGCCATTATCTTCACTGCCAGGTCTTTTTATAGCTGGATCGCTGTCATTTAGTCTGGTGGACACGGACAGTTTTAAGAATCTGATGGCGGTGGCAGTCTCAGAGTACGTGGTTCTTAGCAGCCACAACCAAGTGGGGGACAAAATCAGGTGTACACTGCGCAACGCCATCTGTGGCAAGGTCCACATAACTACAGATATGTAGACCAGTAACCATGGTCAGGGATGTTATATCTCCCTAACAGCACACTGGGTAAATGCAGTGGCGGCTGGGCCTGAGGCGGATAGCAGTTTGGCGCATGTCCTTCCACCACCGAGGATTGCAGGGTGTTCCTCTTTGCCTCCTGTTGCTTCCTCCTCCTACTCCGCTTCCTCCTCCTCTACCGCCTCCTTATCCGGTCAGCGTAACACCTTCACCACTAACTTCAGCACAGCCAGGGGGAAACGACAGCAGGCAGTTTTAAAACTTATCTGTATAGGAGGAGGCAGCATTTCAGCAACATGGTGGAGCAGTATGTGTGCACACGCCTACACATATTGACTGATGGGTCTGCCCCCTTCAACTTCTGGGTCTCCAAATTGAGCACATGGCCTGAGCTTGCCCTTTAGGCCTTGGAGGTGCTGGCCTGCCCTGCAGTCAGTGTATTGTCTGAACGTGTGTTTAGCACGGCAGGGGGTGTCATCACAGACAAGCACAGCCGCCTGTCCACAGAAGCTCACGTTCATTAAAATTAGCCAGGCATGGATCCCACAGGACTTGTCCGTACCTTGTGCAGGATAGACATGTATACCAGCCTCACCTAGCCATTGTTGTACTCCAGCGCACTTTCTCTTTGTTTTATTTTTTATATTTCCCAATGTTTTGGGGTCTACCCAAATTTAAACAAAAAATAATAAAATAAAAAACAAAAACCAGTGTTGGCTACCTCGTCCTCCTCCACCGCCGCTTCCACCTACAATGCCACTTCTACCACCTCCTCAACCTCCTACTCCATATGGACCTCCTTCTCTTAGATCAAGTTTATATTTTTTTATTTTATCGTTCAATATATATTTATTGAGGATTTTTTTTCTTTTATCAAAGAAAGACAAAAAGATACACTATATGAAAATCAATGCAAAAGAGTCTATACACCATAGTGTAATACAGGAATCTACAGAAATCACATTGTATAAGACATTAGAAGTTATACAAAACAGCATACTCTTAACGGTATACAATATGAATTCCCCGTGATACAGTTGAGCTTCTGTTGAACAAAGTAGACATTCACCGTATCGTACAGGGGGTATATGTGAATTGCCAATAAGTGGTAAAAACTGTTAATCATGGAAAACATAAACAAAGACAAAGTAAAGCAAAGACAATAATAACTAATGGCAGAGAGGTTCGATAGTAGTCAGGTAGTTTGGTGTGCGTCATACAAATTAGTACTCATTATCAATGTAGTGCGTATTGAGATTGTAAGGCTATCCGGGTGTTGTCGGTTCCCAATTTATGTGTTGGGGTGTAGGTTTGCCCATTGCGACCATTCGGCTTCATATTTACTCAATGCAAAGTTTTTGTGTGCTATCATCTTTTAATAGGATTTGGTTGTGTCTACAGCTCTTAAAACTTCTTGAACAGTTGGGATTACTGAGCTTTTCCAATTTCTAGTAATGGCCATTTTTGTAGCTAAAAATAAATGCATGGAGATAGACCTAAAGCTATACGGGACTAGTGTGAGGTCTATAAATAACAAGGCCAAAGCCGGGTCGCGAATTAGTTTGCGGCCTGAAGCCTTTTCTATTAATTAAAAAATGCCAGACCACAATTCTTTCAACTGAGGACATCCCCAGAGTATGTGTAATAGAGTCCCTTTGCCGCCACAGCCCCTCCAGCACAGTGGTCCCGAGCCAGGGAATATACGACTTAATCTCAGGGGGGTGAAGTACCATCTGAGAAGTGTTTTTGTATATGATTCAAGATGTGAGACACATTTCAGCCTTTTGGTTGCAAAATTAATAGCTGTGGTCCACTGCGCTGGGTGGATGCTGCACCCCAAATACAGCTCCCATGATACAAGGGGGGCAGTCTTAACAAGAGAGTTTTTGTTGCCCAAGAAGGAGTAGAGTGGGCAGATTCCCTTCCAATTAGAATGTTTTAGGGACCATTGATTCAGGAGTTCAAGATGCGAAATCACCTTCAACGTGGGATTAGTTGCTAATAAATGTCGTATTCTTAGGTATTTATAGAAATCCCTCTTGTGTATGTTATACTGTTTTTGCAGGTTTTCGAAAGAGTTCAAGACTGAGTGAGAGAGTAGGTCTGCGACCGTCTCCACTCCCCCGCCCCTCCACAATTCCAGAGATAGATCAGGAAGGAGGCATTGTAATGCCTCTATTGGAGTGAATTTTGCTATAGAGGCTTTTGTTCCGTTTCCACTACAGTGGTACTGTTTCCACAAGCTCAATGAAGTTTAAAGAAGGTATGGGTGAGACTGGAACGGCACATCCCCAAAAAGAGAAGCCAAAATCAATGCCTTTAGACTGGGAGTTGGGGCAAGCGTCTGCTCAATATGGACCCAATGTTTGGGAACATCAGAGGTCCACCATGACTGTCCTGGCAATGCAGGGGGGGCCCTTTGTTCCAGATGAACCTAGTAAGGTTTCCCGCCTTGTTTGCCTGGGAATAATACAATGCTTTAACCTTTTTTAAGGACAGTTCGTATCTATGCAGCATGTGCTCCCCAAGCTGTGCCCTAAGGGAGCGAAGCTCTTCAGAATGGAGAGGAGAGGGAGATGCCTTATTCAGAATCTCCGTAGCTCGGATCTTGGTCAGCAAACTTGTAGTGAGTTGCACTCTTTTCCTTTTGGCCCTATGCCCTAACTTAATGAGAATGCCTCTGATATAGGCCTTATGTGCTGTCCATACAATAGATGGATTTTCTACAGAGTTTACATTAGTCGAGAAATATTCTGTTAAAGCATCCTTTACCTCTTTTTGACATTCTTAATCTGCTAGTAAGTATTAATTTATCCTCCATGTCGGATTCGGAGGGCGGTTATATTGCTCAGAGATTTTTACTGAGACACGGGCATGGTCTGACCATATCAGAGTCTGTGATGGTTGAGAGAGAAGCTCTGTCCACCAAAACAAAGTCGATACGAGAATAGGTTAGATGAGAAGGGGAGAAGAATGTATAATCTCGTTCCATGGCATGGTTTAAGCGCCAAATATCGTATAAGGATAATTTGGAAAGGAGCTCCATCAATGAGTAAGGATTTTGTCTCGCAGGGGAGGAAGAGTCCAGGGATGCGTCTGGAACAATGTTGAAGTCGCCGCATATGAGGACCCTTCCTTTCTGCACAGACTGCACTTTATTAAATAGGTTGTGAAGGAAGCGTTGGGAATGCGCATTGGGCGCATATAGTCCCACTAATGTATAAAGTATATTGTTCAGATAGCATATGTGTATAATGTACCGCCCACCGGGATCGACAATAGAGGATATCGCGGAATATGCAACAGTATTCTTAATCGCTAACAATACAATACGCCCCGCTTCTTTTTGTTGCAGTGGGCCTGGAGGATAATCGAGAAACACCTATGTTTGATGTGGTTAGCATCCGCAGCGATTATATGTGTCTCCTGGGCACAAAAAATATCACATTGCAGAGAGAGAGCCTCCTTCCACATCAAGTTGCGCTTGTACGGGCTATTAAGCCCCCTTACATTTAAGGAACTAAGTTTTAGTACCATGAGTGGCTCGAATTGCCATAAACGCAGTAAATTTTTTGAAGTGGAAGGAGGTGCAATCCCAGCAGTGAACGACACACTTCAGATATTTACTATGTAAGATAATACTCTGCCGTAAACACATAAAAAAAACAGAACTGGAAAAATAAAAATACAAACAGTGACTGAGAGGTTACATCAAACATTACCCTAAGGGTAGGACAGGATAGAGAACAGGAGGTGAATGAGGCATAGATTGACGCCTCAACATCTATGGGGGGGAAGAGTTCCGCCAATTGCTAAAAGGTGAAAGTAGTAGAACTACTGCTCCATGGTGGTAGAACTGGATTCAGGATATGACCCCTTTAGTGAGCTTTCTTCCTTCTTCTATTTTCCACCAGTTGCCATTCTCCAGAGGTATGATGACGTCTAGGAGCCTCTGAGGTCTGTAAATCTTCTACTGCAATGTTCCATGAGGCTAGGGTGGTTTTCCCCTCCGCAACCGACCGAATCACCACAATGGAGCCATCCCTGTGTATTAGAAGCTTAACGGGGAAGCCCCATCTGTAGGCTATGGAATGTGCTCTTAAAGCGGTGGTGATAGGGGCAAGAGACTTGCGAAGTTGTATCGTTGCCGCAGAAAGGTCCACAAAAATTTTGACATCAGCATACGGGGTAGGTAAAGTCCCCAGTTTTCGTGCAGCAGTGAGAAGTTGCTCTTTAATGTGAAAAAAGTGAATTCTGGCTAACACATCGCTTGAGACATCATCCGGCAGGTGTTTGGGTTTGACGACCCTGTGTGCTCTGTCAATTATAAGATCGCGATCCGAACAATTAGGTCGAAGCAGTTTTATTAACTTCTGGATGTAGGCTGTTAGTTCAGGTGTGGTAATATCTTCCGGGATCCCCCGCAGTTTAAGGTTGTTCCGGCGGGAACGGTCTTCTAAGTCCGCTATTTTTGGTTTAAGCTGAGAAACTTCATCTGAGAGGAGCTCATGGGAGTCAATCAGGTTATTATGGGAGGCTGCAAATTCCCCCATCCTAACTTCTACGTGTTGTATTTTATCTCCCAGCTCCCTTACAGTAGATTGGATCGGCACTATCTCTTTTGAAATCTGTGCCGTTATGGAGTGCTGAAATGCTAATAGCATGTCTTTTAACAGAGTCCCAGATGCGGGTTGGTCTGTTGTTTACAGATCCTGGAGCGCCTCATGTATCAAGGGCATGACCGTCTGGTCAGTGTGGGAAGTTTTGCACTCACCCATGTCCAGGGGACCATGGTGTCTTGGCCTCTGCTTGTCCGGACTAGCCGTCGGTGAGGCCTGGAAGTCAGCGCTCCCGGTTTGTGCGGGAATGGTTCCCTCCGTCGTCTGCTGAAGACCGGGCGAATTCGCTGCTGAAGAGACGCTGGAAGAGTCCCGATTATGCGGGAGGTAAGCTGGTGAGCGCTGGCCTGCTGATGAGGAAGGGCTGGAGCTCCGTGTGCCATATCCGCCGGCGCCATCTTTGCTTTTTTCCTGAGCGAAGAAAAAGTCCAGCTTTGCTTGCTGCTTCAAGCTTTTCTTGCCCCTGGTCATCATGGAGGCATGTAGGGAGCTTGATGGGATGATTGAGCACTGGTTTGGTGGGTGTTGATGGGGTCTAGCAGCACTGAGACGCTGTAGTGGAGCAGGAGCTCAGAATCAAGCTGCCATCTCTCTCGGCTGCTCGGCCACACACCCCCATCATTTTTTATTTTTATGTATTTTATGTTATTTGAAGTAATTTCTAGTGATGATCGAGCACCCCGATGGTCGGGTGCTCGGGTGCTGCTTAGAAGGTGCCAAACGTCCGGGGAGAAGACTCGAGCATGGCGCTTGAGCACATGTGGTACTCGGCAGAGCGCTCGGATCTGCCGAGCATATCGATGCTCGAGCCAAGCCGGTACTCGGCCGAGCATGCTCGATCATCACTAGTCATTTCCCTATCCACATTTGTTTGGAGAGCACTTGCCATGCTCTTAACCACATGTTGCTGCCTTTTGCAGCCCTCTAGCCCTTTCCATGACTTTTTTAGAGCCATTTTAGTGCTCCAAAGTTTGGGTCCCCATTGGGTTCGGGGTCAAGTTCGGGTCCCGAACTCTAACTTTTTTGCGAAGTTCGGCCGAACCCGTCAAACCCGAACTTCCAGGTGTTCGCTCAACTCTAGTTATAGAACAATGTCATTTCTCAGTTAGTGATACACCTCTAGCCTTAGACTTTACATGTATATGTTGGTCTGCATTTAATTATGTGAACTGCAATGTACTTACCAGTCGACAACTTCATATTGGATGATGTTATTCTTTTGGTGTTTTCTGTCTCCATGTGGTATCCTTGTATCCCCACGTTAGACATTACATATATTCTCGACATATATATTAATTTTGATGGTGACAATATTTTTGTTATTAACCTATTTTTATGATTTGGTGATCACATATTTTTATTTTTACTTTAGACTTATACTTACCACCATTTAGTACATATAGTTAATTAACAACAGCTAATCACTGTCTTTATACTTACTGTCCATAGGCCGTGAACAAGGTAGGTACGGGAAGGAACCAAAATTTTGGCCATTTGTTGTCTATGCTAATTTGGATGGAAATAATAAATTAACTAATTGCAACTAAACCCAAGCCTGAGTGCCGTAGTTCCTTGATTATAAGTATATTTGGAAGATTTCCCTACCAACACTATTCTCAAAGTGCCCACCTTTTTATAAATAATCGTTATTTTGACCCTGTCTGACCCCGAGAGCTCACGAAAAAAAGCCCTTTTGATTTTGCTATGTTTGTTGCTTGTTTTTTGCTTTAAGCTATGATACAATGAAATGATATATCTGAAAGATATGATACATTGAAATGATACATATTGCTATGGTTTACAAAAAAACTAAAAATAAATAAAAAATTATTATCAAGAATATATGCAAAAAGTTGCTCATTTTTATTTTGCATGCATTGGAGCAGTACATTTTTTTTTTTGGTGAAGACTGATATTTTAAGGATATCAACGACTCTTAAAACCATGTAGAGACTGAAATGAAACAATTCGAAAGCAGACTAATGTACCTCTTGTGTACTTCCGGACCTTTTAATTCTTTTTCAATCCTAGTAAGGGTACGGTTACATGGTTAAAGGTCAATATTCAGTGACTCTTACCTGTGCATATAACTCCAGCAGTATCCCAGGATGGACATTTACTATTTCCAAGTGCAGTTATATCACAGTCCTCCAGGTGGTATTCTGTACCTGTACAATGGAATCTATATGTGGTAGTATCATTAGATTTCCCAAAATTTCCTCCACCTGGAATAGAGACAGCAGTTCCACATTTCATTTGCCTGCAGAGAACATTAGCCTCTCGTAGACTCCAGTGAGAGCTGCACACCGGCATCCATTGTCCTCCATATAACACCACCACTCTCCCAGAACAGTTATCACCGCTGTCCACAAGTCTATAGCTGGTAAATAAGCCTAAAACCATCAAAAGAATGAAGACGTGATGTGAAAAAGTCTACAAAGTGTGATAAATGTGTCTGTTAGAGATGGGAAAATTGATTCTAAACAATTCAAATTAAGAAGAAAAAAGATGAAGAAGGACCAGATGATCCCAGCCGATTGTTTTTACCCATAGCCATATATGTCACTGTTACTTTGACATTACTAATGCTGGCTTGGCCTTAAAGAGCTTATTATGAGTTACATACAGTCATAGAAGACCCCACAATGCCATTCACAGCTTTTCAGGGAAAAGGCTGAATTGAATCACAATTTAATTTCAAGAAAATTGCTCATCATTAATTTCTGTAATGTATTCATGAACACTGCAGCGTCTTAAGGCTGTATTACACAGGACAATTCTGCAGGTGATGTTCAGGAAGGAAGCGTTCCCTCTCACCAATTGCCTGCTCGCTGGCTGCTATTACATGCAGTGATCTCCTCCACGGCATGTGGAGGAGCGATCGTTATGCCATCGCTCGTCCCCATGTTGTCTAGTTATTTCCCAGCCGCAGATCATGATTAGAGCACAATCTCCCACCGGCAAATCATGATCTTTATACAGACTTAAAAATAGTAAAATAAATTACAGACTAAGTGACATGTAGCGTAAAATGTGAATTCAGTTAATACAATAGAATTAGAGGGGTTGTCTTATTTTTACCCAGGCAGCACCCCTGAGGTGAGCATCAGAGCATATCATGCTCCGATGTGCTCCCTTGCCCTGCGCTAGATCTCGCAGGGCACAGGTTCTTTTATTTATCATAACACACAGTGTGTTTGGTGATGTCACCGGGCTTCCTGGCAGCCACATGGAGAGCCCGGTTTGTCACTGGAACTCTTAAAAATGCCTTTGTCCTGCGCGATTTAGCGCAGGGCAAAGGAGAGCATCGGAGCATGAACTGTTCCGATGCTCTTGTCGGGGGGCTGCCTGGGTGAAAATGGGGATATGTCCGGGTTCAGCTATGAACCCGGACAACCCCTTTAAATGAATGTTAAAAAGTAAATATTCTACTTGCCACATATTATTTCAAAGTTGAGAAAGACCTTTGGACTCTAAGCCCGGTTTACACATAAATTTCCTACTGATCTTTTACAGGGACCAATAGAGTGAACAGTCATTGGGACAAAGAAGCAAATTTTCATCATCTTTCACTCATCTGTTACATATAAAAGCAGTAATCATTGCTAATATATGAAGGAAACGATTATTCAGTACATCCCTTTTTATACAGGGTGATCTGATGCCAGGCCAAAGGGAAGGGGAAGTGAGATCCTCTCAGGGGGAGGGAGAGGCGTGACCGACTAAGGGTTAAAATGCCCGTAAAGGGCACTGGCCATTATCTTTTCTGAAGGATGTCACACCTGGTAACATGTTTGGAGGGACCTGGAAATCCTGCTTAAGTCACCGCCCCCCGTGTGACTGTAGCATCTAACCATACAAGACTACAGCTTTAAACAGCTACAGCATATCCAGTACCTGATTTTTATCTGTTAACTCTGATTCTACCATCACCTAGATTTGCATATCGGACCATTGTATATCTTCTGTGTCTATATAATGTTGTGTCTAGTGCGCCCTGAAGGCAATTAAATATATAATTTAATCTTGCGCTGTTCTTTATCTCAATCCACGAATCCCACACATCCATGTCTCTGTATTACATTACATGCTATCTCGGTGGGTTTTCTAGACCAATATAATCCCGTTAACGGACTGGGCTTATATCTAACGAGGAATTGGTGGCAGTCTACATGGCTGGCAGTGCTCCTTTTCACTGGGTGTCACGAATAACGGGGGGGGGGGGGTGGAGGAGAACAGGCTTTTGGGAAACAGCAAAAGTCCCAATAGTGTATAACAAAAAGATGTTATTACGCTGCTGTTAACCACTTCAGCCCCCAGTGCTTAAACACCCTGAAAGACCAGGCCACTTTTTACACTTCTGACCTACACTACTTTCACCATTTATTGCTCGGTCATGCAACTTACCACCCAAATGAATTTTACCTCCTTTTCTTCTCACTAATAGAGCTTTCATTTGGTGGTATTTCATTGCTGCTGACATTTTTACTTTTTTTGTTATTAATCGAAATTTAACGATTTTTTTGCAAAAAAATGACATTTTTCACTTTCAGTTGTAAAATTTTGCAAAAAAAACGAGATCCATAGAGAAATTTTGCTCTAAATTTATAGTTCTACATGTCTTTGATAAAAAAAAAATGTTTGGGTAAAAAAAAAAAATGGTTTGGGTAAAAGTTATAGCGTTTACAAACTATGGTACAAAAATGTGAATTTCCGCTTTTTGAAGCAGCTCTGACTTTCTGAGCACCTGTCATGTTTCCTGAGGTTCTACAATGGCCAGACAGTACAAACACCCCACAAATGACCCCATTTCGGAAAGTACACACCCTAAGGTATTCGCTGATGGGCATAGTGAGTTCATAGAACTTTTTATTTTTTGTCACAAGTTAGCGGAAAATGATGATTTTTTTTTTTTTTTTTTTTTCTTACAAAGTCTCATATTCCACTAACTTGTGACAAAAAATAAAAACTTCTATGAACTCACTATGCCCATAACGAAATACCTTGGGGTCTCTTCTTTCCAAAATGGGGTCACTTGTGGGGTAGTTATACTGCCCTGGCATTCTAGGGGCCCAAATGTGTGGTAAGGAGTTTGAAATCAAATTCTGTAAAAAATGACCTGTGAAATCCGAAAGGTGCTCTTTGGAATATGGGCCCCTTTGCCCACCTAGGCTGCAAAAAAGTGTCACACATCTGGTATCTCCGTACTCAGGAGAAGGTGGGGAATGTGTTTTGGGGTGTCATTTTACATATACCCATGCTGGGTGAGATAAATATCTTGGTCAAATGCCAACTTTGTATAAAAAAATGGGAAAAGTTGTCTTTTGCCAAGATATTTCTCTCACCCAGCATGGGTATATGTAAAATGACACCCCAAAACACATTTCCCACCTTCTCCTGAGTATGGAGATACCAGATGTGTGACACTTTTTTGCAGCCTAGGTGGGCAAAGGGGCCCATATTCCAAAGAGCACCTTTCGGATTTCACAGGTCATTTTTTACAGAATTTGATTTCAAACTCCTTACCACACATTTGGGCCCCTAGAATGCCAGGGAAGTATAACTACCCCACAAGTGACCCCATTTTGGAAAGAAGAGACCCCAAGGTATTCGCTGATGGGCATAGTGAGTTCATGGAAGTTTTTATTTTTTGTCACAAGTTAGTGGAATATGAGACTTTGTATGAAAAAAAAAAAAAAATCATAATTTTCCACTAACTTGTGACAAAAAATAAAAAATTCTAGGAACTCGCCATGCCCCTCACGGAATACCTTGGGGTGTCTTCTTTCCAAAATGGGGTCACTTGTGGGGTAGTTATACTGCCCTGGCATTTTCCAGGGGCCCTAATGTGTGGTAAGTAGGTAAATGACCTGTGAAATCCTAAAGGTGCTCTTTGGAATATGGGCCCCTTTGCCCACCTAGGCTGCAAAAAAGTGTCACACATGTGGTATCGCTGTATTCAGGAGAAGTTGGGGAATGTGTTTTGGGGTGTAATTTTACATATACCCTTGCTGGGTGAGAGAAATATCTTGGCAAAAGACAACTTTTCCCATTTTTTTATACAAAGTTGGCATTTGACCAAGATATTTCTCTCACCCAGCATGGGTATATGTAAAATGACACCCCAAAACACATTCCCCAACTTCTCCTGAGTACGGCGATACCAGATGTGTGACACTTTTTTTGCAGCCTAGATGCGCAAAGGTGCCCAAATTCCTTTTAGGGGGGCATTTTTAGACATTTGGATACCAGACTTCTTCTCACGCTTTGGGGCCCCTAGAATGCCAGGGCAGTATAAATACCCCACATGTGACCCCATTTTGGAAAGAAGAGACCCCAAGGTATTCAATGAGGGGCATGGCGAGTTCATAGAAATTTTTTTTTTTTGGCACAAGTTAGCGGAAATTGATATTTTTAATTTTTTTCTCACAAAGTCTCCCGTTCCGCTAACTTGGGACAAAAATTTCAATCTTTCATGGACTCAATATGCCCCTCACGGAATACCTGGGGGTGTCTTCTTTCCGAAATGGGGTCACATGTGGGGTATTTATACTGCCCTGGCATTCTAGGGGCCCTAAAGCGTGAGAAGAAGTCTGGAATATAAATGTCTAAAAAATTTTACGCATTTGGATTCCGTGAGGGGTATGGTGAGTTCATGTGAGATTTTATTTTTTGACACAAGTTAGTGGAATATGAGACTTTGTAAGAAAAAACAAAAAAAATTCCGCTAACTTGGGCCAAAAAAATGTCTGAATGGAGCCTTACAGAGGGTGATCAATGACAGGGGTGGTGATCAATGACAGGGGGAGTGATCAATGACAGGGGGGGTGATCAATGACAGGGGGGGTGATCAATGACAGGGGGGGTGATCAATGACAGGGGGGGTGATCAATGACAGGGGGGTTGATCAATGACAGGGGGGGGAGATCAATGACAGGGGGGGGTGATCAATGACAGGGGGGTGATCAGGGAGTCTATATGGGGTGATCACCACAGTCATTGATCATGCCCCTGTAAGGCTTCATTCAGACGTCCGGATGCGTTTTGCGGATCGGATCCATCTATCAGTGCATCCGTAAAAATCATGCGGACATCTGAATGGAGCTTTACAGGGGGGTGATCAGGGAGTCTATATGGGGTGATCACCACAGTCATTGATCATGCCCCTGTAAGGCTTCATTCAGACGTCCGGATGCGTTTTGCGGATCGGATCCATCTATCAGTGCATCCGTAAAAATCATGCGGACATCTGAATGGAGCTTTACAGGGGGGTGATCAGGGAGTCTATATGTGGTGATCACCACAGTCATTGATCATGCCCCTGTAAGGCTTCATTCAGACGTCCGGATGCGTTTTGCGGATCGGATCCATCTATCAGTGCATCCGTAAAAATCATGCGGACATCTGAATGGAGCTTTACAGGGGGGTAATCAATGACAGGGGGGTGATCAGGGAGTCTATATGGGGTGATCACCACAGTCATTGATCATGCCCCTGTAAGGCTTCATTCAGACGTCCGGATGCGTTTTGCGGATCCGATCCATCTATCAGTGCATCCGTAAAAATCATGCGGACATCTGAATGGAGCTTTACAGGGGGGTAATCAATGACAGGGGGGTAATCAATGACAGGGGGGTGATCAGGGAGTCTATATGGGGTGATAACCACAGTCATTGATCATGCCCCTGTAAGGCTTCATTCAGACGTCCGGATGCGTTTTGCGGATCCGATCCATCTATCAGAGGATCCGTAAAAATCATGCGGACGTCTGAATGGAACTTTACAGGGGGTTGATCAATGACAGGGGGGTAATCAATGACAGGGGGGTGATCAGGGAGTCTATATGGGGTGATCAGGGGTGATCAGGGGCTAATAAGGGGTTAATAAGTGACGGGGGGGGGTGTAGTGTAGTGTAGTGTAGTGGTGCTTGGTGCTACTTTACTGAGCTACCTGTGTCCTCTGGTGGTCGATCCAAACAAAGGGGACCACCAGAGGACCAGGTAGCAGGTATATTAGACGCTGTTATCAAAACAGCGTCTAATATACCTGTTAGGGGTTAAAAAAAACACATCTCCAGCCTGCCAGCGAACGATCGCCGCTGGCAGGCTGGAGATCAACTCTCTTACCTTCCGTTCCTGTGAGCGCGCGCGCGTTCACAGGAAATCTCGGCCATCGCGAGATGACGCATATATGTGTGACTCTGCGCAGGGCTGCCACCTCCGGAACGCGATCCTGCGTTAGGCGGTCCGGAGGTGGTTAATGAACCAAAATACACTTATTGCACACGTAAAAACTCAGTACAGTAATTGCCCCAATGCTGTCCCTAATGAAAAAACCTGGCTTTCTACCTAGTAGTTTATTCTACCTAACTAAATATACCTTATTCACAATCCCTACACTATCCCTGCAAGACACTAAAATGGTAGGCTTGTGTGTCTAACCATTGTCTGTCAGAGACATGACAGACACTAACTGAGCTCACAATGGCGTCTCTGCTTCAGAGTTACCGCACTGCCTGATAGAGCAGCCAATCTCATCCCTTCTGATTGACTGTGGGCATCTTCTCCCTGTCCTGGTTTCCTCACTAGTGTATTGAATTTTAAATGTAAAATGATGAGCACCATGTTGTGTGAGTTATTCTAAGTGCATTGACAAAACTTTGGCTTAGTTTGGAAGATTTTTTTTTATTTTTATTCTGGATGAATCTTATTCGCTTAGAATTACTTGGTTCATCTCTAGTTTGCAGATACCTTTCAGTAGCTGTTTACAAGATACAATCATTGTGACTGACAGAGTTTTATACACATTAGATCAGTTTTTATGGCTGATGAGACAGATTTCAATTACATCACTTACCCATTTAAACACCCCATGTTAGATTGATATTTGAGTGGACAGAAATTGGTCAGAAATCTGTATTTGTATCTGAGTCATTGCCCAGGGTAAATATGTCCAGTGATCAAATAATGAACAATCATTTGCTCATTTTCATTGATCACATCATTGCTAAAGACATAAGTCATACTTGGGGTGAATAAACTTATGAATGATTGTATTTACGATAAGGACCCTAAGTATCCTTTTACATGGACTGAACATCAGGCCAATTATCTGGAATTAACATTTGTAGAAACACTCAACTCAACACTCAATTGGCTGTGTACAGCTGCTAATGGTCATGCTCATTCATTGGGTGATCATGCCTATCAACAAGCATAAAAAAATCATTGTTTCTGGGCCACAGTTCATCCTGTATAAACAGGGATCTGCTGACTAGAAGGAAGGCTTCTCTATGGGGACAATCATTCACAGTAGCAATCACTTGTCCCCATAAAGAAGAGATAATTGCTGAATGTGAATGAATCTTAATCTCCACAGAAGACCAAGCAATTGCTGAGAACTTTTGGTTTGTGCACATTAATTGCCCTCAACATTGGTTTGTTTAAAAGAGCTATTAGATATTAAATAATATTTATTTATAATATCTCAATTTATGAATATTATTAAAAAGATTGGCTCGTGTATCTAATGTTAGATTCCCTGAATGTTATGGTGGCCAGTATGGCACATAACAGGTAGTATTTAGTGTTAGGTTCCCATCTTATAGAGATCGCCTTGATGCCGGCAGATAGGCCCAAGGATAGTCCAGTTATAAATCACTGGGTGGGGTGAGGTTCCCGCGCCGCCAACATTTAAAACACAAATAAACTCCTGCCCGTCTAGGCGCTACCTAAAAAAAATACGTCCCTACCTCATTCTTATAGCACAGTTCACACATGGACATTATACAGTATGCGGCTTTCCTCAGCCAACCTCAACACAGCAGCCTCCAGGCTGTGTCAATTCCAGTACCTTTTGGGGGAGTGTGCTCCCGACTCTGGCCGTGCAACCCTCGTTCTCTAGGCGTCGTTAGGTCCCCCAAACTTCAGGCATTTCAAAGTCTTGTGGCTCCTCAGTCCTCCTGACTGAGACCATACACAGAGCCTCTGCTTCACAAAACAGTCTCGCTCTCCCTCTTCAGACTGACACACTGGGAGGTGCTTTATGCCAGACTGAGCACCTCCAGCTGGTCTCACCTGTGGTGGACTAGGGGTGTGGACATCACTATCCACCCCTTCCTTGCCTCTCACCTCTGTGAGATCTGTCACTATCTCACAGTATGTATATAAATATAATATCCTTGTAGACTTTATTTGTGTACATATAGATATTTGTAGTCTGTAGTTCCATGTAAACGGGGGACTGTGGATCCTGTGGCTTGTACATGTTTATGGATGTGCAGATACATATGTAATTTATGCATGAGTCTCGATATGTACATGTACTAATTAGTGTTGATCACGAATATTCGAATTGCGAATTTTAATCGCGAATATCGGCACTTCGAGAATTCGCGAATATTTAGAATATCTCAAAATATATTCGTTTCAAAAAAATACCAGTTCATGCGAATTTTTATGCGAAAATTTTTATGTTTATGAATAATGCCTGGAGATGACGAATTCGCAAATTCTCGAATACATGGCGAATATTTGCCCAAATATCGCAAATTCGAATATTGCCCCTGCCACTCATCACTAGTACTAATGGTCAGGTACTACATGTGAGTTGGTTAGAAATGGAGATCCTGTAGACAGTATATGTTGGGATCTGGATATATTGCATGTACAGTGGGGCAAAAAACTATTTAGTCAGCCACCAATTGTGCAAGTTCTCCCACTTAAAAAGATGAGAGAGTCCTGCAAGGATTTCTAATGAATGAATGAATAAATTCTTTGATTTCTGGCTCTCACAGACCTGCAACTTCTTCTTTAAGAGGTTCCTCTGTCCTCCACTCATTACCTGTATTAATGGCACCTATTTTGAACTTGTTATCAGTATAAAAGACACCTGTCCACAACCTCAAACAGTCACACTCCAAACTCCACTATAGCCAAGACCAAAGAGCTGTCGAAGAGCACCAGAAACAAAATTGTAGACCTGCACCAGGCTGGGAAGACTAAATCTGCAATGGGCAAGCAGCTTGGTGTGAAGAAATCAACTGTGGGAGCAATTATTAGAAAATGGAAGAAATAAAAGACCACTGATAATCTCCCTTGATCTGGGGCTCCATGCAAGATCTCACCCCGTGGGGTCAAAATGATCACAAGAACGGTGAGCAAAAATCCCAGAACCCCACAAAGGGCTACCATCAGTAACACACTACGCCGCCAGGGACTCAAATCCTGCAGTGCCAGACGTGTCCCCCTGATTAAGCCAGTACATGTCCGGGCCCTTATGAAGTTTGCTAGAGAGCATTTGGATGATCCAGAAGAGGATTGGGAGATTGTCATATGGTCAGATGAAACCAAAGTAGAACTTTTTGGTAAAAACTCAACTCGTCGTGTTTGGAGGAGAAAGAATGCTGAGTTGCATCCAAAGAACACCATACCTACTGTGAAGCATGGGGGTGGAAACATCATGCTTTGGGGCTGTTTTTTATGCAAAGGGACCAGGACGACTGATCCGTGTAAAGGAAAGAGTGAATGGGGCCATGTATCGTGAGATTTTGAGTGAAAACCTCCTTACATCAGCAAGGGCATTGAATATGAAACGTGGCTGGGTCTTTCAGCATGACAATGATCCCAAACACACCGCCCTGGCAACGAAGGAGTGGCTTTGTAAGAAGCATTTCAAGGTCCCGGAGTGGCCTAGCCAGTCTCCACTCTCCAGATCTCAACCCCATAGAAAACCTTAGGATGGAATTGAAAGTCCGTGTTGCCCAGCAACAGCCCCAAAACATCACTACTCTAGAGGAGATCTGCATGGAGGAATAGGCAAAAATACCAGCAACAGTGTGTGAATACCTTGTGAAGACTTACAGAAAACGTTTGACCTCTGTCATTGCCAACAAAGGGTATACAACAAAGTATTGAGATGAACTTTTGTTTCTGACCAAATACTTCTTTTCCACCATAATTTGCAAATAAATTCTTTAAAAATCTGACAATGTGATTTTATGGATTTGTTTTTTCTCATTATGTCTCTCATAGTTGAGGTATAACTATAAGGAAAATTACAGGCCTCTCTCATCTTTTTAATTGGAGAACTTGCACAATTGGTGGCTGATAAATACTTTTTTGTCCCACTGTACATACAGTACAGACCAAAAGTTTGGACACACCTTCTCATTCAAAGAGTTTTCTTTATTTTCATGACTATGAAGGCATCAAAATTATGAATTAACACATGTGGAATTATATACATAACAAACAAGTGTGAAACAACTGAAAATATGTCATATTCTAGGTTCTTCAAAGTAGCCACCTTTTGCTTTGATTACTGCTTTGCACACTCTTGGCATTCTCTTGATGAGCTTCAAGAGTTAGTCCCCTGAAATGGTCTTCCAACAGTCTTGAAGGAGTTCCCAGAGATGCTTAGCACTTATTGGCCCTTTTGCCTTCACTCTACGGTCCAGCTCACCCCAAACCATCTCGATTGGGTTCAGGTCCGGTGACTGTGGAGGCCAGGCCATCCGGCGCAGGACCCCATCACTCTCCTTCATGGTCAAATAGCCCTTACTTTCAAAGTTTTCCCAATTTTTCAGCTGACTGACTGACCTTCATTTCTTAAAGTAATGATGGCCACTCGTTTTTCTTTACTTAGCTGCTTTTTTCTTGCCATAATACAAATTCTAACAGTCTATTCAGTAGGACTATCAGCTGTGTATCCACCTGACTTCTCCTCAACGCAACTGATGGTCCCAAACCCATTTATAAGGCAAGAAATCCCACTTATTAAACCTGACAGGGCACACCTGTGAAGTGAAAACCATTTCAGGGGACTACCTCTTGAGGCTCATCAAGAGAATGCCAAGAGTTTGCAAAGCAGTAATCAAAGCAAAAGGTGGCTACTTTGAAGAACCTAGAATATGACATATTTTCAGTTGTTTCACACTTGTTTGTTATGTATATAATTCCACATGTGTTAATTCATAGTTTTGATGCCTTCAGTGTCAATCTACAATTTTCATAGTCATGAAAATAAAGAAAACTCTTTGAATGAGAAGGTGTGTCGAAACTTTTGGTCTGTACTGTACGTGTTACTGGCCACATTTGCTTAGTATCCAGGGAGAGCAGGACATGAAGCAGCTGTGTGTGGTGGTGTTCTCTGCGTAATGTCTTGTATTTGTATCTTCATGTAATATCTATTGCCTTGTCACCTCTATCATATCAGTAAAGTATTTTTATATATACAGCTGCAGCCGAGCTAAAAGTAAACAATGGCAAGAAAAAGTTAATGGCTTTTGTCACAAGATATTACTGTGACGAGTCCATTTTAGCCTGGCTACATCTGTAAGTATTTGTGAGGGTTGTATGTTACTCCTGGGGTGTATAAAGGACTGCACGGTGTGTATGTAATACACAGAATAAGTGGATAATATATGAAACAAAGACAGCAGTCTAGGAACTGAATAAAAGGGACGGAATACGAAGAAAGAGAGAAATCTCTAGGTTTCAAGAGACAAAAATTCTCCCTCTTCATCCTCCAATATTTTAATGTTGGGAATATAAATTTTAATAACTTTCCTTGAGAAATACTATGACAGTGGTCCCCAAGACTAACTGTCTAGTGAGAAAAACTTGTGCTTACATATTGCAGATATGGAGTCTGTACAAACAGTGTAGCAGGGTGTGTGCTCTATGACGGCTACAATAATTGGTAGTCAATTGACAGCTCGCTCTAATGATCAACTGAAGACTGAAGAATTTTGAAAGATACCGCTTTGAATAAAAACTTGAATAAAGTGTTATTTTCTGACTCTATATTTCCTTTAAACAATATTAAACAACATGATTACAATCCCACCATATCATGACATGTATTACTTACCTTTGCACTGGATGGAGGGAGGACTTGGCTTGGTGCAGTTTCCTTCTACCCCAGGTTCTCTTAAACAGTCAAACAGTCTGGACTCATTACCAACACAATGGATTTGTTCTGTCCATATCTGTCTAGGTCTTCTTGTATAGGTGACTAATGATGGCACTGCTTCTCCACATCCAAGTTCTTTACAAAGTACATTGGCAGCTCTAAAGTCCTGGTCAATCTCACAAACCGATCCCCAAGTATCACCATGGAGGGCTTCTAAATGTCCTGAGCAAGTAGTGGGACCATCGGCTAGTCTGTATTCTCTGTGACCTGATGATAAGAAATCATGGAAGACATTACTGTACAGTCTTCTTTACATATTACACGTGATGAATACGAACCCAATGAACACTTGTCCCTTCCCCCACTCAGTGTCATTATAAAACATGAAGGTGGCGGCCCACCACTGAAACGCGTAGCTAGCCTTTTATTTATAGTATTTTATGTCTGTTGTTAATAAATAATTTTATAGATAGCAGAGCCAGCTCGCTTTTGTTTTTTCTTTTCTGTTTCATGTAGAGCGAACGTGTTCCTAAATATAAAACATGACACATCAGTCATACATAGTGCGGCAGTGATAGATGTGATCTAGTATCAAGATTAGTGTTGATGGAGCACCAAAGTGCTCAGGTGCTCGAGTAGAACACCTTGGGATGCTCGGGTGCTCTACCGAACACCCGAGTATAATGGAAGTCAATGGGAGAACCCGAGCAGTAAACCAGGCACCCTCTGCTCTGAAGAGGGGAGGGTGCCTGGTTCACAGGAAAAGGTCATAAATGTATGGAAACATCACCAAAATGGTTTGGGAACAGCATGGGGAGTATGTCTGGATGCATCTTGGACTCCCAGGTCGCTGCTGGGAACGATGTTGTCCGAGTAGAACGCCACTTTTATAGACTAACAATAATACGCACAAAACCGAAGATAAAATCGATTTTAGAGGAAAAATTGTTAGGAAACATTCTTCCCTGTATATTTACTTGCAAGTGCTGCCAAAAAGTACAAAGAAGAGGCACTCCGATACAACTGTATATCACATAGAGGAGGGCCTCATTCACATTGTGGTACAATTGTTCAGGTTGTGGAACTCCTACACTCATAAAGCCTATGCACTAAGTGAAAGGGCTGCCAAAAATTACAAGAAACCAGCACTCCAATACACCCTTTATTACACATAAAAGAAGGGCATCATACACACCCTTGAAAAATTATGACTGATGGCCTGCTGGTGACTCTCTAAAACATTAGGAGCAAGGGCCTGCTGGTGAACCTCTAAAAATTTTGGGTTGAGGGTCTGCTGCTGAGCTGACCATCTAAAAAATTTGGGGTGAGGGTCTGCTGCTGATCTGACTCTCTAAAACATGAGTAGCGGGGGCAGCCTAATAAGCATGTTGATATGATGGAGGAGGAGGACAAGAAAAGGGAGAATGAACCATATACCCTTTTTTGTGGTGGAAGGGGTGCATGGGAATACAGTGTATTCAATACACCATAAAATCCACATTTAAAGTGCCTTTATGTTCAGCCGTTTTCCTCTGGTGGAGTAGAGAAGTCAGGGGAAATCCAGGCCTTGTTCATTTAGAGAAGAGTCAACATGTCAGCATTTTCAGTTGACAGTCGGATGCGCTTATCAGTTATTATGCCCCAGCAGCACTAAATACCCGCTCTGACTAAACGCTGGCGGTGGGGCAGGCCAGCACCTCTAAGGCGTAGAGCGCCAGTTCGTGCCACATGTCCAGCTTGGACACCTAATAGTTGTAAGGCACAGAGGGATCATTGAGGATGCTGACACTGTCTGCTACATACTCCTTCACCATCTTCCAAAACGTTTCTCTCCTTGTGACACTAGGCCGCGCATCAGGGTGAGGTTGCTGGCGGAGTGTCATAAAACTGTCCCACGCCTTGGAGAGTGTTGCCCTGCCTCTGTTGGAACTGCTGTGTGTTCCCCTCATCTCCCCTCCTCAGTTGCCCGAGGAACTACAGTTGTGTTCAAAATAATAGCAGTCAGACATCACTAACCTGATTATTCACTGTTTTTGGTAGAAATGATATTTCTACAGTCGTGGCCAAAAGTTTTGAGAATTACATAAATATTGGAAATTGGAAAAGTTGCTGCTTAAGTTTTTATAATAGCAATTTGCATATACTTCAGAATGTTATGAAGCATGATCAGATGAATTGCATAGTCCTTCTTTGCCATGAAAATTAACTTAATCCCAAAAAAAATTTCCACTGCATTTCATTGCTGTCATTAAAGGACCTGCTGAGATCATTTCAGTAATCGTCTTGTTAACTCAGGTGAGAATGTTGACGAGCACAAGGCTGGAGATCATTATGTCAGGCTGATTGGGTTAAAATGGCAGACTTGACATGTTAAAAGGAGGGTGATGCTTGAAATCATTGTTCTTCCATTGTTAACCATGGTGACCTGCAAAGAAACGCGTGCAGCCATCATTGCGTTGCATAAAAATCGCTTCACAGGCAAGGATATTGTGGCTACTAAGATTGCACAACAATCAACAATTTATAGGATCATCAAGAACTTCAAGGAAAGAGGTTCAATTCTTGTTAAGAAGGCTTCAGGGCGTCCAAGAAAGTCCAGCAAGCGCCAGGATCGTCTCCTAAAGAGGATTCAGCTGTGGGATCGGAGTGCCACCAGTGCAGAGCTTGCTCAGGAATGGCAGCAGGCAGGTGTGAGCGCATCTGCACGCACAGTGAGGCGAAGACTTTTGGAAGATGGCCTGGTGTCAAGAAGGGCAGCAAAGAAGCCACTTCTCTCCAAAAAAAACATCAGGGACAGATTGATCTTTTGCAGAAAGTTTGGTGAATGGACTGTTGAGGACTGGGGCAAAGTCATATTCTCCAATGAAGCCTCTTTCCGATTGTTTGTCGCATCTGGAAAAAGGCTTGTCCAGAGAAGAAAAGAAGAGCTCTACCATCAGTCCTGTGTCATGCCAACAGTAAAGCATCCTGAGACCATTCATGTGTGGGGTTGCTTCTCATCCAAGGGAGTGGGCTCACTCACAATTTTGCCCAAAAACACAGCCATGAATAAAGAATGGTACCAAAACACCCTCCAACAGCAACTTCTTCCAACAATCCAACAACAGTTTGGTGAAGAACAATGCATTTTCCAGCACGATGGAGCACCGTGCCATAAGGCAAAAGTGATAACTAAGTGGCTCGGGGACCAAAACGTTGACATTTTGGGTCCATGGCCTGGAAACTCCCGAGATCTTAATCCCATTGAGAACTTGTGGTCAATCCTCAAGAGGCGGGTGGACAAACAAAAACCCACTAATTCTGACAAACTCCAAGAAGTGATTATGAAAGAATGGGTTGCTATCAGTCAGGAATTGGCCCAGAAGTTGATTGAGAGCATGCCCAGTCGAATTGCAGAGGTCCTGAAAAAGAAGGGCCAACACTGCAAATACTGACTCTTTGCATAAATGTCATGTAATTGTCGATAAAAGCCTTTGAAACGTATGAAGTGCGTGTAATTATATTTCACTACATCACAGAAACAACTGAAACAATGATCTAAAAGCAGTTTAGCAGCAAACTTTGTGAAAACTAATATTTGTGTCATTCTCAAATCTTTTGGCCACGACTGTACATGGCAAATAATTTACTAGCAGGTGTAGTAGAGTAATAGAAATCCAAGAGACCCAACCTCAGGTCATGATTAAGAACCACCTGGTTCGAAACGCGTAGACCGTATTGGGGCTTGTACTTTGAGGATTTTCTCACCGCTGTACATTTGGTTTGTGGAATAAACATCGTCAAGCACGAAAAATTGAGGTGCTGGATATCTTCCTTTTAAGTACATGAGTCTGGGCCTCTTCCCATCCGTGCACTCTCTAAATTGCTGATGCAGGTGAGCTGGACTTTTACTATTGCTTACAGTGCAGTTCTCTCTGAAATTCTGAGGAAAATGGGTAATTCCAGACATTGTTCAGAAGAACAGCGTACCTTGATTAAAAAGTTGATTCGAGAGGGGAAAACATATAAAGAAGTACAGAAAATGATAGGCTGCTCAGCTAAAATGATTGCAAATATGGCAACCAAAACCTGAAAGACGTGGAAGAAAGCAAAAAACTACCATTCGAATGGAAAGAAGAATAGCCAACATGGCAAGGACTCAGCCAACAATCAGCTCCAGGAAGATCAAAGAAGGTCTAAGGTTACCTGTGAGTACTGTTACAATTAGAAGACACCTATGTGAAGCCAAGCTATCTGCAAGAAGCTCCCGCAAAGTCCCACTGTAGAAAAAAAGACATGTGCTGAAGAGGTTACAATTTGCCAAAGAGCACATTGACTGACCTAATGAGAAATGGCGCAACATTTTGTGAACTGATGAAAGTAAGATTGTTCTTTTTGGGTCTAGTGGCCGGAGACAGTTTGTCAGATGACCCCCAAACACTGAATTCAAGCCACAGGACACTGTGAAGACAGTGAAGCATGGTGGAGCAAGCATCATGATATGGGGATGATTCTCATACTACAGTGTTGGGCCTATTTATCACATACCAGGGATCATAGATCAGTTTGAATACATCAGAATACTTGAAGAGGTCATGCTGCCTTATGCTGAAGAGGAAATGCCCTTGAAATGAGTGTTCTACCAAGACAACGACCCCAAACACACCAGTAAACGTGCAACATCTTGGTTCCAGACAAACAAGATTGACGTTATGGAGTGGCCAGCCCAATCCCTGGATCTTAATCCAATAGAAAACTTGTGGGGTGACGTCAAAGATGCAGTTTCTGAGGCAAAACCAAGAAACAAAGAAGAACTGTGGAATGTAGTCCAATCATCCTAGGCTGGAATACCTGTTTACAGGTGCCAGAAGTTGATTGACTCCATGCAACACAGATGTACAGCAGTTCTCAGAATAATCTTTAAACATTTTTCAGTTTATATAGTAAATGTTTGAGTTTGTAAAGAAGAATACAAACACTGCTATTTTTTTTGAACAGTCTAATATTCACTTTTCTTTATTTTTATTAGAGGAACAACACAAATTTGATATATTTTTCTTCATGTTTTGATTTGGAATACAATGTGTAGTGTTCCCAATGCATTTGCGTGTATGGAAATTAAAGCTATTAAAAGCTTTATTCACTTTTTTAAACACACTGCTATTATTTTGAACACAACTGTACGTACTCTGCTGCCAGCGTTGCCAGCTGGAAATTTTGGGAGCAATTTTTCCACAAGAACCTTCTGGTATTGCACCATTTTGCTGGTCCTCTCCACCAGAGGTATAAAAGATGAGAAGTTCTCTTTGTAGCGGGGGTCGAAAAGGGTGAACAACCGATAATCGGTGTTGGCCAAAATGCTTATAACGCAAGGGACACGGGAAAGGCAGCATAACATAAAGTCAGCCATGTATGCCAGAGTCCCAACAGACAAGACTTTGCTGTCCTCATCAGGAGGATGACTCTCAATCTCCTCATCCTCTTCCTCCTTTTTGGCCCATCCACGCTGAACAGATAGAATAAACCTGTTGTGGGTACGACCCTCTGTAGCAGAGGCAATCCTTCTCCTCCTTCTCATCATCATCCAATTTGCGCTGAGAAGACGAACTGAGGGTGGTCTGGCTATCACCCTGTGTAATGTCTTCCCCCCATTTCCACCTCTTCCACATGCAAATCGTCGGCCTTAATTGTGAGCAGCGAGCGTTTGAGTAGACACAATAGTGGGATGGTTACGCTGATTATAGCGTTATCGCCGCTAACCATCTGTGTTGATTCCTCAAAGTTTCTTAAAACCTCACAGAGGTCAGATATCTATGCCCACTACTCGCGGAGGCTGACTGGAAAGGCCACGACCATGTTGCAGCTGGTATTCCACTACTACCCTCTGCTGCTTACAAAGCCTGGCCAACATGTGGAACGTCGAGTTCCAACGCGTACTCAAGTCCCACAACAGTGAGCTGGCAATTGCAAGCGCTGCTGCAGCGTTGACAGACCGGCGAAAGCTGTAGTTGACTTTCAGAAATGGGCACGCACACGGCGCACCTTCACCAGTAGCTCAGGCAAATTGGGGTAGGTTTTGAGAAACCGCTGAACCACTAAGTTGAACACGTGGGCTAGGCATGGTATGTGTGTGAGCTGTTTAAATTAGATTAAAGGCTACATTTTAAAACAGGTTGTTTCCTGTTATTACATGTGTGTGAGCTTGCCAAGCTCCAAAGCTGCCACCAATTTATGGCCATTATCAGACACAACCATGCCTGGCTGTAGGTTGAGTGGCGAGAGCCACAGCTCAGTCTGGTTCCTTATATCCTGCCACAGCTCTGCAGCGGTGTGCTGTTTGTCACCTAAACATATTAGTTTCAGCACAGCCTGTTGGCGCTTCCCCACTGCAGTGCTACACTGCTTCCAGCTACTGACTGATGGCTGACTGTTGCTGCAAGATAATAATCCAAAAGGTGGAAGTGGAGAAGGAGGAGGAGGAGAATCAGGGGTTGCAGCCACTAATGTAGGGGAAATCCTGATGGAAGTAGGGCCCACAATCCTTGGTGTCAGTAGTACCTGTGCCATCCCAGGGTACGACTCGCTCCCGGCCTCCACAACGTTCACCCAGTGTGCCATCAGGAAAATGTATCGTCCCTGGCCAAAAGCACTTGTCCATGTGTCAGTCATTAAGTGGACCTTCCCAATAACTGCGTTGGTCAGGGCACGGGTGATGTTACGGGACACATGATGGTATAAGGCGGGGACGGCACACCTGGAAAAATAGTGGCGGCTGGGGACTGAGTAATAAGGGACGGCCACCGCCATCAGGCTGCGTAAAGCCTCAGTGTCCACAAGCCTAAATGGCAACATTTCCAGGGCCAGCAATTTGGAAAGGTGCGCATTTAGTGCTATGGCCTGTGGGTGGGTGGCTGGGTATTTGCACTTTTGTTCAAAGGCCTGGGGTATGGACATCTGTACGCTGCACTGGGACACAGAAGTGGATGTGCTAGTTGATGGTGCTTGCGAAAGTCCAGGTGCAGGGCAGGAGGCATCCGGGGAAGAGGAGGCAGTGGTGTGACCCGCAGACACTGATTGTGGACCCAGGCGTTCGGCCAACCTATTAGGGTGCTTTGATTCCATGTGGCGGATCATTCTGGTGGTGGTGAGGTTGCTAGTGTTCATGCCCCTGCTCATTTTGGTATGGCACAGGTTGCAAATGACAATTCTTTTATCATCTGCACTTTCCTCAAAAAAGCTTTAGACTGCGGAACACCTACCCCTTGGCAAGGGAGATTGCCACAAGAGGGTGATCCGGGGAACAGTTGCGGGCCTGTTTAGTGTGGCCCGCCTTATCCCTTTTGCCACCCCACTGCCTCTTCCAGCCTGTTGCAGTTCTGCGAATCCCTCCCCCTCTGTACTGCTGTCCTCGCTCGGCTTGCCACCTTCCCAGGTTTGGTCAGTGATTTCATCGTCCACCACCTCCTCTTCAACTTCCTCACTCTGATCATCCTCCTGATTGATTGACCTAACAAGAACCTCACTTATTGACAACTGTGTCTCATCCTCATCATCAACCTCTTGAGACACTAATTGCCGTTGACTTATTGGCAACTGTGTCTCATAATCATCATCCACCTCGTGAAACACTAGTTGCCGTTCCCCATTGTCATCTTCTTGTGACTGTGGATGCTCAAGAGTTTGGGCATTAGTGCACACAATCTCCTCATGTCCCTCTTCAAGCGGGCTGGGCAAGAGGCCCAAATCAAGGAATGGTGATGAAAAGAGCTCCTCAGAATATCCAAGTCTGGGATCACTTGTTTGGCAAGACTCTACATGGTGGGAGGAAGGAGGATCAGGGTGAGGATTCTGTTGACCAGACTCTTGGCTACTGAGACTAGACTTTGTGGAAGACAGGGTGGTGCTTATCCCACTGGAAGCATTATCTGCTGCAATCCAACCGACCAGCTGGTCGCACTGGTCTGACTTCGAGAGTGGTGTCCTGCGCCACCATTTAAACTGGGACATGAAGCTAGGTATCGTGGATGAGTGAGCTTCTTGCACTCTGGCAGCAGGCACAGTTTCACCGCGCCCAGGGCCATGGCCTCTGCGTGCAACATCAGCAGCAAGGCCACTTCCCCATCCCTTACTGCTTGCCTTGAGCCTATTAAATGGTACATATGCTTGCAAGTATGTCACACGTACAGTAGCGCAGGTTTTGTAATTGTATGCACAAAAACATTAAACTGAATGTCACTGATATTTAGGATGTGCAAACGTTATACAGGAGAAGTAATGCAGGTAATGTCGCTGCTGTCACCAGCGGCTAATAAAAAAATTACAGGGAATGTCACTGATATTTAGGATGCGCAAACGTTATACAGGAGATGTAGCGCAGGTCACTGCTATCACCGGCGGCTAACGTTATACAGAAGATGTAGCGCAGGTAATGTCGCTGCTGTCACCAGCGGCTAAGGTTATACAGGAGATATAGCATAGGTAATGTCACTGCTGTCACCAGCAGCCAAACAATGCACGCAATTTAGTGCACGTTGCGCTATTATATTTCGCAGCCAGAATAAAACGATAGTCCTTAAAAGGACTGTTGGGTCTCTAACACCTTTCAACACTCAAAACTCCCTAAAAATTAAAACACAATTCCTCTCCCTACACTATCTGTCTCTTCTGGAGCAGCTCGCCCTGGAGCAGCTCGCCCTGTCTAAGTCTGAGCTGAACCACGTGTCTTCGGGTGCTATATAGCACCCGATGACGTGTTCCGGCCAGCCAATCACTGTAACGCCAGTAACCAACATGGCTACGGCATTACAGTGAGTGGCAGTACTTCCCCGCACGTTTATTGGCTGCGTAGCAGTAAAAAAGGTGTTCCCTGCGCATTTATTGGCTCAAGTAAAAAAGGTGTTCAGCCGAGCATGCTTGCCCAACACTAATCAAGATCTATTAATTACTGTCACCGCCACTTCTGTGAGAAGGTCTGACAGACGTCCTTCTCTACCTCTTGCATGATGTTCTTTGTTTTGGTTTCACTTTGTCATCTACTTTCCTTCTCCCAGCTGTCAGCTATTTACACTAATTGCCTCCCTTTAATATTCCCTCCCATACTGCCTCACTTTGTGGTTTATACTACTTCCTGGATTGAAGTGTTCACTGCTGAAAGCTTCTGCTACTGCTTGTTCAGATAAGTCCTTTCATGTATTGTGTTTCCTTGCTGTCTTGATTCTAGGTGACTCCCTCCGTATGAAGTGCAGGGAGTCGGTGGTCGTGTCCCCTCACTATTATAGGGTTTTCATGTGTCACACAGTCTAGGTACGGGGGCATACAATCGTCTACCTTTGAGACACTTGTATGTGCTTAGCAGTCAGGGTGAGCTCTTAGGGTTTTATAGGGGTCACCTATATGCTCCTTAGTTTGGGATCAAGCCAGTCGGACGTTTATTCATAACTTCCAGCTATCTGCAACATCATCCCTGACAGTTACCCAGTGACAACATCTGTAGGACATGTACAGCAGAAGCACTTTAAACATGTCACCCACTCGAGAGCTGATTGTTCACATGAGTTACTGTGGCAGTTGGGAGCCTTGTGAAGTTTCCTAGTAGAGATGAGTGAAGTTTTAAAAAATTCGATTTGGACGGTTCACTAAAATTCCCCCAAATATTTGATTTAATTTGAATTTTGTCATGATCAATGGTGTTAAAAAACTGTTATTTCCTGGCTGCAGAGAGCCTGTATAGTGGTGTAGAACACTGTGCATTGCATAAACATGCATAGGGAGTTTGCTGTGGAAGTGAAACAGTTACTTTGCATCTGAATGCATCTCATTCTTAGAATCAGAGCACACTTCACTTATTTGTGAATTTTCGGTGCCAAAACTGACCAAATAACTCAAGTGTGAACTTAGCCTTACAGGTCAATGTTAGCGCCAGGTATGAAGAACTGTGCAGTGGCCCAAGATTCTACTATCAAGTGAAATAGTGCACTGCTTTTACACCTTAAGCTGATTCCACATAGACTTCTACAGAACCTGTTCTGTTACACGCTGATACAAGTAGTGTCCCCCTGCCAGAGTGGAGAGGGTGTCAGCAGTAAGTTTGTGTTGACAACACTGTTTATTTTCCCCTTCTTTTGATCCATCACAGGACGAACCCCCCCAAAAATGGATCCTGTCTTTTAAGCATCCGCCTTCACATGGTCAGCAATCTATTTGTATTGTATGGCCAAAAAAAACAGGAGAAGATACAACACTAGGATGACACATGATTGGAATATTTGCTTGTCTTTTGTGTTTTTTTCCTACCCATGCTTTTGGCTTCCAAATAATGAGTATATCCTGATGCAAAATAGGGACCGTGTGATTAAGGTCTAACGGATGCTCTAAGGACAGGATCTATTGTGTTTTTAATTTTCCCATCCTTCTGACAGATCACTAAAAGGATAAAATAAATGGTGATGTGAACAAGGCCAAACAGGGACACTAGTAGCTCTGTCATAGAGTGAGGAGAGTGGCACCCACATGAGGAGTCAAGATAGTGGCCCAGTCACAGAGTGGTAGGGGTGGAAACCACATGAGGAGTCAAGATAATGGCCCAGTCACAGAGTGGTGAGGTGGCAACTGCATGAGGATCCAATAGTGGTCAGTCACAAACTGGTAAGGATGGCAACCACATTAGGAGTCAACACAGTGGTCAGTCTCAGACTGGTGAGGGTGGCAACTGCATGAGGAGTCAACATAGTGGCCTTGTTACAGAGTGGCAAGGTAGGGGGCAACAGCAGTGGCAGTAACAGCACAAGATGGTGGGCGGCAGTAGGAGAAGATGGTAGCAATGGTAGCAGGTGTGTGGCATCAGGTGGGTGGCAGCATGGTGGCTAAAGCAGGTGAACAGAAGAAACAGGTCTTTTTTCAAAAGGTTTTGGTATGGCACCCAGAATGATCTAGTCTGATGCATCAGGCACTGGCGTGTGGAAATCCTGATTCATCTTTATGAAGGTCAGTCTCCTTCTCCTTGTGGTAACTCCCGCCTCACTAAAAACCCGCTCTGTTGCTACACTACTGGCCGGGCATGAACGTACCAGCAGTCATGGCAGTGGAGCGTGAGCGCAGAGAGCCCCCCTGTCAGATCTTCGTGTGGATGGGCGATGGAGCACATAGGCAGAGGCCAACTAACTACATAGAATGTCCATAGTAGTTAAGTTTATCTTCCCTCTCTGCAGGTGGAAAAAAGGCCCCCATTTTGAGTGGTAGGGAGCATCTAACATGGTGGAGAGCCAGTAGTCATTTTTCTGCCGAATGGTGAAAATACTGCTGTCACTACGCAAGCAACTGATCATGCATCTAGCCATTTGCGCAAGGCACATGGAGTGACTCCCTGCCTCCATCTCCATTACATACTGCCACAGTGTTTTGGGGTCATCTGCCTGGTCTTCCTTATCGCCCACTAGCTGCTCCTGCTCCTCTCCTGTCACTTGTGCAGAAAACCCACCCATTTCTGTATACATTGATTGTGCGTGAATGTCCTCATCCTCATTCTCCTCCACCAGTTCAGCTGCCACAGGGATTAGGTGGCCATGAGATGTAGATGCCACATCTCATGTCCCCTGGCAAGCCAGATTTATTAGTATCTGCTCCAGGATGTGAAGCAGTCAAATGACAATATTCATCCCGTAGTCCTGGCGACTGACAAATAAAGTGGCCTCCTCAAAGGGCCTAAACAAACAGCAGGTGTCAAACATGAGCTGCCACTGATTAAAATTGAAGTTACACAGGGGAGTGCTCCTGTCCGCCTGCTTCATTAAGAAATCATTTACTGCCTTCCTCTGCTCATATAGTTGGTCCAACATGTGAAGGGTGGAAACGCTGCATATCAGGCTATGTTGTGGAACGCTAAATTCTGCCTTTGCAGATTAGGGAGGGTGTGTTTTGCATTGTAAGAGTGGCTGAAGTGCATTCACAGTTTCTTAGCCATTTTCAGGATGTCTTGCAGTTGGGTGGAAGACTTCAGGAACCGCTTTACAACCAGATTAAAGATGCGCGCCATACAGGGAAAATTGGTCAGCCCTCCTTGATAAGGCTCTAACATGATGTTCTTACTGTTGTCGGTGACCATAGTTCCGATCTATAGTTGGCGAGGAGAGAGACAGGTTTTGATTTCTTCTTGAAGTACATAGAGCAGTTCCTCTCCGGCGTGACTCCATTCACCCAGGCAAACCAAGTGCAGAACCGCATGACACCTCTGTGCTCTGCACAGGTGGTATGATGGAAGAACACTCCAAATTGTGCGTGCAGTGGAGGCTGAGGACAAGGTTGAGGAGGAGGAGGCAGAGAAGGACATTGGCACAGGACTTACAGCTTAAGAACGCAGAGGCAGCATTGCCATCAACAGGCCATGTTGCTTGTGTGGCTGGGTAGGGACCACATTCCTGCTGATTTTGGTGTTCACATTCTTTTATACATAAGTAAATCCATTAATCTTTAATTGTGTAATTGGGGTGAGATTGCTGCCTCATACTACAGATTTTGGGGGTTTACGTTATTTTATACATAAGTAATTCCGTAAATCCTTGTGCTGCTACGCAGTTAAAATATATATAGTTTGTTTCATTGAGCCATTCATATATTCTATATTTGGTTATATGCTCCCATCTAGTGGCAGTTTTTGGTATTGCTCTTGTTTTTCTGTTTGTGATATATGTCATTTGTTTCATTGCTCCACCCCTTCTTCTGTGTACCTCACGTCCTGTTTCTTCATACTGCTCCAGGGATTTGCACAGGTACATATGTATTCTCATGGAAGCTTACAAAAGCATCATCTTTTGACCGCACAATACCGGAATCCATCTGTTCTGCTGTACTCTGTTATCTGGCTTACAGAATAAAGCAGAATAAAGCAACTTACACGGATAAACTCAGTGTTGGTGAGTTCAAGCTATCTGATAAGGATTGTCCGCAGTGATTATATCTGCTTATACAGGCCAGGCATAGAGGTCTTACTAGGGATAAATCACTATTACAACAAACAGAGTCAGAATAATCCTTAATTTTCTAATTGGGGTGAAATTGCGGCATGATACTGTTTTTAAGGTGTTCCCATTCTTTTATGCATAAATTGCGGCCTAATACTACAGATTTTGGGGTATTCACATTCTTTTATACATAAGTAAATTTGTTAATCCTTAATTGTGTAACTGGGATGAAATTGTGGCCTGATACTACAGATTTTCGGGTGTTCACATTTTTTTTACACAAAAGTAAGGCCTCTTTCACACTACCGTTTTTTGTTTCCATTTTGCGTGCCGTTTTTTGCGTTCCGTATACGGAACTATTCATTTCAATGGGTCCGCAAAAAAAACGGAATGTACTCCGTATGCATTCTGTTTGCATATTTCCATTTTTCCGTTCTTTTGAAAGATAGAACATGTCCTATATTTGGCAGCAAATCACATTCCGTGGCCCTATTAAAGTCAATAGGTCCGCAAAAAAAACGGAATGCATACGGAAATGCATCCGTATGTCTTCTGTATCCATTTTTTGCGGAACCATCTATTGAAAATGTTATGCCCAGCCCAATTTGTTCTATGTAATTACTGTATATGCCATACGGAAAAACGGAACGGAAAGACGGAAACAAAAAAACGGAACAACGGATGCATGAAAAACGGACCGCAAAACACTGAAATAGCCATATGGTAGTGTGAAAGAGGCCTAAATCAGTTAATCCTTGATTGTCTAATTGGGGTGAACCTGCGGCCTGATGCTACAAATTTTGGGGTGTTCATGTGGTTGCCACCCTCCCAACTCTGTGATGAGGCCATTATGTAGACTCCTTTCGTTGTTGCCACCTTCACCACTCTGAGACTGGACCACTAGTGTCCCTGTTTGGCCTTGTTGACATCATCATTTATTTTACCCTTCTTCTGATCTGTCAGAAGAACGTAAAAAGAGAAACACAATGGATCCTGTCTTTGGAGCAGCTGTAAGGCTTGTATCATATAGGGTGACCACGTGTCCCGGATCGCCTGGGACAGTCCCGCATTTGGAGAGTCTGTCCCGGGTCCCGGTCACCCTCATTCCGGGACAATGTAGTGTCCCGGTCTGGACTCTGGACTGGAAGCGCTCATCTTCTCCAGTCATCTGTATCGCCGTCCTCAGGACAGCGATACAGATGGCTGTGCACTTGTGCAGCAGGGCAGGGGAGGGAGAGGTGTGTCCCTTCCCCTTCCTCTGATAGGCTGCAGGCACTAGGCCAGCAGCCTATCAGAGGCCGGCGCAGGCGGCGCGATGACGTCATCGCGCCGCCTGAACCCTGAGCCGTACAGCGCGGGACACAGGTGACAGACCAAGGAGGTAAGTATAAGTGTTTTTTTGTTTTTTTTGTCAATACTGTACTGGTGGCTACTGGGCCTGGCACATGATGATGGGGGGGGCCTAATATGGCTACTGGGACATGATAGGGGGGCCCTGTGGCTTCTGGCACATTATAGGGGGGGCCTAATGGCTACTGGCAGTCTGGCACATTATAGGGGGGGCCTATGGCTACTGGCACATGTTGATGGGGGCTCAGGCTACTGGCACATGATAGGGGGGCTATGGCTACTGGCACATTATAGGGGGGCCCTATGGCTACTGGCACATTATAGGGGGCTGGTGGGCCTATGGCTACTGGCACATGTTGATGGGGGGGCTCAGGCTACTGGCACATGATAGGGGGGCCTATGGCTACTGGCACATTATAGGGGGCCGGTGGGCCTATGGCTACTGGCACATGTTGATGGGGGGGCTCAGGCTACTGGCACATGATAGGGGGGCCTATGGCTACTGGCACATGATGGGGGGCTATGGCTACTGGCACATGATGGGGGGCCTATGGCTACTGGCACATGATGGGGGGCTCTGGCTACTGGCACATTATTGGGGGATATCTATGGGGGCACTTATTACTGGCACATTGGGGGCACTTATTACTGCACATTATTGGTGGGCGCTATAGGGGCATCTACTGAGGCCACAAAGAATGGTTATTTTATATGGGGGCTCTGTATAGGGGCATTTTATACTGGGACACATTATGGTGGGTACTATGGGGAAGGTGGGAGAGGAGTACTATGGGGTCATCTACGGGGGCACTGAGAAGGGGTATTTTATACCTACAAATTATGGGGGACACTGAGGGCATCTACTGGGGCACTATAAATGGGGCATTTTATACTGGTACATTATGGGGGGCACTAGGAGGGAGGGGGGAGAGGAGCACTATGGGGGCATTTACTGGGGGCCCTATATAGGGGTATTTTATACTGTCACATTATGGGGGCACTATGGGGATATTAGCTCAACTGGAGGCATTACAAGGGGGTATTTTTTGCACTGTCACATTATAAGGAGAAATATTTCTACTGGGGGGCATTATGGTGGGCTTTATTACTCCCCCATAGTATGAGCCCCCTAGTAGCAGCACCAGCCTCTCTGTCCTCTGCCCCTTCTCCAAATCCTTATTATGAAATCTTTCTCATTAGGATAAAACACAACATCAGCTCCGCCGAGCCCGCGGCCAAAGTGTGGAAGTGGTGTCCGAGATCCCCCAGGGTCAAGCCAAGTAAGTTTTCATATGAAATATGTTTATGTTATACACATATAGCATACACCGTGCCCCACAATATACAGTTACTTCTGTAATAGTCATCAAGTGTAATAGGGGGGGCCTTATTGTTTTTCGCCCCAGGGCCCCATTTCACCTAGAACCGGCCCAGACTCAAGTATAAGTTTGACGGAATGCACTTGTGAAAGTAAGTGTCCCTGAATGGCAGTTAGGAAATGTGGTCACCCTAGTATCATATGGTCCCCATTTTGTATTACGGTTTGCTCATGATTTGGAAGCCAAAAGCAGGAGTGGGTACAGAACACAGAAGTAATGCACATATTCCAATTACGTGCCATCTTTGTTTTAGATCCACTCCTGTTTTTTCTTGGCCTCAGCAATACTGATGGATTATTGACCAAATGCTGACCGTGTGAAGGCAGATGCTCAACAGACAGGATCAGTTTTTATGGGTTTGTTCTTGTGATGGATCAGAAGAAGGGCAAAATCAACAGTGACGTCAACACAAACTTACTGCTGAAACCCTCTCCACTATGTCAGGGGGGCTCTACTTGTATCAGCGTGTAACAGAACAGGTTCTCTAGAAATCTATGTGGAATCAGCTGACGGTTTAAAAGTAGTGCACTATTTCATGCTATAGTAGGATCTTGGGCCAATGCACGGTTCTTTATACCTGGTGCTAACAGGCTCATCTGGCTCATCTGTGTTGTTTTTTCTGACCATTGCTTGAAAAGAGGTAAGGAATTTGGTCAGCTGTTTGCTATTGTGCGTTTGCTAATGAGCCTAGCTCACTAAGGTGTTACATTTGTTGCTGGGGGAGGAGTTTGGGAAGCAGTGTGTGTATATATAGAGACAGACTCATTAGCTGGCCTAATTCATTAGCTGCAAGTACTACCTTCAAGTACTACATTAAGTACAGTAAAGAGATATTGCAGGAGACTGAAGAGATTGAAGACATACTGCAAGAGATTGGCTTAGAGTCTGCATCTGGCTCATCTGTGTTGTTTTTTCTGACCATTGCCTGAAAAGAGGTAAGGAATTTGTTCAGCTGTTTGCTATTGTGCGTTTGCTAATGAGCCTAGCTCACTAAGATGTTACATTTGTTGCTGGGGGAGGAGTTTGGGAAGCAGTGTGTGTATATATAGAGACAGACTCATTAGCTGGCCTAATTCATTAGCTGCAAGTACTACCTTCAAGTACTACATTAAGTACAGTAAAGAGATATTGCAGGAGACTGAAGAGATTCAAGAGATACTGCAAGAGATTGGCTTAGAGTCTCCAACTGGCTCATCTGTGTTGTTTTTGCTGATCATTGCTTGAGAAGAGGTAAGGAATTCGGTCAGCTGTTTGCTATTGTGCGTTTGCTAATGAGCCTAGCTCACTAAGGTGTTACATTTGTTGCTGGGGGAGGAGTTTGGGAAGGAGTGTGTGTATATATAGAGACAGACTCATTAGCTGGCCTAATTCATTAGCTGCAAGTACTAGCTTCAAGTACTACATTAAGTACTAGTAAAGAGATATTGCAGGAGACTGAAGAGATTCAAGAGATACTGCAAGAGATTGGCTTAGAGTCTCCAACTGGCTCATCTGTGTTGTTTTTGCTGATCATTGCTTGAGAAGAGGTAAGGAATTCGGTCAGCTGTTTGCTATTGTGCGTTTGCTAATGAGCCTAGCTCACTAAGGTGTTACATTTGTTGCTGGGGAGGAGTTTGGGAAGGAGTGTGTGTATATATAGAGACAGACTCATTAGCTGGCCTAATTCATTAGCTGCAAGTACTAGCTTCAAGTACTACATTAAGTACTAGTAAAGAGATATTGCAGGAGACTGAAGAGATTCAAGAGATACTGCAAGAGATTGGCTTAGAGTCTCCAACTGGCTCATCTGTGTTGTTTTTGCTGATCATTGCTTGAGAAGAGGTAAGGAATTCGGTCAGCTGTTTGCTATTGTGCGTTTGCTAATGAGCCTAGCTCACTAAGGTGTTACATTTGTTGCTGGGGGAGGAGTTTGGGAAGGAGTGTGTGTATATATAGAGACAGACTCATTAGCTGGCCTAATTCATTAGCTGCAAGTACTAGCTTCAAGTACTACATTAAGTACTGAAGTGTTAACAAGAATTAGCTGTATGATCTGTATGAAGGACAGGAGGTTGGGTGACATCATATTGAAGGGTGACTATATTTACATGTACCTCCTCTCTGTATAAGGAAAAGTTTCTAGTCAGCATTATTATAACAAGAGTTGCTGTCTGTATAAGGAACTGCTATTATTGTAATGAGAGCTGCAGCTATTCTTGTATGTATGCATGGATGTATATAAGGCCAGTACAACCAATCAATAAATAGAACTGTTACTGACATCATACTGCTTGTGTCACTGACATGTTCTCCAGACGTCTGTCTTCGGGGACAAAGGATGAAATCACGGTGCATTGAGACGGGATATATTCTTTCAGTTGGGGGCTCCGTCCGTGTATTAGAAAATACAGGAATTCGGTAAGTAACGGAACATTCCTGTCTAACGACTGGGGACATTCCGATGCTTTCCGTAAAATTTTCTGTTGCTTCTATTTTGAATCCGCTTTAGACACTCTGAAAGATGTGGTAGCTATCTTTAGGGAAGATAGAATGAAAAAGAATGGTGTCTGTCTTTAGGGAAGATAGACTGTAAATAGACTCCTGGCCAGGTCACACAGATAAAATCTTTGGGGAAGTATTTATTAGATATATCCTTTGAGGGGAAGGATTTACTAGTGGAATTTTTTTGGGAAGAATTCATATAGTGTCTGCACCTTGATTTCTCTTGTCACCCCCTGTCTGTGGCTTCTTTTCTTTCGCTTTCTTATACTTTCTGTTATGTTATGATGTTATAAAGCATTAAGTACTTTTTATGCTGAAGGTAAGCAGCAATTGATACTGTGAAAAATGTACTAGCTTTATTGTGTGTGTCCTGGATGACCTTCTCACCCAGCAACTAGTGAACGCAAGTAACTATTTTAAGGGATTATACTAACAGACAGTTGAGCAGGAGGTTGTGCATAGACATAAGTCCTTCACGGTTCTGTACAGCCAGTTCTGGGGAAAATTTTGCTCTGCCTCCATCTCAATTAAGTTATATGACATGGGTGCAAAGCAAGGAAAGGTCTCTCCACTCCGAATGTAGGAGAAACATGTAGGGATTAAGTAGCCCGAGTCTGTGGGACTGATTATTCTTTAGTTCCTCCCTGGGTAGATAATATGCCAGGATGGACAGCGGCAATACAGAGTATAAATTTGTTCCCTCGGGAAGGGGCTAATGACACCTTCCATATGGATATGGTGTGAAAGGTTATGTTTGGGTGACATATGACTTACCCATATTATGGTCCAGACCCCCAGTGGGACATGCAGTATATGCAGTCAAGAAGGGAAAATTGCCTTACTTGTGCACCATACTGGTATGATTGACCAAATAAAAAGGTTCACAAGCAGAAGGCAGAGAACCAGGAGGGATATATATATATATATATATATATATATATATAAAAAGAAACATGAGTTAGAAAAAGAATTGACAAGGAGTTCACTCCAGAAGCCCCCTCCTCCCTATTTAGGAAATATCCCACAGAGATATCTGTCCCTTCTAAAAGTTGACTTAGATTAAAAAGTACTTTGAGGCTCAGGTATTATTAAATTGGCTCAAAAGGGAAGAAGATAGGAGGAGAAGAGCTGACACTCTAGAGTCCTTTCACAGTGCACACTTCTTCTTCAAAGCATCTGTTGGGTGATAGTTCAGACGCTGCCCACAGCGCAGCTCCCTGCCCCCCTCCTTCTCCTTATGTCCATTACATACACAAGGCTTCGAGTGACAGCAGTAAAGGGAGGGGGGGTGGCTCCTGAGCTAAAAATGCATTTTCTGACAGTTTGGGATTGACCAGTTGTTGTCCTGGAGATACGAGAACATGTAGAATGCAATTCACACATTTCTAACACTAGAGATGTCATATCTCCCATGCGCCTTAGATCACAAAAAAAAAATGTTTTCCCAAACCTGAACATACACATCATGATGTGGACAGTGACCTTGAGGAACAGTTCACTTTTATGACTGTAGGGGTCACCTTGTTAAAGGAACCTATTGAAGTAGATGTTATTTATAAGATTGTTATTTTACCCATAGCCCCTGTGGTTCCACACGTGCCATCACTGCTATCAGCTATTCCTGCCCATGCAGAGTTTTTCTCTGTTATTGATTTGATGAATGCATTTTTTTTTCTGTCCCAGTTGACAAGGAGACACGGCCACTTTTTGCTTTTACATTACATGGTGTAGAATGCCTCAGGGTTATGTAGACTCCCCAGTAGTCTACTCTATTGTCCTCCAAAATACACTGCGCCCTTGGACTGCCCCTCATGGTTCTGTCCTTCTACAATATGTGGATGATTTCCTCATATGTAGTTCTACTCGGGAGGCTTGCCAGGCAGACTGTGTTAGTTTACTACTGTGGTTATGTGAAAATGGTCACAAAGTTTCTAGGAAGAAATTACAATGGTGTATGGAAAGAGTTGAGTATTTGGGCTTTGTTCTCAGTAAAGGTGAGAGGAAAATCAGCCATGCCAGAATTACCGCCGTACCGGGTCTGCCCCGCCCACAAACCGAGAAAGACATGTTGACCTTTCTTGGCATGATTGGTTACTGCCGCCAATGGATTGCTGATTGTTCCTACTATGATAATATTCTGAGACAAGCCACTGATACTGATATGCCTGACTTCATTAAATGGTCTGATGACATGTTACAAGCTTTTAGTCATTTGAAATGTACTCCTTCCCTCATACAGATGTTTTGTGGAATGTGTCCAAAACCCACAGACCCTGGGCAAGCATATGCTACTCACCTCTCTATGAGAGAGAGAAGATAAGTCATATTCATGACTTAAGAGGGGATTGAAGTATTAACAAGAATTAGCTGTATGATCTGTATGAAGGACAGGAGGTTGGGTGACATCATATTAAAGGGTGACTATATTTACATGTACCTCCTCTCTGTATAAGGAAAAGTTTCTAGTCAGCATTATTATAACAAGAGTTGCTGTCTGTATAAGGAACTGCTATTATTGTAATGAGAGCTGCAGCTATTCTTGTATGTATGCATGGATGTATATAAGGCCAGTACAACCAATCAATAAATAGAACTGTTACTGACATCATACTGCTTGTGTCACTGACATGTTCTCCAGACGTCTGTCTTCGGGGACAAAGGATGAAATCACGGTGCATTGAGACGGGATATATTCTTTCAAGTACTAGTAAAGAGATATTGCAGGAGACTGAAGAGATTCAAGAGATACTGCAAGAGATTGGCTTAGAGTCTCCAACTGGCTCATCTGTGTTGTTTTTGCTGATCATTGCTTGAGAAGAGGTAAGGAATTCGGTCAGCTGTTTGCTATTGTGCGTTTGCTAATGAGCCTAGCTCACTAAGGTGTTACATTTGTTGCTGGGGAGGAGTTTGGGAAGGAGTGTGTGTATATATAGAGACAGACTCATTAGCTGGCCTAATTCATTAGCTGCAAGTACTAGCTTCAAGTACTACATTAAGTACTAGTAAAGAGATATTGCAGGAGACTGAAGAGATTCAAGAGATACTGCAAGAGATTGGCTTAGAGTCTCCAACTGGCTCATCTGTGTTGTTTTTGCTGATCATTGCTTGAGAAGAGGTAAGGAATTCGGTCAGCTGTTTGCTATTGTGCGTTTGCTAATGAGCCTAGCTCACTAAGGTGTTACATTTGTTGCTGGTGAGGAGTTTGGGAAGGAGTGTGTGTATATATAGAGACAGACTCATTAGCTGGCCTAATTCATTAGCTGCAAGTACTAGCTTCAAGTACTACATTAAGTACTAGTAAAGAGATATTGCAGGAGACTGAAGAGATTCAAGAGATACTGCAAGAGATTGGCTTAGAGTCTCCAAATGGCTCATCTGTGTTGTTTTTGCTGATCATTGCTTGAGAAGAGGTAAGGAATTCGGTCAGCTGTTTGCTATTGTGCGTTTGCTAATGAGCCTAGCTCACTAAGGTGTTACATTTGTTGCTGGGGAGGAGTTTGGGAAGGAGTGTGTGTATATATAGAGACAGACTCATTAGCTGGCCTAATTCATTAGCTGCAAGTACTAGCTTCAAGTACTACATTAAGTACTAGTAAAGAGATATTGCAGGAGACTGAAGAGATTCAAGAGATACTGCAAGAGATTGGCTTAGAGTCTCCAACTGGCTCATCTGTGTTGTTTTTGCTGATCATTGCTTGAGAAGAGGTAAGGAATTCGGTCAGCTGTTTGCTATTGTGCGTTTGCTAATGAGCCTAGCTCACTAAGGTGTTACATTTGTTGCTGGGGAGGAGTTTGGGAAGGAGTGTGTGTATATATAGAGACAGACTCATTAGCTGGCCTAATTCATTAGCTGCAAGTACTAGCTTCAAGTACTACATTAAGTACTAGTAAAGAGATATTGCAGGAGACTGAAGAGATTCAAGAGATACTGCAAGAGATTGGCTTAGAGTCTCCAACTGGCTCATCTGTGTTGTTTTTGCTGATCATTGCTTGAGAAGAGGTAAGGAATTCGGTCAGCTGTTTGCTATTGTGCGTTTGCTAATGAGCCTAGCTCACTAAGGTGTTACATTTGTTGCTGGGGAGGAGTTTGGGAAGGAGTGTGTGTATATATAGAGACAGACTCATTAGCTGGCCTAATTCATTAGCTGCAAGTACTAGCTTCAAGTACTACATTAAGTACTAGTAAAGAGATATTGCAGGAGATAGTCAGGAGGTAGGCTGGAAGGTGGAAACAATACAAAAAAAAAAAGGTAAGATTTGTTTGATTTAAATTTTCAATTTTTTATTTTTTTTCTCCTCTTTAAAATGGCAGACTTGGTTCAGTGCAGGAATTGTTGTGCATTTATTTCATGTTCCACTCTTTGGAGATTCGGATGCTGTCAGATCTGTAGACAGTTCTCCTTACTGCAGCAGGAAATTGAATTTTTGAAATCTGAAATATTTAAATTATCTGTTAAACAAACTCCAGCTAGGACTGCTGCAATGCCACTGCCACAGAGGACCCCCAGAAATGGCAGATGGGTTAATGTAGGTTCTGGAAGACTTAGAGTGGTGGATAGAAGACATGTCCCACAGTCGGTGGTTCTCCATAATTCATTTGCAGCACTCTCAGAATGTAAGGACAACATGGATATGGACTCAAGCACAGAGGGTGAGAAACCATCGACTCCTATGTCTAATGTATGCAACAAAAAAGATAAAGTGAAGTCTCAAAGAAAGCAGCTGTTGCTGGGTGATTCAATCATAAGAAGTGTGGAGCTTAAAGAAAATGGTTTTGTGAGATGTCTCCCTGGGGCTACTGCTAGAAGAGATAGAAGACGTATTATTAATATTGTTAAGCAAGCAAAGCAGGAAGGGGACGTGGATGTTCTTGTCCATCTAGGGACAAATGACCTGGCTTGCAATGAAGTGTCAGAGGTGAAAAAATCTTTTATCACACTTGGTAATGACGTACAGGATTTTGCATCCACCATTTCATTTTCTGAAGTTCTGCCTGTGCATAATGTTCGGAATAATAGGCAGAGGCGCATAAAGGAGTTCAACATATGGCTTGGTAAATGGTGTCAAGAGCAAGGATTTGGCTTTGTTTCTCATGATAGCTCTACTTGGAATAGAAAGGAACTGTACAAAAAAGATGGTTTGCATCTTTCTCTCAAAGGAACAAATGTACTTAGTATACAACTCCAAGAATTTGCGGAAGAGTATTTAAACTAGGAAGGGAGGGCAAAAGAGTGAAAATAAAAGAGTCCAATTGCCCCCCGAAACAATGCCAGAACAGGTCAGAAGCACAGAGGTTAAGAAATGATAAGCTCAGAGTCCTGTCTACAAATGCTCGCAGTTTAGGTAAAAAAATCAATGAACTTGGGTCAATAATGGCATCTGAGAATGTAGATTTAGTGGCTGTTACGGAGACATGGTTTAATGAAAGAAATGACTGGGACATAACCATACCAGGGTACTCTTTATACAGAAGAGACAGAGAAGGCAAGAAAGGAGGAGGAGTGGCCCTGTATGTGAAAGATAACATTAAATCTAACCTAATACAAGTTGGTGAGGCCAACATAGAGTCAGTTTGGGTTACGTTGCAGTTTGCTAACCATGCAGTAACTCGTGTAGGTGTGATATATAGACCACCTGGTCAAGTTAAAGAACTAGATGATCTACTAGTTGAAGAAATAGCTAAAATGACAATGAAAGGAGAAGTTATCATTATGGGAGATTTCAATCTTCCAGATATAAACTGGAAAACCAAAATAGCAAGTTCTACCAGGAGTACAGATATTCTAAATTCCCTACTGGGGTTATCTCTACAACAAGTGGTTGAGGAGCCAACCCGGAGGGAGGCCATTTTGGATTTGGTATTCACAAATGGGGATTCGGTATATGATGTCATTGTAGGCGAAACCTTGGGATCTAGTGATCACCAGTCAGTGTGGTTTAATATAAGAACTGTGAAAGAGTCCCACCACACAAAAACAAAAGTTTTAGATTTTAGAAAAACAGACTATTCAAAAATGAAATTAGTCATAAATGAGTCCTTATCAGACTGGAACGGATTACATGGAGTCCAGGAGAAATGGGACTACTTAAAAGGTGCATTATTGAAGGCAACAGAAAATTGCATTAGACTTGTCAGTAAAAGCAAAAAAAGGAAGAGACCACTGTGGTACTCAGCAGAAGTGGCCCAAATCATTAAAAATAAAAAGCTAGCATTTTGTAATTATAAAAAAAAACAGAGCAATGAAGATAAGGAAATCTACAAGATTAGGCAGAGAGAGGCCAAGCAAGTTATAAGAACTTCTAAAGCGCAGGCAGAAGAAAAACTAGCTCAGTCTATGAAAAAAGGGGATAAGACATTCTTCAGATATATAAATGAAAAAAGGAAATTAAAACAAAGAATAACTAAATTAAAAACAAAGGACGGAAGGTATGTAGAAGAGAATAAAGGGCTAGCCGACTGCCTTAATGAATACTTCTGTTCAGTTTTTACAAAAGAAAAAGGAGAAGGACCTCCACTAGAAAGAATGACTATTAAATCGTTTGATGCATGTATCTTTACAGAGGAAGATGTTCTAAGTTTGCTGTCTAAGGTGAAGACAGATAAGTCACAGGGGCCTGATGAGATACACCCAAAATTATTAAAAGAGCTTAGTGGTGAGCTGGCAAAACCGCTAACAGATTTATTTAACCAATCATTAGTAACAGGAGTCGTCCCGGAAGATTGGAAATTGGCAAATGTCGTGCCCATTTACAAGAAAGGTAGTAGGGAGGAATCGAGCAACTATAGACCAGTGAGTCTGACATCAATAGTAGGCAAATTAATGGAAACCCTATTAAAGGATAGGATTGTGGAACATCTAAAATCCCATGGATTGCAAGATGAAAAACAACATGGGTTTACTTCAGGGAGATCATGTCAAACAAATCTTATAGATTTTTTTGACTGGGTAACTAAAATAATAGACGGTGGAGGTGCAGTAGACATCGCATATCTAGATTTTAGTAAGGCTTTTGACACTGTCCCACATAGAAGACTTATCAATAAACTGCAGTCATTGAGCATGGACTCCCATATTGTTGAGTGGATTAGGCAGTGGCTGAGTGACAGACAACAGAGGGTTGTAGTCAATGGAGAACATTCAAAACAAGGTCATGTTACCAGTGGGGTTCCACAGGGATCTGTACTGGGACCAATTTTGTTTAATATCTTCATAAGTGATATTGCAAAAGGCCTCGATGGGAAGGTTTGTCTTTTTGCTGATGACACAAAGATATGTAACAGGGTTGATGTTCCTGGAGGGAAACGCCAAATGGAAAAGGATTTAGGAAAACTAGAAGAATGGTCAGAACTCTGGCAACTGAAATTTCATGTGGATAAGTGCAAGATAATGCACCTGGGGCGTAAAAACCCAAGGGCAGAATATAGAATATTTGACACAGTCCTGACCTCAGTATCTGAGGAAAGGGATTTAGGAGTAATTATTTCAGAAGACTTAAAGGTGGGAAGACAATGTAATAGGGCAGCACGAAATGCCAGCAGAATACTTGGATGTATAGGGAGAGGTATAAGCAGTAGAAAGAGTGAAGTGCTTATGCCGCTGTACAGAACACTGGTGAGACCTCACTTGGAGTATTGTGCGCAGTACTGGAGGCCATATCTCCAGAAGGATATAGATACTCTAGAGAGAGTTCAGAGAAGAGCTACTAAACTAGTACATGGATTGCAGGATAAAACTTACCAGGAAAGGTTAAAGGACCTTAACATGTATAGCTTGGAAGAAAGAAGAGACAGAGGGGATATGATAGAAACTTTTAAATACATAAAGGGAATCAACTCGGTAAAGGAGCATATTTAAAAGAAGAAGAACTACCACAAGAGGACACAGTTTTAAATTAGAGGGGCAAAGGTTTAAAAGTAATATAAGGAAGTATTACTTTACTGAGAGAGTAGTGGATGCATGGAATAGCCTTCCTGCAGAAGTGGTAGCTGCAAATACAGTGAAGGGGTTTAAGCATGCATGGGATAGGCATATGGCTATCCTTCATATAAGATAGGACCAGGGGCTATCCATAGTATTCAGATATATTGGGCAGACTAGATGGGCCAAATGGTTCTTATCTGCCGACACATTCTATGTTTCTATGTTTCTATGTTTCTAACATTGACCTTTAAGGCTGAGTTCACAGTTGACTTATTTAAACAGTTTTTGACCCGTCACTTACCAAATTAGTGACGTGTGAAATCATTCTTAGGCCTCTTGAAAATGAACTTTTTTTTCCCGATTTATGTTCTGTTTTCTGCGTTTCGTATAAGGAACCATTCATTTCAATGGATCCGCAAAAGAAACAGAAGGTACTCTGTATGCCTTCCGTTTCCGTATTTCCATTCCGTTCAAAGATAGAACATGTCCTATTATTGTCTGCATAACGGACAAGGATAGTACTGTTCTATCAGGGGCCAGCTGATCATTTCCGCAAAAAACGGAATGCACACGAACGTCATCTGTATTTTTTGCGGATCCGTTTTTTGCGGACAACAAAATACTGAAAAAGCCATACGATCATGTGGAAGAGGCCTTAGAGTGACGGCGGTCATCTGCCTGTCATACAGACACAAAGTACGGTAACTGTTTCACTATCACAGCGGACTAGCTATGCTTGTTTCTGCAATGCACAGTGTTCTACACCAATATACAGGATCTCTGCAGCCAGGAAATAGCTGATTTTGAACACGCTTCTACACAAATTAATTTGTATCGAATCAAATTTTTTGTGAAAAACTTGGCAAAACATCCGAATCAAATTTTTGAAAACTTCTCTCATCTTTATTTATTACACTGATTTTTCAGTTTACATAAATACCCTACATATAGTTGTAAACTGCTGTATGGGCACATGGCAGGTATGGAGCGCCATAATGTTTTTGGAGAGCAGATTTTGTTGGAATAGTCTTTAGGCGCCATATTGTATTTGAAGAGGCCCCCACAGTGAACACCCCCAAAAAGGGTCCACATTTTGAAAACTACACTACCCGAGGAATTTTTAAGGGGTGTAGTGAGAACTTGACCCAACAGGCCTTTCATATAGTTTTAACACTTGGTTGTGAAAATGAAAAATGACTTTTTTTTTTTTTTTAGCAAGAAAATGGTGCTTAAGGCCCAAACTTTATTTTTCACAAAGTATAACAGGAGAATATTGCCCACAATTTTCTACCAATTTCTCCTGAATACAGTAACACCCCAATTGTGGTCAAACTGCTGTTCAGAGATACGCCAGGGCTCAGAAGGGAAGGAACAGCATCTGGATTTTCTAATATGGAATTTGGAGAAATGGTTTTTAAGAGCGATAGCTATTTTATTTTTTGGTTGACTGAGCAATGTGAGTACTTATTTGTTGCAAGATAAGCTGTAGTTTTTATTGGCATCATTTAGGGGTACATTTGGCTTTCTGATAGCTTTTTATCTCTTTTTTTGGGGGAGGTAAGGTCACAAAAATGCTATTTAGCATTTTTTTTTTAAGCTGTTAATTTCATGGTGTAGATCATGTGATATTTTTATAGATCTGGTCATTACAGGTGCGGTGATACCAAATATGTCTATTTTGTTATGTTTTACATTTAGAATAAGAGTCAGATTTATTTTTCCTGACTAAGGTCTTGTGTGAGGGCAAATTTTTTGCAGGATGAGGTGAAATTTTCATTGATACCATTTTGGGGTACATAAGAGTTTTTAATTGCGTAATATTATGTTTTTTGGGAGGTGAGCTGACTAAAAAAAGCTGTTTTGGCTTCTTTTTTTTTATGCCGTTCACCTCACGCATATGCTTCCACAATCCTCACAAGTGTACCTAACAATGCTCCTCCTCGCAGGAAGTAGCACCAGCCCACTCCTACCAAGATGGGAGGACTGGGATGGTAAGTCCCATATCTAATGCCAAACACTGCCAGCCATACCCCATCTGCTGGTGTACAGTGTAGACAGGAACATGGTAAAAACATAACAAACCAAACAATTGCAGATACCCAGGAACCTCCTGGTTAGACACACGGGCTACAGGCATTTGCTCATCGCAAGCTGTGGCAAGCTGCATACACAATGGATCCTGGTAATAAACAAATTTGGCCTTGCTTTTTTCAACTGGAAGACAGTTCCCCATTTTGCTTTGATAGTGAGGGTCTAAAAGCATGACTTTTATCATTTAACCCTTTCCCGACCAACACTGTACTAGTACGGCGCTGGCCGGGTCTTTAAAGATGGTGCCAGCTCCTGAGCGGAGCAGGTGCCATAGCCGCGAGTAGCCTGCTGTTTCTTATAGCAGACACCCACGGCTAATGTCCGCAACAGGCAGTAAAACCGATCACGGAAATTTAAACCTTCAGATGCCGTGGTCAATCCTGACCACGGCATCTGAGCACGTGAAACACTGGAAGCGAGCGCTTCCCGGTGATGCTCTGGCTCACCCGTGCGGCTATCGGAGGAGCCAGAGCATGTGTGCAGCAGTCCCTGTCTTTGTGAATACTGCTGCATAGTATTTCCTATGGAGCCCTCTTCTGTAATAGGGCTTCACAGGAAACTAGCAATTTTCTCATAGACCCCCTGTGGGAACTATAAAAAAAAAGTGTAAAAAAAACCTAGTTTTTAAAAATAAAACAAACATAAAAAAATTAAATCACCCCCCTTTTCCCAAAATAAAAATAAAAACGAAAATTTTAAAAAAATACACATCATGGGTGTCGCCATGTGCGAAAATGCCCATATTATAAAAATATATTTTCCAATATGGCAAACAGCGAAATGGAAAAAAACCGTCAAACTGGCCGATTTGCTGTTTTTGGTCGCTTCATTTTCTACAAAAAAATTAAATAGAAAGTGAGTCATGCACAGAATGGTATCAAAGAAAAGTTCAGATCGCCTGCAAAAAATGAGCCCACATACAGCTCCGTACACATAATTAAAGAAAGTTATAGGGTTAAAAATAAATAAAAATGATTTTCTTCCCCCACTTTTTTTATTTCCCCTATTATTTTATCACTATCAAAACGCAAGAAAACCTATACATATAAGGTATCGCTGGATTTGTACTGACCTGTATAATGAAAGTAACTGGTTTTATCGCACATCGAACGTCGTAAATAAAAAAAACTTGCAAAACTGTGCCAGAATTGCATTTTTTTTGCAATTTCACCCCATTTGGAATTTTTTTTTATATTTTTTTTTTTTACAGCATTCACTTCAAGCATATGCTTCCACAGTCCTCACTAGTAAAAACTAAAATGTCACTAAATACGTAGCTGTAGGTTTGCGCTGCAGATCTCCGATGTGATGTGGGTAGATATCACAAAATCCGATAAATAAATAGCATAGAAGATCGCGCTGCTTTCAAGCACCACCTACTTCCTCAGCAAGGGGTTAAAATGGAAAAGACACAAAGGCAGGGATTACCAGATTTCACACAATAGTATCCCTCCTTAGGCCTCATGCACACAACCGTTGTGTGCATCCGTGGCCGTTGTGCCGTTTTCCTTTTTTTTTCGCGGACCCATTGACTTTCAATGGGTCCGTGGAAAAATCGGTAAAATGCACCGTTTTGCAGCCGAGACCGTGATCCGTGTATCCTGTCCGTCAAAAAAATATGACCGTCCTATTTTTTTGACGGACAACAGTTCACGGACCCATTCAAGTCAATGGGTCCGTGAAAGAACACGGATGCACACAAGATTGGCATCCGTGTCCGTGATCCGTGGCCGTAGGTTACTTTACTACAGACGGATCCGAAGATCCGTCTGCATAAAAGCTTTTTCAGAGCTGCGTTTTCACTTCGTGAGAACTCAGATCCGACATTATATTCTAACACAGAGACGTTCCCATAGTGATGGGGACGCTTCAGGTTAGAATATACTAAAATAACTGTCTACATGACTTCCCCCTGCTGCCTGGCAGGTGCTGCCAGGCAGCAGGGGGCAGCCCCCCCCTGTAGTTAACACATTGGTGGCCAGTGCGGCCGCCCCCCCCTCCCTCCCCTGTAGTTAACTCATTGGTGGCCAGTGGGCCCCCCCCTCCCCTGTAGTTAACTCGTTGGTGGCCAGTGGGCCCTCTCCCCTCCCTCCCCCTCCTAATTAAAATCTCCCCCCCTATCATTAATGGCAGCGGAGAGTACCGATCGGAGTCACAGTTTAATCGCTGGGGCTCCGATCGGTAACCATGGCAACCAGGACGCTACTGCTGTCCCGGTTGCCATGGTTACTTAGCAATTTGTAGCAGCATTATACTTACCTGCGAGCTGCGATGTCTGCGTCCGGCCGGGAGCTCCTCCTACTGGTAAGTGACAGGTCTGTGCGGCGCATTGCTTAATGACGTGTCACTTACCAGTAGGAGGAGCTCACGGCCGGACGCAGACATCGCAGCTCGCAGGTAAGTATAATGCTGCTACAAATTGCTAAGTAACCATGGCAACCGGGACAGCAGTAGCGTCCTGGTTGCCATAATTACCGATCGGAGCCCCAGCGATTAAACTGTGACTCTTATCGGTACTCTCCGCTGCCACCAATGATAGGGGGGGAGATTTTAATTTGGAGGGGGAGGGAGGGGAGAGGGCCCACTGGCCACCAACGAGTTAACTACAGGGGAGGGAGGGGGGCCCACTGGCCACCAACGAGTTAACTACAGGGGAGGGAGGGGGGCCCACTGGCCACCAACGAGTTAACTACAGGGGAGGGGGGGCCCATTGGCCACCAATGAGTTAACTACAGGGGAGGGGGGGGCCCACTGGCCACCAATGAGTTAACTACAGGGGAGGGAGGGGGGGCCACTGGCCACCAATGAGTTAACTACAGGGGAGGGGGGGGCGGCCGCACTGGCCACCAATGTGTTAACTACAGGGGGGGGGCTGCCCCCCCTGCTGCCTGGCAGCACCTGCCAGGCAGCAGGGGGCAGTTATGTACACAGTTCTTTTAGTATATTCTAACCTGAAGCGTCCCCATCACCATGGGAACGCTTCTGTGTTAGAATATACTGTCGGATTTGAGTTTCACAATGTAACTCAAATCTGACGGTATATTCTAACATAGAGGCGTTCCCATGGTGATGGGGACGCTTCAAGTTAAAATATACCATCGGATTGGAGAAAACTCAGATCCTATGGTATATTAACCACCTCAGCCCCCAGTGCTTAAACACCCTAAAAGACCAGGCCACTTTTTACACTTCTGACCTACACTACTTTCACCGTTTATTGCTCGGTCATGCAACTTACCACCCAAATGAATTTTACCTCCTTTTCTTCTCACTAATAGAGATTTCATTTGGTGGTATTTCATTGCTGCTGACATTTTTACTTTTTTTGTTATTAATCGAAATTTAACGATTTTTTTGAAAAAAAATGACATTTTTCACTTTCAGTTGTAAAATTTTGCAAAAAAAAACGAGATCCATATATAAATTTTGCTCTAAATTTATTGTTCTACATGTCTTTGATAAAAAAATAATGTTTGGGTAAAAAAAAAATGGTTTGGGTAAAATTTATAGCGTTTACAAACTATGGTACAAAAATGTGAATTTCCGCTTTTTGAAGCAGCTCTGACTTTCTGAGCACCTGTCATGTTTCCTGAGGTTCTACAATGCCCAGACAGTACAAACACCCCACAAATGACCCAATTTCGGAAAGTACACACCCTAAGGTATTCGCTGATGGGCATAGTGAGTTCATAGAACTTTTTATTTTTTGTCACAAGTTAGCGGAAAATGATAATTTTTTTTTTTTTTCTTACAAAGTCTCATATTCCACTAACTTGTGACAAAAAATAAAAAGTTCTATGAACTCACTATGCCCATCAGCGAATACCTTGGGGTCTCTTCTTTCCAAAATGGGGTCACTTGTGGGGTAATTATACTGCCCTGGCATTCTAGGGGCCCAAATGTGTGGTAAGGAGTTTGAAATCAAATTCTGTAAAAAATGAACAGTGAAATCCGAAAGGTGCTCTTTGGAATGTGGGCCCCTTTGCCCACCTAGGCTGCAAAAAAGTGTCACACATCTGGTATCTCTGTATTCAGGAGAAGTTGAGGAAGGTGTTTTGGGGTGTCTTTTTACATATACCCATGCTGGGTGAGATAAATATCTCGGTCAAATGCCAACTTTGTATAAAAAAATGGGAAAAGTTGTCTTTTGCCAAGATATTTCTCTCACCCAGCATAGGTATATGTAAAATGACACCCCAAAACACATCCCCCAACTTCTCCTGAGTACGGAGATACCAGATGTGTGACACTTTTTTGCAGCCTAGGTGGGCAAAGGGGCCCATATTCCAAAGAGCACCTTTCGGATTTCACTGGTCATTTTTGACAGAATTTGATTTCAAACTCCTTACCACACATTTGGGCCCCTAGAATGCCAGGGCAGTATAACTACCCCACAAGTGACCCCATTTTGGAAAGAAGAGACCCCAAGGTATTCGCTGATGGGCATAGTGAGTTCATGGAAGTTTTTATTTTTTGTCACAAGTTAGTGGAATATGAGACTTTGTATGAAAATAAAAAAAATAAAAAAAATCATCATTTTCCACTAAATTGTGACAAAAAATAAAAAATTCTAGGAACTCGCCATGCCCCTCACGGAATACCTTGGGGTGTCTTCTTTCCAAAATGGGGTCACTTGTGGGGTAGTTATACTGCCCTGGCATTCTAGGGGCCCAAATGTGTGGTAAGGAGTTTGAAATCAAATTCTGTAAAAAATGACGAGTGAAATCCGAAAGGTGCTCTTTGGAATATGGGCCCCTTTGCCCACCTAGGCTGCAAAAAATTGTCACACATCTGGTATCTCCGTACTCAGGAGAAGTTGGGGAATGTGTTTTGGGGTGTCATTTTACATATACCCATGCTGGGTGAGAGAAATATCTTGGCAAAAGACAACTTTATACAAAGTTGGCATTTGACCAAGTTATTTCTCTCACCCAGCATGGGTATATGTAAAATGACACCCCAAAACACATTCCCCAACTTCTCCTGAGTACGGCGATACCAGATGTGTGACACTTTTTTGCAGCCTAGATGCGCAAAGGTGCCCAAATTCCTTTTAGGAGGGCATTTTTAGACATTTGGATACCAGACTTCTTCTCACGCTTTGGGGCCCCTAGAATGCCAGGGCAGTATAAATACCCCACATGTGACCCCATTTTGGAAAGAAGACACCCCAAGGTATTCAATGAGGGGCATGGCGAGTTCATAGAATTTTTTTTTTGGCACAAGTTAGCGGAAATTGATATTTTTTATTTTTTTCTCACAAAGTCTCCCTTTCCGCTAACTCGGGACAAAAATTTCAATCTTTCATGGACTCAATATGCCCCTCACGGAATACCTGGGGGTGTCTTCTTTCCGAAATGGGGTCACATGTGTGGTATTTATACTGCCCTGGCATTCTAGGGGCCCTAAAGCGTGAGAAGAAGTCTGGAATATAAAATAAATGTCTAAAAAATTTTACGCATTTGGATTCCGTGAGGGGTATGGTGAGTTCATGTGAGATTTTATTTTTTGACACAAGTTAGTGGAATATGAGACTTTGTAAGAAAAAAAAAAAAAAATTCCGCTAACTTGGGCCAAAAAAATGTCTGAATGGAGCCTTACAGAGGCTGATCAATGACAGGGGGGTGATCAATGACAGGGGGGTGATCAGGGAGACTATATGGGGTGATCACCCCCCTGTCATTGATCACCCCCCTGTAAGGCTCCATTCAGATGTCCGTATGTGTTTTGCGGATCCGATCCATGTATCCGTGGATCCGTAAAAATCATACGGACATCTGAATGCAGCATGACAGGGGGGGGTGATCAATGACAGGGGGGTGATCAGGGAGTCTATATGGGGTGATCACCCCCCTGTCATTGATCACCCCCCTGTAAGGCTCCATTCAGATGTCCGTATGTGTTTTGCGGATCCGATCCATGTATCCGTGGATCCGTAAAAATCATACGGACATCTGAATGCAGCATGACAGGGGGGGGTGATCAATGACGGGGGGGTGATCAATGACAGGGGGGTGATCAGGGAGTCTATATGGGGTGATCACCCCCCCTGGAAGGCTCCAGGGAAACGTCTGTATGTGTTTTGCGGATCCGATCCATCTATCAGTGGATCCGTAAAAATCATGCGGACATCTGAATGGAGCTTTACAGGGGGTTGATCAATGACAGGGGTGTAATCAATGACAGGGGGGTGATCAGGGAGTCTATATGGGGTGATAACCACAGTCATTGATCACGCCCCTGTTAGGCTTCATTCAGACGTCCGTATGCGTTTTGCGGATCCGATCCATCTATCAGTGGATCCGTAAAAATCATGCGGACATCTGAATGGAGCTTTACAGGGGGTTGATCAATGACAGGGGTGTAATCAATGACAGGGGGTTGATCAGGGAGTCTATATGGGGTGATAACCACAGTCATTGATCACGCCCCTGTAAGGCTTCATTCAGACGTCCGTATGCGTTTTGCGCATCCGATCCATCTATCAGTGGATCCGTAAAAATCATGCGGACATCTGAATGGAGCTTTACAGGGGGTTGATCAATGACAGGGGTGTAATCAATGACAGGGGGGTGATCAGGGAGTCTATATGGGGTGATAACCACAGTCATTGATCACGCCCCTGTAAGGCTTCATTCAGACGTCCGTATGCGTTTTGCGGATCCGATCCATCTATCAGTGGATCCGTAAAAATCATGCGGACATCTGAATGGAGCTTTACAGGGGGTTGATCAATGACAGGGGTGTAATCAATGACAGGGGGGTGATCAGGGAGTCTATATGGGGTGATAACCACAGTCATTGATCACGCCCCTGTAAGGCTTCATTCAGACGTCCGTATGCGTTTTGCGGATCCGATCCATCTATCAGTGGATCCGTAAAAATCATGCGGACATCTGAATGGAGCTTTACAGGGGGTTGATCAATGACAGGGGTGTAATCAATGACAGGGGGGTGATCAGGGAGTCTATATGGGGTGATAACCACAGTCATTGTTCACGCCCCTGTAAGGCTTCATTCAGACGTCCATATGCGTTTTGCGGATCCGATCCATCTATCAGTGGATCCGTAAAAATCATGCGGACATCTGGATGGAGCTTTACAGGGGGTTGATCAATGACAGGGGGGTAATCAATGACAGGGGGGTGATCAGGGAGTCTATATGGGGTGATCAGGGGTGATCAGGGGTGATCAAGGGGTTAATAAGTGACAGGGGGGGGGTGTAGTGTAGTGGTGCTTGGTGCAACATATTACTGAGCTACCTGTGTCCTCTGGTGGTCAATCCAAACAAAGGGGACCACCAGAGGACCAGGTAGCAGGTATATTAGACGCTGTTATCAAAACAGCGTCTAATATACCTGTTAGGGGTTTAAAAAAATCGCATCTCCAGCCTGCCAGCGAACGATCGCCGCTGGCAGGCTGGAGATCCACTCGCTTACCTTCCGATCCTGTGAACGCGCGTGCCTGTGTGCGCGCATACACAGGAAATCTTGCGTCTTGCGAGATGACGCATATATGCGTGACTGTGCGCAGGGCTGCCGCCTCCGGAACGTGATCCTGCGTTAGGCGGTCCGGAGGCGGTTAATTTCTTTTTTTTGGTGTTCAAGTAGTGTGTGTAGTTTTAAGCATTTTCAGTGGAAACTAAACCCAACTCCTGTTAGGGGTTAAAAAAAACACATCTCCAGCCTGCCAGCGAACGATCGCCGCTGGCAGGCTGGAGATCAACTCTCTTACCTTCCGTTCCTGTGAGCGCGCGCGCCTGTGTGCAAAATGACTGCAGACTTTTTAACTCTTCAGATGCTGTGGTCAAATGTGACCACGACATCTGGATGCGCAAAAACCCGGAAGCACGTGGAGGATCGGGGGAGATGGATGTAGAGTGCTGTACCCTCTTAATTCCTGAATGCTAAAAGGATAAAAAGCTGCCTGTGTCAGGGCTCGTTGTTTTTTGTTTGCTTCACCTACCACAAAAAAAATAATAAAAAGTTATCAAAAAGTCACGCACACCCTAAAATGGTATCAATAAAAAGTACAGATCAACCCACAAAAAATTAAACCTAGCTGTGGGGACATAACCACAAGAATGTTATAGGAGTCAGAATATGGCAATGAAGAGAAAAGAAAAACACAAGAAAAACTATGCATATGTGGTATTGCCGTAATTATACTGACCTGTAGAATGAAAGTAACAGGTCAGTTTTACGCATAGGGAATGCCGTAAAAACAAATCCCATAAAAGTATTGCAGAATTACATATTTTGTTTCCTGCTTCAATATTAAATGATGGCATTAGAAAGTGCAACTTGCCCTCATACGGCGAAGGGCCAGTAACATTTTTCCCCTTGTTTCAGTAGTCATATTTTATTTTATTTTTTCTTCTATTTAACTGTATGAGACCTTGAATATTGCTAGATGAGTTGTCATTTTTTTGGAACCATTTTGAGGTATATATATATATTGTGTTAAATAGCATTTATTTAAAATTTTTACGGTTGGAGGGAAAAAAAATGAAGATTAACATATTTTGTGTGATTTATTGTTATGGTGTTCACTGTGTGTTATAACAAATATAACTTTATTCTGTGGCTCAGTACAACTATGATGGTAAATGTATGTTGTTTTATTACATAATAATCTGATGATCTTGTGTTGCTGCATTCCAAGATCTCAGCTTTTTAATTTTTTTGACAACATGAGGGCAAATACCGTGTATTAGATTTCTCGCTGGTGATAATGATTATTGCTATTACTGTATCATGTATCGGGTATTGATAGAGAAGCATTCCACAAATTGTGTGGTAAAGATAGAATATGGACAGGACGAGCAGTGTTAAATGGAAACTTTATTGATGTTTGTGTATGTGGTTTACCAGTGTTTGATGTGTTTGACACCGTGATCTAGACACTGGTAAATATCAGGGTCATGGCCTAAATTGTCCTAAATTGGTGCTGAAGGGAGATTCTCCCACTCCTTTCCTGGAAAAAAGACCCCATTTATGACAATCAGAGAGCAAGTCTAATGAAGGGAAGGGGAATACGTAATATGCACAGAAGTCCTTGTTGTCCTCCCCCTGTGGTTATAAGAGGATGCTTATTTTCTCCTTCCTGCAAACTGTCAGCTCCTACATTGCTCCCTCCTCCTCTCCCTCCATCTCCAGGCTGGCTGAGATCACAGCCAGCTAAAGGGGGGATGCTTTAACCCTTCATATCCCATGCTGTTGTAGCAGCTACAAATGTGAATCGGAATCACAGCAATATCTCTTTTACATCTGGAGATATAGCCATTAGAAATTGGGTCGAAGTAAAAGCAGCTTTCAAACAAGACCAGACCCATATCTCTAGCTTTTACAGAGCCTGAGTTGCAAAGGGTTAAAGCAGCCGTCCCCTCTCACCCTGATACCTGAGCTCTGCTTGGGCTGAACTGTTAGGACCTTATCTTAAAGCCTGAGCAGAGGGTGGATAATAATGTTTGTACTGTATAAATACTTTGAAATAGACAATAATCTAAACTATGCAACAGCTGTAAAATTCTTACCTGAGCATAGTACACCAGCATCTTCATCATGATCACAGTTATGGACACCAAACTGCAGGAAAGGACATTTCCAGATGTGTGTTTCATTTCCTTCACATTCTACATCATCCAGCCAGATGTCCCCAGTTCCTCTCCCATAATAGGCTTCTCTTGTAGCTCTGACAGCAGAACCACAACCCAGCTGCTTACAAACCACATCTGCATCTGCTTTATCCCAGGAGTCATCACAGATGGTCCCCCATCTTCCATTATGATAAATCTCCACTCTTCCAGCACATCGGTCAGGACCATTAATCAATCTTAAGTGTTTACGTTCTGCATTAGAAGAAGTTCACAATTATAATATGCATACTATACATGTTTTGTAAACTATTACATACAATACTATACCTGAGCAGACGACTTCTATCTCCTCTTCCTGGCCAGTCCATGTCTTTATATCAGATGATCTACTATCAGGACAATCCATCAGTTGGGTCTCATTTCCTTGACACTTTCCACTGACATACACATGACCATTGGTTGTTGTTGGGGTTGTGATATTAAATGTACCGACTGCACCCCCACAATGTAATTCTCTGCACACAACCTGAGCCTCATTCATGCCCCATTGGTCAGTGAGAGCTCTGCTCCATGTATTATTAGTGAGGATCTCCAGTCTTCCTGTACAGTGGTCATCTCCACCCGTCAGCCTCACCGATCCTTCTTTACCTGTAATCATGTAATGCACAGCAGTTATTTCACACATTTCAGTTTTAAAATTTGATTAAATTAACTCACCCTAAAATTTTCATGTTTTTTTTTTATAATGTAGCAAAGCGCTGTGGAGTTTTGCTATAGCAGCAGTGATGTAGTAGAGATGAATTTGGCATTTGTAGCTTGCTTCATTCTTACTAAGCAAAAGGATGAAATTCATTGTTATGACTATTTTTTATATCAATTTATTATACCAGATTGTTACAAACTCCTGCCCACCTGACATAGCAAAACTACTACTTAAAGAGGTTGTCCAGGATTTTATCATTGATAACCTATCCTTAGAATACATCATCAATATCAGATTGCTTAGAGTCCCCATCAAACAGCTGTTGTCCAGTAGTTCCTGCATCAAAACCGGCACCAAAACTTTCCATTGATGTTCAGTAAAAATTATATATTCATTTTATTCGACAGGTCAGTGGGATTAAGCAGATATCATATTTTATCCTTTCATAGTTTTTATGTTTTACTACTTTAAAAAAATTAAATTAAATAAAAATGCTGTCATCCTGACACCCTTAAAATGGGTTCTCCAAAGCACATTTACAGGTAGGGTGCAAGGGTTTATAAAAAAAAAAAAAAAAAAAGCAGTCCCCTGTCACTGGCACCCTGGTTTGTTTCATCAACAAGATCTCTTCTCCTCCATTTCTGTGTTCAGGACAATGATTGTGGAACCATTGCGTCAACTGTTTGTACTGGGAGTGTTGTCCAGGTGGTGTTGTCTCTGTAATCCTAATACAGGGATCTGCTCTTCCTTGAAAGGGATCCACCAGTTTCTACCTCTTGGAAAAGTCCAGTTGTAGTTGACACTTGATCTATGGAGGTCACAGACAAGAGTGTAGAGCACCAGAAGAACAGGAAAAGTACAAAAACAGAACAAGACTAAGGTCAGGCAGACAGAGTTCATGCAAATCCAAGAAACAGACCCAGGACCAGGACTGATAGAACTAGGTCAGAATAAAGGCAACAGGCAGAGAAATAAATGAGGGTCATAATCACAAGGTTAGACAGACACAGACAGAGGAGCAGATTATAGCTCTAGTACATGCATCCAGCAGACAGAGTGACTTGGCAGATCTATTATTGTCTATTACACAGGCCAGGAGTGGGACACACAGCACAGGATATATAGCAGGGCTAAATCTGCACCACACAGCCCAGTACCTGGACACAGAGAAAGAGAGACTTAGCCCCTAGAGTGCCACAAGGTACTGTGAGGTTCACAGAATAAACGCTATTGACACATCGCCAGAGCTTCTTCATTGTGGGATGGATTGTGTTGACCATGGATTATTTAGGACATTGACCAGATGTCTACCAGGTGAACTGAAGAAAAGTATGTATCACAATATATAGTCTCTGTACAGGAGCTTCTCTTCTTTTGTTTTCTGTGTGTGTGTGTATTGTCTGTGTGTCTTTTTAATCACTACACTTTATTAACCGCCTCCGGACCGCCTAACGCAGGATCGCGTTCCGGAGGCGACAGCCCTGCGCACAGTCACGCATATATGCGTCATCTCGCGAGACGCGAGATTTCCTGTGAACGCGCGCACACGGGATTGCGCGTTCACAGGATCGGAAGGTAAGCGAGTGGATCTCCAGCCTGCCAGCGGCGATCATTCGCTGGCAGGCTGGAGATGCGATTTCTTTAACCCCTAACAGGTATAATAGACGCTGTTTTGATAACAGCGTCTAATATACTTGCTACCTGGTCCTCTGGTGGTCCCATTTGTTTGGATCGACCACAAGAGGACACAGGTAGCTCAGTAATAAGTAGAACCAAGCACCACACTACACTACACCCCCCCTGTCACTTATTAACCCCTTATTAACCCCTGATCACCCCATATAGACTCCCTGATCACCCCCCTGTCATTGATCACCCCCCTGTCATTGATCACCCCCCTGTAAGGCTCCATTCAGACGTCCGTATGATTTTTACGGATCCACTGATACATGGATCGGATCCGCAAAATGCATACGGACGTCTGAATGGAGCCTTACAGGGGGGTGATCAATGACGGGGGTGATCACCCCATATAGACTCCCTGATCACCCCCCTGTCATTGATCACCCCACTGTCATTGATCACCCCCCTGTAAGGCTGCATTCAGATGTCTGTATGTTTTTTACGGATCCATGGATACATGGATCGGATCCGCAAAACACATACAGGCGTCTGAATGGAGCCTTACAGGGGGGTGATTACCCATAATAGACTCCCTGATCACTCCCCTGTCATTGATCACCCCCTTGTAAGGCTCCATTCAGACGTCCGTATGATTTCTACGGATCCACTGATACATGGATCGGATCCGCAAAACACATACGGACGTCTGAATGGAGCCTTACAGGGGGGTGATCAATGACAGGGGGGTGATCACCCCATATAGACTCCCTGATCACCCCCCCTGTCATTGATCACCCCCCTGTCATTGATCACCCCCCTGTAAGGCTGCATTCAGATGTCCGTATGTTTTTTACGGATCCACGGATACATGGATCGGATCCACAAAACACATACGGACATCTGAATGGAGCCTTATAGGGGGGTGATGAATGACAGGGGGGTGATCACCCCATATAGACTCCCTGATCACCCCCCTGTCATTGATCACCCCCCTGTTATTGATCACCCCCCTGTAAGGCTGCATTCAGATGTCCGAATGTTTTTTACGGATCCACGGATCGGATCCGCAAAACACATACGGACATCTGAATGGAGCCTTATAGGGGGGTGATCATTGACAGGGGGGTGATCACCCCATATAGACTCCCTGATCACCCCCCTGTCATTGATCACCCCCCTGTCATTGATCACCCCCCTGTAAGGCTCCATTCAGACATTTTTTTGGCCCAAGTTAGCGGAAATTATTATTTTTTTTCTTACAAAGTCTCATATTCCACTAACTTGTGTCAAAAAATAAAATCTCACATGAACTCCCCATACACCTCACGGAATCCAAATGCGTAAAATTTTTTAGACATTTATATTCCAGACTTCTTCTCACGCTTTAGGGCCCCTAAAATGCCAGGGCAGTATAAATACCCCACATGTGACCCCATTTTGGAAAGAAGACACCCCAAGGTATTCCCTGAGGGGCATATTGATTCCATGAAACATTGAAATTTTTGTCCCAAGTTAGCGGAAAGGGAGACTTTGTGAGAAAAAAAAAAAATCAATTTCCGCTAACTTGTGCCAAAAAAAATAATTCTATGAACTCGCCATGCCCCTCATTGAATACCTTGGGGTGTCTTCTTTCCAAAATGGGGTCACATGTGGGGTATTTATACTGCCCTGGCTTTTTAGGGGCCCTAAAGCGTGAGAAGAAGTCTGGGATCCAAATGTCTAAAAATGCCCTCATAAAAGGAATGTAGGCCCCTTTGCGCATCTAGGCTGCAAAAAAGTGTCACACATCTGGTATCGCCGTACTCAGGAGAAGTTGGGCAATGTGTTTTGGGGTGTCATTTTACATATACCCATGCTGGGTGAGAGAAATAACTTGGTCAAATGCCAACTTTGTATAAAGTTGTCTTTTGCCAAGATATTTCTCTCACCCAGCAAAGCGTCCACACTTGAACGTAATTCCTTGCTCACTGAACGGAGCAACAGTACCAAACCTTCACGCTTTGCTTTTGCATTCCAATATAGTCCGGTTGCCGAAATGGTCTGGCAGAGTATCAATCGAAACTGGGACCTTCCTAAGGGAGACCCCACTCTTAATAGCTTCACTGAAAATAGACCATTGGTCACATTTAAAAGATGCCCCACAATCAAAGACAAATTAGTCAGAAGTGTTTTCTCTTCACCAAGAGATGAAATTTGGTTAAAGAAACCGATGGGCAATTTTAGATGTGGCCATTGTTCCTTTTGCACACTCAATGTCTGTTCCAGGAATCTACAAATAGGCAGTGTATCACATACAGTACGGGACTTCATTAACTGCCGTACGTCTTACGTGGTATATGTAGTTTTCTGTCCCTGCAGACGCTTCTACATTGGAAAGACAATTCGCCCCCTTTTTGAGCGCATTCGCGAACATGTTGGTTCCATTCGATCAGGCAGAGGCAGTCCTCGCCTCATTGAACATATCCGCACGGCCCACGACGCGTATCCGCGTTGTCTCTCCTTTGCGGGCGTAGAGCATGTCCGCCCTATCCCTCGGGGTGGTGACCGGCATCGCCTACTCCTGCAGAGGGAGGCAAGGTGGATTATGCGTACGGAAGCCATGCATGCGGTAGGAATGAATGACAGAAATGACATGTCTGTATTCTTGTGACATTCCAGGCGCCCATATATGGAGGGATTTTGTGGCGATTTGTCTTTCCCATGTAGAAGCAGACCCTCCCTTTTCATCCCTTGCAGCAAAAAGTTCTGTATTAAAGCATTCTGATCCATTATCGTAGCTTAGACCAGTTATCTCATTTCCTAATCTCTTACATGCTCTAATATGTATTTTGCAACATTCGTCCTCTCTATGTATATGCTCTCTTTATTTGTTCTAATTCTGGCTCAATTAACCATATGATTGTAATCTCACCTGTTGTTTTGCATGTAATTTTAACACGTCACATCCGTGGGAGTGAGATACTTGCTGACGGCGTCGGCCGTCCCCTCATCCGCTATGTATAAAGCGCACGTATGCGCAATGACGTAATCAGTGGCCTGAGGAAGCGCGTCTGGGCGCGCGAAACGGCCGTCGCTGCTCGCAACTATGTGTCCGCCCTGGATCCCCACTGCTACCTGTTGAGGAAGCTACAATAAAGGATACTTTTTGATACACTTCGGTGAGTGCCGCAACTTTGTTTTTCACTTCTCTCTCCAAGTTGCCATTTGTATACTATATACTATTTTGCTGAGCACCACGTTTAGAAGTGTTCCTGACTGCATCTGGCTCGGTTTTTGCAAGGCGTATTCAGTGTATGCAGTGCCGCCTGTTCACGGTTCACGTCTCCCTCCTCTCTGTCATTTTACATATACCCATGCTGGGTGAGATAAATATCTTGGTCAAATGCCAACTTTGTATAAAAAATGGGAAAAGTTGTCTTTTGCCGAGATATTTCTCTCACCCAGCATGAGTATATGTAAAAAGACACCCCAAAACACATTGCCCAACTTCTCCTGAATACGGCAATACCACATGTGTGACACTTTTTTGCAGCCTAGGTGGGCAAAGGGGCCCACATTCCAAAGAGCACCTTTCGGATTTCACAGGTCATTTACCTACTTACCACACATTAGGGCCCCTAGAATGCCAGGGCAGTATAACTACCCCACAAGTGACCCCATTTTGGAAAGAAGACACCCCAAGGTATTCCGTATTTTTTTTCTTACAAAGTCTCATATTCCACTAACTTGTGACAAAAAATAAAAACTTCCATGAACTCACTATGCCCATCAGCAAATACCTTGGGGTGTCTTCTTTCCAAAATGGGGTCACTTGTGGGGTAGTTATACTGCCCTGGGATTCTAGGGGCCCTAATGTGTGGTAAGTAGTTTGAAATCAAAATCTGTAAAAAATGGCCGGTGAAATCTGAAAGGTGCTCTTTGGAATGTGGGCCCCTTTGCCCACCTAGGCTGCAAAAAAGTGTCACACATGTGGTATCTCCATACTCAGGAGAAGTTGGGCAATGTGTTTTGGGGTGTCATTTTACATATACCCATGCTGGGTGAGAGAAATATCTTGGCAAAAGACAACTTTTCCCATTTTTTTATACAAAGTTGGCATTTGACCAAGATATTTCTCTCACCCAGCATGGGTATATGTAAAATGACACCCCAAAACACATTGCCCAACTTCTACTGAGTACGGAGATACCACATGTGTGACACTTTTTTGCAGCCTAGGTGGGCAAAGGGGCCCACATTCCAAAGAGCACCTTTCGGATTTCACCGGCCATTTTTTACAGATTTTGATTTCAAACTACTTACCACACATTAGGGCCCCTAGAATCCCAGGGCAGTATAACTACCCCACAAGTGACCCCATTTTGGAAAGAAGACACCCCAAGGTATTCGCTGATGGGCATAGTGAGTTCATGGAAGCTTTTATTTTTTGTCACAAGTTAGTGGAATATGAGACTTTGTAAGAAAAAATAAATAAAAATCATCATTTTCCGCTAACTTGTGACAAAAAATAAAAAATTCTAGGAACTCGCAATGCCCCTCACGGAATACCTTGGAGTGTCTTCTTTCCAAAATGGGGTCACTTGTGGGGTAGTTATATTGCCCTGGGATTCTAGGGGCCATAATGTATGGTAAGTAGTTTGAAATCAAAATCTGTAAAAAATGGCCGGTGAAATCCGAAAGGTGCTCTTTGGAATGTGGGTCCCTTTGCCCACCTAGGCTGCAAAAAAGTGCCACACATGTGATATCTCCGTACTCAGGAGAAGTTGGGCAATGTGTTTTGGGGTGTCATTTTACATATACCCATGCTGGGTGAGAGAAATATCTTGGCAAAAGACAACTTTTCCCATTTTTTTTATACAAAGTTGGCATTTGACCAAGATTTTTATCTCACCCAGCATGGGTATATGTAAAATGACACCCCAAAACACATTGCCCAACTTCTCATGAGTACGGAGATACCACATGTGTGACACTTTTTTGCAGCCTAGGTGGGCAAAGGGGCCCACATTCCAAAGAGCACCTTTCGGATTTCACCGGCCATTTTTTACAGATTTTGATTTCAAACTACTTACCACACATTAGGGCCCCTAGAATGCCAGGGCAGTATAACTACCCCACAAGTGACCCCATTTTGGAAAGAAGACACCCCAAGGTATTCGCTGATGGGCATAGTGAGTTCATAGAAGTTTTTTTTTTTTGTCACAAGTTAGTGGAATATGAGACTTTGTAAGAAAAAAAAAATCATCATATTCCGCTAACTTGTGACAAAAAATAAAAAGTTCTATGAACTCACTATGCCCATCAGCGAATACCTTAGGGTGTCTACTTTCCGAAATGGGGTCATTTGTGGGGTGTTTGTACTGTCTGACCATTGTAGAACCTCAGGAAACATGAAAGGTGCCCAGAAAGTCAGTGCTGCTTCAAAAAGCGGAAATTCACATTTTTGTACCATAGTTTGTAAACGCTATAACTTTTACCCAAACCATTTTTTTTTTACCCAAACATTTTTTTTTATCAAAGACATGTAGAACAATAAATTTAGAGAAAAATTTATATATGGATGTCGTTTTTTTTGCAAAATTTTACAACTGAAAGTGAAAAATGTCATTTTTTTGCAAAAAAATCGTTAAATTTCGATTAATAACAAAAAAAGTAAAAATGTCAGCAGCAATGAAATACCACCAAATGAAATCTCTATTGGTGAGAAGAAAAGGAGGTAAAATTCATTTGGGTGGTAAGTTGCATGACCGAGCAATAAACTGTGAAAGTAGTGTAGGTCAGAAGTGTAAAAAGTGGCCTGGTCATTAAGGGTGTTTAAGCTAGGGGGGCTGAGGTGGTTAACGTAACAATCTGCATAAACAATGAAAGCACTGACGTACTGTCAGTTGATGCAGTCACTGATACAACACCTATAATTCAGACAAGGTTTCATTAGATCTAACTAGTGATGAGCGTGCATGCTCGGCCGAATACCTGTTCGGCTCGAGCATCGCTATGCTTGGCAGATTCGAGAGCTCGGTCGAATAATTCTGGTGCTCGAATACAATTTAATACAATGTAAGTCAATTGGAGACCACCAGGCACCCCCTGCTCTGAAGAGAAGAGGGTGTCTGGTTCATAAAAAAAAGTTAGAAATTGATGGAAACCCCATCAAAATGGCTTGGGAACAGCATTAAGAGGATAGCTGGATGCGTCTTAGACTCCTATTTTTCTTTTTTCGAAAGCCCAAAGTCGTGCTCTCACCTCGTGCAACAAAATCGTGCAGCGTGCCACACAAAAATCGTGCACTAGGTCGCGGTCTATCGCAGGCCCTTTCCAAAAGAGAAGGGCCCCCCACAAACCATTCCCTATCCCTCCGGAGCCAAAGCTCTTGCATGGGACTGGGACAAAGGGCAACCCTCAGCCGAAGCCAAGGGTACGCCCATCTATGCTCCCGGCTTTCGCCTAGGCTGCCACCCAAAGCGTCAGCCAGGAGCTTCAACAAGGTCTGGACTCTCCCCAGAGGGAGAGCCCAAGGGGTTTGGCAGGGGGGTGAGGAGCCAATATGGCCACACATCCCCCCCTAGACCTCAAGGATGGGGTACCCGTAAGGGTGCCGCAACCTTGAAAATCCTAGTGAACACACAACGTGTAAAAGTGCACACAGTGACATAAAAAATAAATAAGTGAATGTGTGCCATTACGGCCCGGACATTCGACCAGAATTATAAAAATTCCTCGTATCTTCAAGGCCGAAGCCGAGCAAATAGAGATGTGTGCTAAAATTGTGAGAAAGAAAGTGCTGTGCCAACTCTCAGTGGGATTCCACCCCCAGTGAGTTCCGGCACCCCAGGGTCGCCAGTCCTGGGGCACTTGCACTTTGGGCTTTCAACACAACTCGACCTAATGGCATCGATCCAGCAACCCGGGCCACCTCGCACAGGACATTTCTGCCCTAGTGCTGTACACCCTTTGTGGGCCACTGTGTGGTTCTCTGCTCTCCTCTAATTTCATGTCTCAGCCTATCGCGGCCTTCCTCCATGGGCAGAGTTCAGTCTAGGAGCCACGCTCAACTGGACTGATAAGAACAGATACTACACTTGATCTTAGTCAAAAGGCCGAGAAGATCAATATCATTAGGCGACAAAAAGTTTTCTGATTGTCCTAACATAATATTCAATAACCTTTCTATACAGTTTTGTCATGCAAAATCTAATTTGCATAAACATGGGCTTTTGGGAAAGACATGCAAATGAGCAGAATCTGCCTTGTTTTTCAGCTATTATAAGACTATGAAAACCAATAGATTGCGCTATTGAGTTATGAACAGCGCACTCTATTGGTTTAACAGTCTTATGACGAGACAAATATTCTTGTCAGAAGACTATGAAACCAATAGAGGGCGCTGTTCATAACTCAATAGCGCCCTCTATTGGTTTCATAGTCTTCTGACAATAATATTAGACTGATTCTTATGACAAGCTTATTACTGTAGCCTTTTGCATGGAAAATTCGCAATTAGAATATTCGCGATTAGAATAGTCACGATCTACACTAGGATGATATCTGACACTGGGAAAGCTGGGTAATAACTTGCGATCAACACTGAGTTATTACCCAGCATTTCCAGTGTCAGATTTTATCACTGAGTTATTACCCAGCTTTCCCACTGTCAGATATCATCCTAGTGTAGATCACAAATATTCTAATCGCAAATATATTAATCGCAAATTTTCCATGCAAAAGGCTACACTAATAAGCTTGTCATAAGAATCAGTCTAATATTCTTGTCAGAAGACTATGAAACCAATAAAGGGCACTATTGACTTATGAACAGCGCCCTCTATTGGTTTCATAGTCTTCTGACAAGAATATTTGTCTCGTCTTAAGACTGTGAAACCAATAGAGGGTGCTGTTCATATATCAATAGCACCCTCTATTGGTTTTCATAGTCTTATGACAGCTGAAATACAAGGCAGATTCTGCTCATTTGCATGTCTTTCCCATGAGCCCATGTTTATGCAAAAGAGTTTTTACATGACAAAACTGTATAGAAAGGTTATTGAATATTAGCAGACAAGGAGCACTTATTGGATATTTATAGAAACTGCAGAATCAGAATCAGGGTAATATCTGTAAACTCTTGCTGTCTTAAGTAGATTCATATAGAACATTTTCAAATGTTATCTCCATTTTGTGTCAATTACTGGAAAAAAAAAACACCTAAATGGTTAACAAACTGCCTAGCTGCTGATTTGAATAGTTTGAGGGGTGGAGTTTTTAAAGTATTATGCTTTATAGAATTTTTGATATACTGACCCCTCCAAATTACTGTACTTCAGAACTGAAATGGTCTAAAAAAAAAAAGATTTTGTAGATTTTCTTCAAAATTTAGAAAATTGCTCGTAAACTTTTTGGGCCTCCACTTGGCAAATAAAGTTCAATATAGATAAATGTAAAGTTATTCACTTGGGGGCTAATAATCTTCATGCAGCATATGCCCTAGGGGGAGTAAAACTGTGAGAGTCACTTGTTGGAAAGGATCTGGGTGTATTAGTAAATCATAGACTAAATAACAGCATGCAATGCCATTCAGCTGCCTCTAAATCCAACAGAATTTAGTCTTGTATTAAGAGGCATGGACTTGCGGGACAGGGATTTAATATTGCTACTATACAAAGCGTTGGTGCGGCCTCAACTGGAATGTGCGGTTCAGTTTTGGGCACCAGTCCATAAAAAGGATGCCCTGGAGTTAGAAAAAGTACAGAGGAGAACATGTCAGTTAAATATATCATATAGGAGACACACACAGTAATATTTGAGAAGTTAAATGAAGTTTATTGGATTTACAGAAAGTGTGCTATAATTGTTTAAACAAAATTAGGCAGGTGCATAAATTTGGGCACTGTTGTCATTTTATTGATTCCAAAACCTTTAGAACTAATTATTGGAACTCAAATTGGCTTGGTAAGCTCAGTGACCCCTGACCTACATACACAGGTGAATCCAATTATGAAAAAGAGTATTTAAGGGGGTCAATTGTAAGTTTAACTCCTCTTTTTATTTTCTCTGAAGAGTAGCAACATGGGGGTCTCAAAACAACTCTCAAATGACCTGAAGACAAAGATTGTTCACCATCATGGTTTAGGGGAAGGATACAGAAAGCTGTCTCAGAGATTTCAGCTGTCTGTTTCCACAGTTAGGAACATATTGAGGAAATGGAAGACCACTGCTCGAAGTGGCAGACCAAGAAAAATCTCGAATAGACAGAAGCGACGAATGGTGAGAACAGTCAGAGTCAACCCACAGACCAGCACCAAAGACCTACAACATCATCTTGCTGCAGATGGAGTCACTGTGCATTGTTCAACCATTCGGCGCACTTTACACAAGGAGATGCTGTATGCGAGAGTGATGCAGAGGAAGCCTTTTCTCCGCCCACAGCACAAAAAGTGCCGCTTGAGGTCGGCTAAAGCACATTTGGACAAGCCAGCTTCATTTTGGAATAAGGTGCTGTGGACTGATGAAACTAAAATTGAGTTATTTGGCCATAACAAGGGGCGTTATGCCCGGAGGAAAAAGAACACAGCATTCCAAGAAAAACACCTGCTACCTACAGTAAAATATGGTGGTGGTTCCATCATGCTATCGGGCTGTGTGGCCAGTGCAGGGACTGGGAATCTTGTCAAAGTTGAGGAACGCATGGATTCCACTCAGTATCAGCAGATTCTGGAGACCAATGTCCAGGAATCAGTGACAAAGCTGAAGCTGCGCCGGGGCTGGATCTTTCAACAAGACAACAACCCTAAACACTGCTCAAAATCCACTAAGGCATTTATGCAGAGGAACAAGTACAACATTCTGGAATGGCCATCTCAGTCCCCAGACTTGAATATAATTGAAAATCTGTGGTGTGACTTAAAGAGAGCTGTCCATGCTCGGAAGCCATCAAACCTGAATGAACTAAAGATGTTTTGTAAAGAGGAATGGTCCAAAATACCTTCAACCAGAATCCAGACTCTCATTGGAACCTACAGGAAGCGTTTAGAGGCTGTAATTTCTGCAAAAGGAGGATCTACTAAATATTGATTTCATTTCTTTTTTTTGTGGTGCCCAAATTTATGCACCTGCCTAATTTTGTTTAAACAATTATAGCACACTTTCTGTAAATCCAATAAACTTCATTTCACTTCTCAAATATCACTGTGTGTGTCTCCTATATGATATATTTAAATGACATTTTTCATCGTAACAACGAACGATTTATACAGGAAAATCATGACGATTAACAAGGTTGCCCAAACTTTCGCATCCCACTGTATGTCCTCTTGTAGCAGTTTTTCTACTTTTAAATATTCGCTCCTCTTTTACCTTGTTGATTCCCTTTATGTATTTAAAAGTTTCTATTATATCCCCTCTGTCTCGTCTTTATTCCAAGCTATACATGTTAAGATCCTTTAATCTTTCCTGGTAAGTTTTATCCTGCAGTCCATGTACTAGTTTAGTAGCTCTTCTATGAACTCTCTCCAAAGTATCAATATCCTTCTGGAGATATGGTCTCCAGTACTGAGCACAATACTCCAAATGAGGTCTCACTAGTGCTCTGTAGAGCGGCATGAGCACCTCCCTCTTTCTACTGGTAATGCCTCTCCCTATACACCCAAGCATTCTGCTAGCATTTCCTGCTGCTCTATGACATTGTCTGCCTACCTTTAAGTCTTCTGAATTAATGACCCCTAAATCCCTTTCCTCAGATACTGAGGTTAGGACTGTATCACTGATTTTATATTCTGCTCTTGGGTTTTTACACCCCAGGTGTATTATCTTGCACTTATCAACATTACATTTTAGTTGCCAGATTTTTGACCATTCCTCTAGTTTTCCTAAATCCTTTTCCATTTGGTGTATCCCTCCAGGAACATCAACCCTGTTACAAATCTTTGTGTCATCAGCAAAAAGACACACCTTACCATCGAGGCCTTCTGCAATTTTGCTGATAAAGATAATAAACAATATGGGTCCCAGAACAGATCCCTGAGGTACCCCACTGGTAACAAGACCATGGTCTGAATATACTTCATTGACTACAACCCTCTGTTGTCTGTCCCTCAGCCGCTGCCTAATCCATTCAACAATATGGGAGTCCAAGCACAAAGACTACAATTTATTAATAAGCCTTCTATGTGGGACAGTATCAAAAGCCTTACTAAAGTCTAGATAAGCAATGTCTACTGCACCTCCTCCATCTATTATTTTAGTCACCCAATCAAAAAAATCTATTAGATTAGTTTGACATGATCTCCCTAAAGTAAACCCATGCTGTTTTTCATCTTTCAATCCATGGGATTTTAGATGTTCCAGAATCCTCTCCTTAAGTATGGTTTCCATAAATTTTCCCACTATTGATGTCAGGCTTACTGGCCTATAGTTGCCCGATTCCTCCCTACTACCTATCTTGTGAATGGGCACCACATTTGCTAATTTCCAATCTTCTGGGACGACTCCTGTTACCAGTGATTGGTTAAATAAATCTGTTAATGGTTTTGCTAGTTCACCGCTAAGCTCTTTTAATAGCTTTGGGTGTATCCCATCAGGCCCCTGTGACTTATTTGTATTAATTTTAGACAGCTGACTTAGAACCTCTACTTCTGTAAAGACACATGCATCAAAAGATTCATTAGTCTTCCTTCCTAACTGAGGTCCTTTTCCTTCATTTTCCTTTGTAAAAACTGAACAGAAGTACCGTATATACTCGAGTATAAGACGAGTTTTTTGGCACATATTTTTGTGCTCAAAAAGCCTCCTCGTCTTATAATCGAGTCTAGGTCTTAGCTCCGGTAATAGCAAGCAGTGCGGGGGGCGGCGCTCACTCACTGACGTCACGCGCCTGCGCCGCCTAGTGGGAGCAGGCGCGTGATGTCAGTGAGTGAGCGCCGCTCCCCGCACTGCCTGTATTACCGAAGCAAAGACAAAGTAAGATATCCAAAGTTAAAGGTTACTGATTAGTTTAAATATACTGCTGTGAGCGTCGGAGAGAGGGATCTGTGGATGGCACTGTAGGGGGATCTGTGGATGGCACTGTAGGGGGATCTGTGGATGGCAGTGCCATCCACAGATCCCCCTACAGTGCCATCCACAGATCCCCCCTCCCCTAAACAGTGCCATCATGGCACTGTTTAGGGGAGGGGGGATCTGTGGATGGCACTGTTTAGGGGGGATCTGTGGATGGCACTGTTTAGGGGGGATCTGTGGATGGCACTGTTTAGGGGGGAGATCTGTGGATGGCACTGTTTAGGGGGAGATCTGTGGATGGCTCCCTGTATTTAATGCAGAGTGTGTGTGTGTATATAATGCACACACTCTGCATTAAATACAGGGAGTCACCCTCTTGCAGATGTGTGTATATAATGTAGAGTGTGTGCATTATATACACATACACTCTGCATTATAGCTGCATTTCCCACCCTAGTCTTATACTCGAGTCAATCATTTTTCACATTTTTTGGGGGTAAAATTAGGGGCTCGGCTTATACTCGGGTCGGCTTATACTCGAGTATATACGGTATTCATTGAGGCAGTCAGCTAGTTCTTTATCTTCTTCCATATACCTTCCTTCTTTTGTTTTTAATTTGGTAATTCCTTGTTTTAGTTTCCTTTTTTCATTTATGTATCTGAAGAATGTCTTATCGCCTTTTTTCACTGCCTGAGCTAATTTCTCTTCTGCCTGTGCTTTAGAAGCTCTTATAACTTGTTCGGCCTCTCTCTGCCTAATCTTATAAATTTGCCTGTCATCCTGTTTTTTTTTTTTTTATAATTTCTTTTTTTGCTTTCACTGACAAGCCTAATGCAATTATCTGTGCCACTTTTAAGTAGTCCCATTTCTCCTGGACTCCATTGAAACTGTTCCAATCTGATAGGAACTCGTATACCACTAATCTAATTTTAGAAAAGTCAGTTTTTCTAAAATCTCGAAACTTTGGTTTTTATGTGGTGTGACTCCCAAGCTTTCCCCTACAGTAATATCAGATACCAAATTCCCATTTGTGAATACTAAATCTAAAATGGCCTCCTTCCGGGTTGGCTCCTCAACTACTTGCTGTAGAGATAATCCCAGTAGGGAATTTAGAATATCTGTACTCCTGGCAGAACTAGATATTTTGGTTTTCCAGTTTACATCAGAAGGATTAAAGTCTCCCATAATGATAACTTCCCCTTTCAATGTCATTTTAGCTATTTCCTACACTAGTAGATCTAATTCTTTGACTTGGCTAGGTGGTCTATATATCACACCTACACGAGTTACCTTATGATTATCAAGCTGCAAGGTAACCCAAACTGACTCTAAATTGGTCTTGCTAACTTGTATTAAAATAGATTTTATGCTATCTTTCACATACAGGGCCACTCCTCCCCCTTTCTTGCCTTCTCTGTCTTTCCTATATAGAGAGAACCCTGGTATTGTTATATCCCAGTCATAACTCCTATTGAACCATGTCTCAGTAACAGCCACTAAATCTATATTCTCAGATGCCATTATAGACTCAAGTTCATGATCACCCTAAACTGCGAGCATTTGTAGACAAGACTGTGAGCTTGTCATTTCTTAACCTATTTGCTACTGGCATCTTCTGGCATTGTTCCGGAGGGCAGTCGGACTGCTGGATTATCACTCTTTTGCCCCCCTTTCCTAGTTTAAATGCTCCTTAGCAAATACTTTGAACTGTTCATTGAGGACATTCGTTCACTTGAGAGAAAGATGCAAACCATCTTTCTTGTACAGTTCTTTTCCATTCCAACGAGAGCTAACATGAGACACAAAGCCAAACCCTTGTTTCAGACACCATTCACCAAGCCATACATTGAATTCCTTAATGTGCATCTTCCAGCCATGCTGAAGGTTATGCACAGGCAAAACTGCAGAGAATAAAACAGTTGATGCAACCTCCCGTATATCATTTCCAAGTGTGTGAAAAGCTTCCTTCACCTTTGAAACCTCATTGCAAGTCAGATCATTTGTCCCAAGATGGACAATTATATCCTACTTTCCTGTTTCATCTCCATGTACAATTTCAAAACTTTAAAAATAAAATAGAAAAGCAGTGTATACTTCTTAAAGGAGGCAGCCATGTTTTGCCCTCCCTCTTCCTCTCCCCATTCAATGCTAGTGCATGTGACCTATGAAGCGTAGGAGGAAAGGAGTTGGGTTTAGTTTCCACTGAAAATGCTTAAAACTACACACACTACTTGAACACCAAAAAAAAGAAATTAACCGCCTCCGGACCGTCTAACGCAGGATCACGTTCCGGAGGCGGCAGCCCTGCGCACAGTCACGCATATATGCGTCATCTCGCAAGACGCAAGATTTCCTGTGAATGCGCGCACACAGGCACGCGCGTTCACAGGATCGGAAGGTAAGCGAGTGGATCTCCAGCCTGCCAGCGGCGATCGTTCGCTGGCAGGCTGGAGATGCGATTTTTTTAAACCCCTAACAGGTATATTAGACGCTGTTTTGATAACAGCGTCTAATATACCTGCTACCTGGTCCTCTGGTGGTCCCTTTTGTTTGGATCGACCACCAGAGGACACAGGCAGCTCAGTAATAAGTAGCACCAAACACCACTACACTACACCACCCCTGTCACTTATTAACCCCTTATTAACCCCTGATCACCCCTGATCACCCCATATAGACTCCCTGATCACCCCCCTGTCATTGATCACCCCCCTGTCATTGATCACCCCCCTGTCATTGATCATCCCCCTGTAAGGCTGCATTCAGATGTCCGTATGTTTTTTACGGATCCACGGATACATGGATCGGATCCGCAAAACACATACGGACATCTGAATGGAGCCTTATAGGGGGGTGATCAATGACAGGGGGGTGATCACCCCATATAGACTCCCTGATCACCCCCCTGTCATTGATCACCCCCCTGTCATTGAACACCCCCCTGTAAGGCTCCATTCAGATGTCCGTATGTTTTTTACGGATCATCGGATCCACGGATACATGGATCGGATCCGCAAAACACATACGGACATCTGAATTGAGCCTTATAGGGGGGTGATCAATGACAGGGGGGTGATCACACCATATAGACTCCCTGATCACCCCCCTGTCATTGATCACCCCCCTGTAAGGCTGCATTCAGATGTCTGTATGTTTTTTTACGGATCCACGGATACATGGATCGGATCCGCAAAACACATACAGGCGTCTGAATGGAGCCTTACAGGGGGGTGATTACCCATAATAGACTCCCTGATCACTCCCCTGTCATTGGTCACCCCCTTGTAAGGCTCCATTCAGACGTCCGTATGATTTCTACGGATCCACTGATACATGGATCGGATCCGCAAAACACATACGGACGTCTGAATGGAGCCTTACAGTGGGGTGATCAATGACAGGGGGGTGATCACCCCATATAGACTCCCTGATCACCCCCCTGTCATTGATCACCCCCCTGTCATTGATCACCCACCTGTAGGGCTCCATTCAGATGTCCGTATGTTTTTTACGGATCCACGGATACATGGATCGGATCCGCAAAACACATACGGACATCTGAATGGAGCCTTATAGGGGGGTGATCAATGACAGGGGGGTGATCACCCCATATAGACTCCCTGATCACCCCCCTGTCATTGATCACCCCCCTGTAAGGCTCCATTCAGATGTCCGTATGTTTTTTACTGATCCACGGATACATGGATCGGATCCGCAAAACACATACGGACATCTGAATGGAGCCTTATTGGGGGGTGATCAATGACAGGGGGGTGATCACCCCATATAGACTCCCTGATCACCCCCCTGTCATTGATCACCCCCCTGTCATTAATCACCCCCCTGTAAGGCTCCATTCAGACATTTTTTGGGCGGAATTATTATATATTTTTTTTCTTACAAAGTCTCATATTCCACTAACTTGTGTCAAAAAATAAAATCTCACTTGAACTCACCATACCCCTCACGGAATCCAAATGCGTAAATTTTTTTAGACATTTATATTCCAGACTTCTTCTCACGCTTTAGGGCCCCTAGAATGCCAGGGCAGTATAAATACCCCCCCCCATGTGACCCCATTTCGGAAAGAAGACACCCCAAGGTATTCCGTGAGGGGCATATTGAGTCCTTGAAAGATTGAAATTTTTGTCCCAAGTTAGCGGAAAAGGGAGACTTTGTGAGAAAGAAAAAAATCTATTTCCGCTAACTTGTGCCAAAAAAAAAAAAATTCGATGAACTCGCCATGCCCCTCATTGAATACCTTGGGGTGTCTTCTTTCCAAAATGGGGTCACATGTGGGGTATTTATACTGCCCTGGCATTTTAGGGGCCCTAAAGCGTGAGAAGAAATCTGGGATCCAAATGTCTAAAAATGCCCTCATAAAAGGAATGTGGGCCCCTTTGCGCATCTAGGCTGCTAAAAAGTGTCACACATCTGGTATCGCCGTACTCAGGAGAAGTTGGGCAATGTGTTTTGGGGTGTCATTTTACATATACCCATGCTGGGTGAGAGAAATATCTTGGCAAAAGACAACTTTTCCCATTTTTTTATACAAAGTTGGCATTTGACCGAGATATCTATCTCACCCAGCAAGGGTATATGTAAAATGACACGCCAAAACACATTGCCCAACTTCTCCTGAGTACGGCAATACCACATGTGTGACACTTTTTTGCAGCCTAGGTGGGCAAAGGGGCCCACATTCCAAAGAGCACCTTTCGGATTTCACCGGCCATTTTTTACTGATTTTGATTTCAAACTACTTCGCACGCATTTGGGCCCCTAAAATGCCAGGGCAGTATAACTACCCCACAAGTGACCCCATTTTGGAAAGAAGACACCCTAAGGTATTTCGTGATGGGCATAGTGAGTTCATTGAAATTTTAATTTTTTGTCACAAGTTAGTGGAATATGAGACTTTGTAAAAAAGAAAAAAGAAAAAAATAATAATAAATAATCATTTTCCACTAACTTGTGACAAAAAATAAAAAGTTCTATGAACTCACTATGCCCATCAGCGAATACCTTAGGGTGTCTACTTTCCGAAATGGGTTCATTTGTGGGGTGTTTGTACTGTATGGCCATTGTAGAACCTCAGGAAACATGACAGGTGCTCAGAAAGTCAGAGCTGCTTCAAAAAGCGGAAATTCACATTTTTGTACCATAGTTTGTAAACGCTATAACTTTTACCCAAACCATTTTTTTTTTACCCAAACATTTTTTTTTTATCAAAGACATGTAGAACAATAAATTTAGAGAAAAATTTATATATGGATGTCGTTTTTTTTTGCAAAATTTTACAACTGAAAGTGAAAAATGTCATTTTTTTGCAAAAAAAATCGTTAAATTTCGATTAATAACAAAAAAAGTAAAAATGTCAGGAGCAATGAAATACCACCAAATGAAAGCTCTATTAGTGAGAAGAAAAGGAGGTAAAATTCATTTGGGTGGTAAGTTGCATGACCGAGCAATAAACCGTGAAAGTAGTGTAGTGCAGAAGTGTAAAAAGTGGCCTGGTCATTAAGGGTGTTTAAGCTAGGGGGGCTGAGGTGGTTAAAGCAACTAACACATGAAACTAATCTTTAAACTAATCTATTACAGATATAAATAATGTTATGGCGCTGCCCTAAGTCCCAGCTTTAGGTCTAGAGCTGCCCTTCAGAGCTACTGTATGTTTCTGCAACTTGCTAAATGTCTTAGAGCAGCGGTTCTCAACCTAGGGGTCGCGACCCCTTTGGGAGTCGATCGGCCCTTTCCGGGGGGTCGCCTGAGGCTTCCTATTGTGGGTCGCCCGCACAATGGCAGCGGCCCCTTATCCTCGCGCACAGGAAGTGATGTCCTATCACTGCCTGTGCTTGAAGGAGCCTGACGTCTGGACGGGTAAGTCGGGCTGCCTGTCTGCTGAGGTCCGAGTTTTTTCGTTAATGACACCGCCGCTGAGCACCACTGCCACCAATGATTTAATTGAGCCTGGCTGAGCCTGGCTAATTTTATTTTAATTATTTGGCTGAGCAAGGCTTAATTTATTTGGGGGGACATGAAGCACCGCTGATTTATTTATTTGGGGGACCCTGAGCACAGCTGATTTATTTATTTGGGGGAGATCTGAAGCCCCGCTGATTTATTTATTTGGGGGACCCTGAGCACTTCTGATTTATTTATTTGGGGGACCCTGAGCACCATTGATTTATTTATTTTGGGGAAACCTGATGCACCACTGATTTATTTATTTGGGGGCACCCTGAGCACCGCTGATTTATTTATTTGGGGGAGACCTGAAGCCCCGCTGATTTATTTATTTGAGGGACCCTGAGCACTTCTGATTTATTTATTTGGGGGGGACTTGAAGCACCACTGATTTATTTATTTGAGGGGTACCCTGAGCACCACTGATTTATTTTTTATTTTTTGGGGGGGTACTGTGAGCACCACTGAGTTATTTATTTGAGGGGTACTGTGCGCACCACTGATTTATTTTTTAGGGGGTATTTGTTGTTTATTATTTATTTTAAAGTTATTTATTTGGTTTACAAATATTTTGTATTTATGCTAAAGTTCTGTGGTTATGAATGAATACTTGTGTATTTGAATTAACATTTGGTGTATTGGTGTCTGTGAGTGTTTTTGGTGGGTCATCATAACAGTAGCAAAATTAGTTATGACGTAGCAAGGAAAAAATGTAATGGTTGGGGGTCACCACAACATGAGGAACTGTATTAAGGGGTCACGGCTTTAGAAAGGTTGAGAACCACTGTCTTAGAGGCTTATCTATAGGGGACAGTACTTGCGAATAAGCCGATGTCTAAAGCGATCCACCATGCATCTTCATTTTAAAACTACTAAAGAGGGAAGAGCAATCAACTCAGTATTAGAAAATTAGAAAATTCAAAGCAGTGCTAAAAATGAGGAAAGTGATATTGTACATCGGAATAGCTCTCTGCAGAAATTACACATACGTTATAGCAAAAAATGAATAACTACCACCTAAAATCATCTAATAGTAATAAATAAATCACCAGCTTGCCAAGCAGCTAGATCTCCATAGAAGAGATAGGTCTCTAGCTGAGTAGCTTAAAGCTCCGGCAAGTCACCTAAAGTCACCTCCGGCAAGTTCTAAAAATTACAATAAAATATGTATAGAACACCTGACGCTGGCTCCAGATCAGTATGTTGATACTCCCCGACCACCCCCCCCCCCCACCCACAGAGAGGACTCCTGTTCATGTGAACATAATGTAGAGGGCTCTAGGAGAAGTCCCCTTTATACTATGGTCGGTTTGTGGACTCATAGCAGGGGAACTGGGGAGAGTATCAACATACATATTTCTGATGTAGAGTCAGCGACAGGTGTTCTCTACTTGTCTTACATGACAGATTCCCTTTAAGTTCTACCATGCATTTGGAAACTTCCTCAAGGGGACAAAGAGCAAGACCCTATCTCAACTAGTGTTGAGCGCGAATATTCAAATAGCGAATATTAATCGCAAATATTGCAAATTCGCTAATTCACGAATATTTCGAATATAGTGCTATATATTCGCTATATCGAATATTCGTCATTTTTTAACATCTGAAAACATAATTCCTCCCTGATTTATTCTTGTGGGTCAATGAGTCATTGGCCCACATGCAACATAAGCAGGAAGGAATCATGTTTTCATATGGGAAAAAAATGACGAATATTCTAAAAAACGAATATATAGCAATATAGTGAATATATTCGTTATTTAGAATATTCGCCTTTTTTTCCCAATCTGTACAGTTGTTCGCATACTTCTTCCTGACAAGCGTCCCCGCCACCATGGGAACGCCTGTGGGTTAGAAAATACCATTGGATCTGAGTTTTCCCTGAGATCATGAAAACTCAGATCCGATGGTATATTCTAACCCACAGGCATTCCCATGGTGACGGGGATGCTTGTCGGGGAGGAGTATGCCATAGTCGGAATAACAATACAGATTGAAAAAAAAAAAATACAAATATTCTAAATAACGAATATATTCGCTATATTGCTCTAACTTTGTTTTTCAGAATATTCGTCATATTCTAAAAAACAAAATTATAGCAATATAGCGAATATTCGTAAAATACATATATAGACTGTAATTTAGCTAATATAGAGGTATAGTATTTTTTTTTAATAGTGTACATTTTTTCCAAATATGAAGTTCAGAAGAGACAAAAAAAAATTAGACTATAAAAAAAAAAGATTATAGCACTATACTAGCTAAATTACAGTCTGTGTACTTTACGAATATTCGCTATATTGCTATAACTTTGTTTTTTAGAATATTCGTCATATTATAAAACAAGAATATATAGCAATATAGCGAATATTCGTAAAATACACAGACTGTAATTTAGCTAATATAGTGCTATAATCTTTTTTTTTATAGTCTAATTTTTTTTTGTCTCTTCTGAACTTCATATTTGGAAAAAATGTACACTATTAAAAAAATACTATACCTCTATATTAGCAAAATTGCAGTCTATATGTGTATTTTACGAATATTCGCTATATTCCTATAACTTAGTTTTTTAGAATATTCGTCATATTATAAAACAAGAATATATAGCAATATAGCGAATATTCGTAAAATACACATATTAGCCATAGCCGACCAATAGGAAAGTTGCCTTATACAGTTAAGAAAAAAAATCGCAATACACAAATAATTAAATTGCATATTATTCGCGATAAATAGAATAATGACAAATATTAGAATTTGACGAATATAAGAAGAATATTCAATTAAATATTTGCGAAATATTGCGAAATCGAATATGGCACCTCCCGCTCATCATTAATCTCAACATGGCGATGCTGCAGGAGTTAGATCATATATCAGATACACGACTGACTCTTCTACTAGAGGACAAAATAATGATCATCCTGATTAAGGACAGAGGAAATACTGCAGAAGATAAATCCTACATTAGAGATACAGTTCACTTTTCCACCTAAATACATTTGCCATATTGGCCTCTAGGTCTCCTCAACCTCACTGAGATATTAAACAGACCGTTACTTGTCCATAGATGTATCCAGTCCTTTGGACAATTCACACGACCGTATTCTGATAGCGGCCGTGTGCATCCCACACATTTGTTAGAAATGCCTATTCTTGTCCGCAAAATGGACAGGAATAGGACATGTGTTCTATTTTTTTTGCGGGGCTGCCAAATAGACTTACGGATGTGGACAGTGCATGGTCTACTGTCTGCATCTTTGCGGCCCCATTAAGATACACACCGAAAATATGGTTGTGTGAATGCCCCCTTAAGCTGTACGTGTGTTCCTCTAGAAGTCCTATTGTTTTTAGAGTATTGACCAGTTGGGATTAAATGAAAATTTAGATTTATTATCATAGTGACATCTCAAATCAGTAACGGAAAGAACGCATCATTCTATATACTACTGGGCATTAATCTGCTGCATATGCACTATGGTAACTGTGTATCACTATTGTATGGTTTGATTTTAAATATGTGTATTATTTTAAAATTATCCCCTTCACCCCCAGATGGTTTTTCATTTTTTGCGTTTTTACTTTTCATTCACTCCCTGCCTTTCCGGGGACATAATTATTTTATTTTTCCGTTCACATAGCCATAAAAGGGCTTGTTTTTTTTTAGGACAAGTTGTATTTTCAAATGCCTTTGATGTAGTGGGAAGTTAGAAAAAATTCAAATAGGGTGAAATTGGAAAAAAAATAAAAAATTCCGCCACAGTTTTATGGGTTTTGTTTTTTGGTTTTTACGTTACCTTCATTCTCCAGGTCAGTACAATTAATGCGATATCACATTTGGATAGTTTTTCTTGCGTTTTAATATTAAAAATAATTTAAAAAAACATACTGTATCCTGACCCCTATAAGTTTTTGTTTACGGAGCCGTGTGGGGGATCATTTTTTGGGGGGCGATCTGCACTTTTCATTGATACCATTTTGGAGTGTGTATGACTTTGTAATTACTTTCTCTTCTTTTTTTGATGGACATGAAGCGACTCAAAAAAATGACAAATCGTCCACTTTTTTTTAAGTTTCTCTGTATGGCATAAATATTTTTATATTTTAGTGGTATGGGCATTTTTGTATACGGTGATGCCCATGATGTAATTTTTTTTTTTTTTTGCTCATCTATTTTGATTTATTTTGGGGAAAGGGGGCAATTAGATTTTTTTTTGTTTTTAAAAATATATATTTTTTGTTTGCAGTCATTAGATTTCTGCTCTCATAGCCCTTATTCATTAGCATTGGAGTTTATGAGAATTACACTATGTTCCTATATAGCCCTGCCACTGGAAGTACCTCCATACGACCCTATATACAGCAGACTCAGATCATTCAGGCAGATCGGAGCTGCCGCACACACCTCCAGCTCCCCTGATCACCACTAGGGGTGCACTTGCAGACCCATGAGCATGCGTTACTGATTTTATTTTTTTTATCTTCCAAACGTCGTCTGCACATTTGACTGCAATATCTGAGGGGATAAATGTGTGCTATCACTTACATTAGCCCTGGGTGTCTGCTGTTTAAAACAACAGGCACCCAGCAGCTATGGCTATGGCGCCCAATGCACGCAGACCAGACCAGCACTGTATATGTATGGTGCTGGGTGAAAAGAGGTTAATAATTTTAATTATCTCATTGACATACTTGCTATATAATATGGACACAGTCTACTGCACTTTGAGAAAGGCTCTGAGGACAGAACTAAAGCGTATGGATGGTGAGAAATAAACACTACTATTGTTGCTCTAATTTTGGAGCGCTGTGACTTTTTTATTAATTGGACCTCTTTATATAGGACCTTGTTGCTGGCACCCAACTTTATCTATTAGAAGTGCTGTTATATTGGACCTGTGTCTGTCTGCCTATCTATATATCTATCTATCTATCTACAGTCAGGTCCATAAATATTAGGACATGGACACAATTCTAACATTTTTGCCTCTATACACCACCACAATGGATTTGAAATGAAATGAACAAGATGTGCTCTAACAGCAGACTGTCAGCTTTAATTTGAGGGTATTTACATCCAAATCAGGTGAACGCTGTAGGAATTACAACAGTTTGCATATGTGCCTCCCACTTGTTAAGGGACCAAAAGTAATGGGACATAATAATAATCATAAATCAAACTTTCCCTTTTTAATACTTGATTGCAAATCCTTTGCAGTCGATTACAGCCTGAAGTCTGGAACGCATAGACATCACCAGCCACTGGGTTTCATCCCTGGTGATGCTCTGCCAGGCCTCTACTGCAACTGTCTTCAGTTCCTGCTTGTTCTTGGGGCATTTTCCCTTCAGTTTTGTCTTCAGCAAGTGAAATGCATGCTCAATTGGATTCAGGTCAGGTGATTGACTTGGCCATTGCATAACATTCCACTTCTTTCCCTTAAAAAACTCTTTGGTTGCTTTTGCAGTATGCTTTGGGTCATTGTCCATGTCCATGAAGCGCCGTCCAATGAGTTCTGAAGCATTTGGCTGAATATGAGCAGATAATATTGCCTGAAACACTTCACAATTCATCCTGCTGCTTTTGTCAGCAGTCACGTCATCAATAAATACAAGAGAACTAGTTCCATTGGCAGCCATAAATGCCCACGCCATGACACTACCACCACCATGCTTCACCGATGAGGTGGTATGCTTAGGATCATGAGCAGTTACTTTCCTTCTCCATACTCTTCTCGTCCCATCACTCTGGTACAAATTGATCTTGGTCTCATCTGTCCATAGGATGTTGTTCCAGAACTGTGAAGGCTTTTTTAGATGTCGTTTGGCAAACTCTAATCTGGCCTTCCTGTTTTTGAGGCTCACCAATGGTTTACATCTTGTGGTGAACCCCCAGTATTCACTCTGGTGAAGTCTTCTCTTGATTGTTGACTTTGACACACATACACCTACCTCCTGGAGAGTGTTCTTGATCTGGCCAACTGTTGTGAAGGGTGTTTTCTTCACCAGGGAAAGAATTCTTCGGTCATCCACCACAGTTGTTTTCTGTGGTCTTCCGGGTCTTTTGGTGTTGATGAGCTCACCGGTGCATTCCTTCTTTTTAAGAATGTTCCAAACAGTTGTTTTGGCCAGGCCTAATGTTTTTGCTATCTTTCTGATGGGTTTATTGTGTTTTTTTCAGCCTAATGATGGCTTGCTTCACTGATAGTGACAGCTCTTTGGATCTCATCTTGAGAGTTGACAGCAACAGATTCCAAATGCAAATAGCACATAGTGATGAGCGGCAGGGGCAATATTCGAATTCGTAATATTTTGCGAATATTTGGGTGAATATTCGCTATATATTCGAGAATTCGCGAATTCATGATCTCCAGGCATCATTTTCTTGATTGCGAAAATCCGCATAAAATATTTGCATAAAAAAACCGCAAGAACTGGTATTTTTAAAAAAATTTAATATTCGCGATTACAAATATATTTTGCAATATTCTAAATATTCGCAAATTCTTGAAGTGCCGATATTCGCGATTAAAATTCGCAATTCGAATATTCGTGATCAACACTATAAATGAATAAATAAATAAAGTTTTATAAATTATTACAACCAGTCAAGTCTTCCAGCCGCCCCATATCTTAATCCACTTCTCATCCCCATCTCTCTGCCTGTACAGAATTTGCTCGTAGTTTTTTACCTTGTTAACTAGATTTATCCATGTGTTTAAATCTGGAGTGTGCCGAGCAAACCAGGTCTGACTAACCAAAATTCTAGCTAGCAGCAATATCCTGCCATCAAATACAGCAGGGTGACCGCATCAGGCGCAGGGTCAGAAAGGAGGAGGCACGGCCAGAACAGAAGGGGCACAACCAGCACAGAAGGGGCACAGCCTGCACAGAAGGGGCACGGACGGACACATCAGGGACACGGCCGGACACATCAGGGGGCACAGATTGGGGCACAAATCAGCTTACGCTGCAGATCAGAGCCTGAAACCAGCAATTTTACACTGCTGCGATCCGATTGGTTGGTCTGCATAGACTAACCAATTGAAGCGATCGCCGACAAGGGACCACTCTGATTGGTCCCTTGCCGGGATTACTGGACTGTACACTGTCCGTGACAGCAACAGTGCAGGGGCAGAAGCTTTAATCCAAGCACTTTGCAGCGCTTCGATTAAAGAGCTGCCATGACGTTTATATACGTGCTATCTGCACGGGGTATGTGCAAATAGCACGTATATAGCCATATGGCCGTCATGAAGGGGTTAAACTGCCCTCACACCGCCATTTTCCACGTCAATGTGCATATATGTAGTGTTAAACGGACTTCTGTTTTCAGGTTCCACGTACAAGGTTCAGGTTCGGGTTATCTAAGAATTCTGTAATGGATTCTGCTGCTGTTATGGTCCATCATAACAGAATCTGTAACAGAATTCTTAGATAACCTGAACCTTCTGCGCCGAACTTGAAAACAGAAGTTCGCTCAACACTACATATAGGCTAAATAACATCGCTCCCCTCCTTTCAGCCCCTCCAAAATATAGTCCCATGTACATAACATTACTATATATCTACAGACTATTCCAATGTACTGTACAGTCCCATGTAAATTATGGTACATAAATCTCTAAATACAGCCTCCTCCAATATACAGTCCCATGTAAATAGAATAATTCCCTCCCTCCAGCCCCCTTCAGTTCCATGTAGATAACATCACTCTCCTCCCTTCAAAGCTATAGTTCTAGGCAAGTAACCACTCCCTCCTTCCAAGCAGGAAAACTACAACTCCCAGCATATCCCAGGATCTCAGCCTCTTACATTGAATCAGTCACTGGGCATTCTCTCCACTGCTAAGCCCCGCCTGTTCATGAACTGGTCTTCACTATCTCAGGTCCTTCAACTTCTAAACTCTGCCTACTGATGTCATCACAGGTCCTTTAGCAACTTCAGACAGAGGAGGATGCTGAAAGAACAACTCCTCCTCAGAGCTCCACAGCCCCCTCGATGACGAGGTTAGTGGAAAGTGGGGGACGGGCAGCTGAGGAGAATGGTGAAGTGGGGAGCGGAGGGCTCCCTGCTTCACCATTATAATCAGCTGTCTCTGCATCCTATGGAAGCAGAGGGACCTTCATATTACCCCTTTCATGGCAGTGGGCAAACATGATGACATTAACCCCTTCAGGACCCTGCCATTTTTCACCTTAATGACCAGACAGTTTTTTGGAAATTTGACATGTGTCACTTTTTGTGGTAATAACTTTGGAACGCTTTTACTTATACAAGCCATTCTGAGAATGTTTTCTCATGACACATTGTACTTCATGATAATGGTAAATTTCAGTCAATATTTTTCATTTTTATTTTAAAAAAATCCAAATTTACCAAAAAAATTGAAAAATTTAAAACTTTCCAAATTTCTATTTCTCCGCTTTTAAAACAGAGAGTGATACCTCATATAATATAGTTATTACTTTACATTTCCCATAGGTCTACTTTATGTCTGGATCGTTTTGTGAATGCCATTTTATTTTTTGGGGATATTAGAAGGCTTACAATTGTAAAAGCAAATCTTGAAATTTTTTTGAAACTTTTTAAAACCCACTTTTTAAGGACCAGTTTAGTTATGAAGTCACTTTGTGGGGCTTACATAATAGAAACCACCCATAAATAGACCCATTTTAAAAACTACACCCTCAAGGTATTCAAAACTGATTGTACAAACGTTGCTAACCCTTTAGGTGTCCCACAAGAATTAATAGAAAATTAAGGTAAAATTTCACCTTTTTGGCAGATTTTCCATTTAAATCCATTTTCTTCAGTAATAAAGCAAGTGTTAACAGCCAAACAAAACTCAATATTTATTACCCTGATTCTGTAGTTTACAGAAACACCCCATATGTGGTCGTAAACTGCTGTACGGGCACACGGCAGGGCGCAGAAGGAAAGGAATGCCATATGGTTTTTGGAGGGCAGAGATGCATGTAATTCACTGTGATAATTTTAAGTTGCCATGTCACATTTCAAGACCCCCTGATGCACCCCTAGAGTAGAAACTCAAAAAAGTGACCCCATTTTGGAAACTACGGGATAAGGTTGCATTTTTTTGGTACTATTTTTGGGTACATATGATTTTTGGTTGCTCTATATTACACTTTTTGTGAGGCAAGGTATCAAAAAATATCTGTTTTGGCACCGTTTCTATTTTTTGTTATTTACAATGTTCATCTGACAGGTTAGATCATATGCTATTTTTATAGATGAGATTGTTATGGACGTGACAATGTCAAATTTTTTGGGTTGTTTGTTTCAGCTTTACATAATAAAGCATTTTTGAAAAAAAATATTATTTTGTGTCTCCATATTCTGAAAGCCATAGTTTTTTAAAATTTTTTGAGTGACTGTTATTTTTCGGTATGAGATGACTGTTTGGTTGGTACTATTTTACGGTGCATATGTGTCATAAAGTAAGGGGAGGGGATAAACACCAGAATGACAACAGAAGGAAAATAACCAGGAACTAGGCCTCAAGGCTAATGAAAGGGAAAGGGAGACCAACTAGGAAACCCTAGACCTAACCCTGACTCCTGTCAGTATGAATAGACCCTGAAGGTGGGAATATTCATACACCGTAAACCTAGGCCCTAGTAACCCTGAAAATCCCTAGGAGTAGTGACAGGGTCTGAGATGCTGGTTCCTTCCCAGATGAACGAACCAGCATCTCCCTGAGGCCTAGTAAACAACGAGCAATAGAGAACAACAAAATGCAAGCGAAGTACACTTATCTTAAATAGAAAATGGATGAGCAGGAACTCAGAAGAGAACAACACACCAGCTCTTCCAACTCCAGGCAGATAATATAAACCGCATGGTATATGAAGTGTGAGTCCAGACTAAATAGGGTAGCACCTGGGATAAGAGGTGTGGTCATTACCAACAACAACACTGCAACAAGTGAAAGCAAAGAGACTGTCAGATAACCTCATGTGCCGCCAGTCTCTCAGATCTTCTAACCTCTGTCATGGAAGGGTCCGTGACAATATGACTTTTTGTTCGCTTGGTATTACACTTTTTGTGATGTAAGGTGACAAAAAATTGCTTATAACATGGTTATAAGAGAAAATAATAGCATTCTGAATACAGAATTTAATGTGGATAAGTGCAAGATAATGCACCTGGGGCGTAAAAACCCAAGGGCAGAATATAGAATATTTGACACAGTCCTGACCTCAGTATCTGAGGAAAGGGATTTAGGAGTAATTATTTCAGAAGACTTAAAGGTGGGAAGACAATGTAATAGAGCAGCACGAAATGCCAGCAGAATGCTTGGATGTATAGGGAGAGGTATAAGCAGTAGAAAGAGTGAAGTGCTTATGCCGCTGTACAGAACACTGGTGAGACCTCACTTGGAGTATTGTGCGCAGTACTGGAGGCCATATCTCCAGAAGGATATAGATACTCTAGAGAGAGTTCAGAGAAGAGCTACTAAACTAGTACATGGATTGCAGGATAAAACTTACCAGGAAAGGTTAAAGGACCTTAATATGTATAGCTTGGAAGAAAGAAGAGACAGAGGGGATATGATAGAAACTTTTAAATACATAAAGGGAATCAACTCGGTAAAGGAAGAGAGCATATTTAAAAGAAGAAAAACTACCACAAGAGGACACAGTTTTAAATTAGAGGGGCAAAGGTTTAAAAGTAATATAAGGAAGTATTACTTTACTGAGAGAGTAGTGGATGCATGGAATAGCCTTCCTGCAGAAGTGGTAGCTGCAAATACAGTGAAGGGGTTTAAGCATGCATAGGATAGGCATAAGGCCATCCTTTATATAAGATAGGGCCAGGGGCTATCCATAGTATTCAGTATATTGGGCAGACTAGATGGGCCAAATGGTTCTTATCTGCCGACACATTCTATGTTTCTATGTTTCTATGTAGAATGCATAGTACAATAGCGCTGGAGGGGTTAAAAAAATAAATAATAATTTAACTCACCTTAATCCACTTGATCGCGCAGCCCGGCATCTCTTCTGTCTTCATCTTAGCTGTGTGCAGGAAAAGGACCTGTGGTGACGTCACTCCGGTCACTCTGGTCATCACATGATCCATCACCATGGTAAAAGATCATGTGACGGACCATGTGATGACCGGAGTGACGTCACCACAGGTCCTTTTCCTGCACACAGCTAAGATGAAGACAGAAGAGATGCCGGGCTGCGCGATCAAGTGGATTAAGGTGAGTTAAATTATTATTTTATTTTTTTTAACCCCTCCAGCGCTATTGAACTATGCATTCTGTATTCAGAATGCTATTATTTTCCCTTATAACCACATTATTAGGGAAAATAATACAATCTACAGAACACCGATCCCAAGCCCGAACTTCTGTGAAGAAGTTCGGGTTTGGGTACCAAACATGCAGATTTTTCTCACGCGCGTGCAAAACGCATTACAATGTTTTGCACCCGCGCGGAAAAATCAGCTAATCAGCCGTCTGCATCTTGTCAGGACTCTTATAACTGACATATTCCTATCCTCTGATTACCACACCCTGGACTTCTCTTCTGTATATTGTAGTCACTTCCCTGCAGCCTTCCACCTGCTCCTGATCAGACACCATCCAGAATGTTTTATTCCTAACTGCATTTTCTTCTTCTGAGTTATATTATCTACCCCATGATGCCTCAGCACTAGTGTTGATCACGAATATTCAAATTTAAAATTTTTATTGCGAATATAGGTACTTCGAAAATTTGCGAATAGTGATAGTGATATATATTCGTAATTTCAAATACTCAAGATTTTATTTCAATCAGTACGCATGATCCCTCCCTGCTTCTAGCTTGTGGGCCAATGAGAAAGCTGCAGTATCTTTGACTTTAGGAGTAGTGTTGATTGCAAATTTTCGCAAAGCAAATTTTTATCGCAAATTTTTCAATTGCAGAGTAAAAACATGATTCCTCCCTGCTTCTTGCTTGAGGGCCATTGACTCATTGGCCCACAAGCAAGAAGCAGGGAGGAATCATGACTTTAGAAGGGAAAAATGATGAATATTCAAAAAAACTAATATATAGCACTATATCGAATATATTTGGTTTTTCGAATATTCGTAATATTCTAAAACAAGAATATATAGCAATATAGCAAATATTTGAAAAAAACGAATATAGAGCAATTAAGCTAATATAGTGCTATAATCTTTTTTTTTATAGTTGTAATTTTTTTCCAATCTGAACTTCAGATGAGAAAAAAATTACAACTATTAGACAAAGAATATTATAGCACTATATTAGCTAAATTGTAGAGTTGAGCGAACACCTGGATGTTCGGGGTCGAGAAGTTCGGCCGAACTTCCCGAAAATGTTTGGGTTCGGGATCCGAACTCGACCAGAACTTCGCCCCGAACCCGAACCCCATTGAAGTCAATGGGGACCCGAATTTTTCGGATGTAAAATAGCCCAGGAAAGGGCTAGAGGGCTGCAAAAGGCAGCAAAATGTAGGTAAATCCCATGCAAACAAATGTGGATAGGGAAATGAATTAAAAAAATAAAAAATAAAAATAATTAACCAATATCAATTGGAGAGAGGTCCCATAGCAGAGAATCAGGCTTCATGCCACCCACCACTGGAACAGGCCACTGTTCAGATATTTTTAGGCCCCAGAACCCAGACAGAGGAGAGAGGCCCCATAGCAGAGATTCAGGCTACATGTCATAGCAGAGAATCAGGCTTCATGTCACCCACCACTGGAACAGGCCATTGTCAGAAATTTTTAGGCCCCGGCACCCAGACAGAGGAGAGAGGTCCCATAGCAAAGAATCAGGCTTCATGTCACCCACCACTGGAACAGGCCATTGTCAGATATTTTTAGGCTCCGGCACCCAGACAGAGGAGAGGTTCATTCAACTTTGGGTTGCCCCGCAATATAATGGTAAAATTAAAAAAAGAGGATTAAATGAGGAAGTGCCCTGGAGTACAAGAATATATGGTTAAGGGGAGGTAGTTATAAATGTCTAATCTGCACAAGGGATGGACAGATCCTGTGGGATCCATGCCTGGTTCATTTTTATGAACGTCAGCTTGTCCACATTAGCTGTAGACAGGCGGCTGCGTTTGTCTGCAATGACGCCCCTTGCCGTGCTGAATACACGTTCAGACAAAACGCTGGCCGCCGGGCAGGCCAGCACCTCCAAGGCATAAAAGGCTAGCTCTGGCCACGTGGACAATTTGGAGACCCAGAAGTTGAATGGGGCCGAACCATCAGTCAGTACGTGGAGGGGTGTGCACACGTACTGTTCCACCATGTTAGTGAAATGTTGCCTCCTGCTAACACGTTCCGTATCAGGTGGTGGTGCAGTTAGCTGTGGCGTGGTGGCAAAACTTTTCCACATCTCTGCCATGCTAACCCTGCCCTCAGAGGAGCTGGCCATGACACAGCTGCGTTGGCGACCTCTTGCTCCTCCTCTGCCTTCGCCTTGGGCTTCCACTTGTTCCCCTGTGACATTTGGGAATGCTCTCAGTAGCGCGTCTACCAACGATCACTTGTACTCGCGCATCTTCCTATCACGCTCCAGTGCAGGAAGTAAGGTGGGCACATTGTCTTTGTACCGGGGATCCAGCAGGGTGGCAACCCAGTAGTCCGCACACGTTAAAATGTGGGCAACTCTGCTGTCGTTGCGCAGGCACTGCAGTATGTAGTCGCTCATGTGTGCCAGGCTGCCCAGAGGTAAGGACAAGCTGTCCTCTGTGGGAGGCGTATCGTCATCGCCCTGCGTTTCCCCCCAGCCACGCACCAGTGATGGGCCTGAGCTGCGTTGGGAGCCACCCCGCTGTGAACATGCTTCATCCTCCTCCTCCACCTCATCCTCGTCCTCCAGTAGTGGGCCCTGTCTGGCCACATTTGTACCTGCTGTTGCAAAAAACCTCCCTCTGAGTCACTTCTAAGAGACTGGCCTGAAAGTGCTAAAAATGACCCCTATTCCTCCTCCTCCTCCTGGGCCAACTCCTCTTCCATCATCGCCCTAAGTGTTTTCTCAAGGAGACATAGAAGTGGTATTGTAACGCTGATAACAGCGTCATCGCAACTGGCCATGTTGGTGGAGTACTCGAAACCGCGCAACAGGGCACACAGGTCTCGCATGGAGGCCCAGTCATTGGTGTTGAAGTGGTGCTGTTCAGCAGTGCGACTGACCCGTGCGTGCTGCAGCTGAAACTTCACTATGGGCTGCTGCTGCTCGCACAGTCTGTCCAGCATGTGCAAGGTGGAGTTCCACCTGGTGGGCCCGTCGCATATGAGGCGGTGAGCGGGAAGGCCGAAGTTATGCTGTAGCACAGACAGGAGAGCAGCGGCAGGATGTGAACGCCGGAAGCGCGCACAGATGGCCCGCACTTTATGCAGCAGCTCTGACATGTCGGGGTAGTTGTGAATGAACTTCTGCACCACCAAATTCAGCACATGCGCCAGGCAAGGGATGTGCGTCAAACCGGCTAGTCCCAGAGCTGCGACAAGATTTCGCCCATTATCGCACACCACCAGGCCGGGCTTGAGGCTCACCGGCAGCAACCACTCGTCGGTCTGTTGTTCAATACCCTGCCACAACTCCTGCGCGGTGTGGGGCCTGTCCCCCAAACATATGAGTTTCAGAATGGCCTGCTGACGTTTACCCCGGGCTGTGCTGAAGTTGGTGGTGAAGGTGTTTGGCTGACTGGATGAGCAGGTGGAAGAAGATGAGGAGGAAGCCGAGTAGGAGAAGGAGTATACAGGAGGCAAAGAATGTTGCCCTGCGATCCTTGGCGGCGGAAGGACGTGCGCCAAAGAGCTCTCCGCCTGGGGCCCAGCCTCCACTACATTTACCCAGTGTGCAGTTAGGGAGATATAGCGTCCCTGGCTGTGCTTACTGGTCCACGTATCTGTGGTTAGGTGGACCTGGCCACAGATGGCATTGCGCAGTGCACACTTGATTTTATCGGATACTTGGTTGTGCAGGGAAGGCACGACTCTCTTGAACAAGTAGTTTCGGCTGGGAACAACATACTGTGGGACAGCAAGCAACATGAGCTGTTTGCGGCTGTCTGTGTCCACCAGCCTGAATGACAGCATTTCATAGGCCAGTAGTTTAGAAATGCTGGCATTCAGGGCCAGGGATCGAGGGTGGCTAGGTGGGAATTTACGCTTTCTCTCAAATGTTTGTGAGATGGAGAGCTGAACGCTGCCGTGTGACATGGTGGAGATGCTTGGTGACGGAGGTGGTGGTGTTGGTGGTACATCCTCTGTTTGCTGGGCGGCAGGTGCCAACATTCCTCCCGAGGTGGAGGAAGAGGCCGAGGGCGGCAGCAGCAGAAGAGGTAGCAGGAGGAGCCTGAGTGAGTTCCTTGTATTTAAGGTGTTTACTCCACTGCAGTTCATGCTTTGCATGCAGATGCCTGGTCATGCAGGTTGTGCTAAGGTTCAGAACGTTAATGCCTCGCTTCAGGCTCTGATGGCACAGCGTGCAAACCACTCGGGTCTTGTCGTCAGCACATTGTTTGAAGAACTGCCACGCAAAGGAACTCCTTGAAGCTGCCTTTGGGGTGCTTGGTCCCAGGTGGCGGTGGCCAGTAGCAGGCGAACTCTCTTGGCAGCGGGTGTTCTGCTTTTGCCCCCTCCTCCCTCTTTTGCTACGCTGTTGGCTCGGTCTCACCACTGCCTCTTCCTCTGAACTCTGAAAGTCAGTGGCACGACCTTCATTCCATGTGGGGTCTATGACCTCATCGTCCCCTGCATCGTCTTCCACCCAGTCTTCCTCCCTGTCCTCCTGTTCAGTCTGCACACTGCAGAAAGACGCAGCAGTTGGCACCTGTGTTTCTTCATGATCAGAGACATGCTGACGTGTTATTCCCATGTCCTCATCATCAGGAAACATAAGTGGTTGTGCGTCAGTGCATTCTATGTCTTCCACCGCTGGGGAAGGGCTAGGTGGATGCCCTTGGGAAACCCTGCCAGCAGAGTCTTGAAACAGCATATGAGACTGCTGCATAAGTTGAGGCTCAGAATTTTTCCCTGATATGCATGGGGGTGATGTGACAGACTGATGGGCTTGGTTTTCAGGTGCCATCTGTGCGCTTTCTGCAGAAGACTGGGTGGGAGATAATGTGAACGTGCTGGATCCACTTTCGGCCACCCAATTGACTAATGCCTGTACCTGCTCAGGCCTTACCATCCTTAGAACGGCATTGGGCCCCACCAAATATCGCTGTAAATTCTGCTGGCTACTGGGACCTGAGGTAGTTGGTTCACTAGGACGTGTGGCTGTGGCAGAACGGCCACGTCCTCTCCCAGCATCAGAGGGTCCACTAACACCACCACGATCATGTCCGCGTCCCTTACTAGATGTTTTCCTCATTGTTACCGTTCACCACAAAAAATTATTTGGCCCAATGTATTGAATTCGAATTCAGGCCTTTTTTTACAGGCACCTAACACTATCTGGCTATCTATTTAGGTACCGTATTACACTAATACAGGCACAGCAGTAACCACAGATTTAGGGGAATATCAATTGTAGGCCTACTATTTAGGCCCTGGATGACAGGTATCCATTTACGGACAGAATTACACTTGGAGATGCACGATAGCGTGTGAAGTTATTGAGGATGACCCTATCCGCACCTTCAATGTAATATACCCTTTTATGGATAGATTTAAACTTGGCCTGCTACAGCAGAAACCACTGATTTAGGGAATTGTTAATTTGGGAATTGTATTTCAACCCAGAACAAAAACTGTGCTTTGACGGACACTAAATAACTTGACCAGCCACAGCAGTAACCACAGATTTAGCTGAATATAAATTGTAGGCCTAGTATTTTGTCCCTGGATGACAGGTATCCCTTTTACGGACAGAATTAGACTTGGAGATGCACGGTAGCGTTTGAAGTTATTGAGATTGACCCTATCCGCACCTTCAATCTAATATACACTTTTATGGATAGATTTAAACTTGGCCTGATACAGCAGAAACCACTGATTTAGGGAATTGCTAAGTTGGGTATTGTATTTCAACCCAGAACAAAAACTGTGCTTTGGCGGACACTAAATAACTTTACCAGCCACAGCAGTAACCACAGATTTAGCTGAATGTAAATTGTAGGCCTAGTATTTAGGCCCTGGATGACAGGTATACGTTTACAGACAGAATTAGACTTGGTGATGTACGGTAGCGTTTGAAGTTATTGAGAATGACCCTATCCGCACCTTCAATCTAATATACCCTTTTATGGATAGATTTAAACTTGGCCTGCTACAGCAGAAACCACTGATTTAGGGAATTGCTAATTTGGGAATTGTATTTCAACCCAGAAAAAAATATATCCTTTGCCAGACAGCAGACAGTATTACAATTGGCTAGCCACAGCTGAAACACCAGATTTAGGGTACTGCTATTCTGGCAATTGTATTTCACCCCTCAATAAAATAGCAAGCACAGCCAAGCCCCTGATGTAGGATATAGCAAAAAAAAAAACACACTATTGATGGTTAAATGGACTTGGTGGCAGCTTGTGCTGGCGCACCACAAGACACAAAATGGCCGCCGATCACCCCAGAAAAAAGTGACAGAAAAACGGGGCAGCCTAAAAACAATGAGCAATTAACTAGCAGAAGTTGAATGATACACAGCTGTAGATCGATCAATTCATTAAGTGTTTTTGATGAGTAAATCCCTGCCTAATCTGGTCCTAACAGCAGCAGCTGCATCCTATCCCTACACTGATCAGAGAAGAGTGACGTGCGGCGCTACGTGACTCCAGCTTAAATAGAGGCTGGGTCACATGCTGCACTGGCCAATCACAGCCATGCCAATAGTAGGCATGGCTGTGATGACCTCTTGGGGCAAGCAGTATGACGCTTGTTGATTGGCTGCTTTGCAGCCTTTCAAAAAGTGCCAAGAAAGCGCCGAACCCTGAACCCAAACCCGGACTTTTACATAAATGTTCGGGTTCGGGGTCTTGTCATGAACACCCCAAAATTCGGTACAAACCCGAACTATACAGTTCGGGTTCGCTCATACCTACTAAATTGCTCTATATTCTTTTTTTTTCCGAATATTCGCTATATTGCTATAACTTTGTTTTTTTAAATATTCATAATATTCTAAAACAAGAATATATAGCAATATAGCGAATATTCGAAAAAAAAACTAATATAGAGCAATTTAGCTAATATACAGTAGTGCTATAATTTTCATTGTCTAATAGTTGTAATTTTTTTCTCATCTGAAAAATTACAACTATTAAAAAAAAGATTATAGCACTATATTAGCTAAATTGCTCTACATTTATTTTTTTCAAATATTCGCTATATTGCTATATATTCTTGTTTTAGAATATTACGAATATTTGAAAAAACTAATATATTTGATATAGTGCTATGACTCATTGGCCCACAAGCAAGAAGCAAGGAGGAATCATGTTTTTACTTGGCAATCGAAAAATTCGCGATAAAAATTAGAATTATGAAAATACGCATATTACGCGATCATTACCTTTTCGAGTAAAAAATCGTAGAATATAATGAATATTCAAATTCGTGAATATTCAACGAATATTCTACTAAATATTCACAAAATCTTGCAAATTCGAATATGACCCCTGTCGCTCATCACTACTCAGCACATCACAGGAGCAGTTAAAACAGCGCTATATCCTTCTAAGTATCCTATAGTGAGTACTCTGAGAGGATAGAAGTGTACAGGCAGGGAGGCTGAACTGTCTTCTTCATTATACCTGTGTGACAGGGTCCTGTGGAATTATTAGCAGTTGTGGAGATATCACTGTGTGTGTAACAGTTCAGGCACTTTCATCCTGTAGGAACTTCTGCTGCCTGTACAAATGAAGCCTCATCAATCCGACGGTGACCAGCCTCCCTATACCGCGGGTGATGCTAGGGAGGATGGTCAACGGCGCGGCCTGCTATTGGCTGCTCCCCTCGTCGCCAGATATTTTGCTCCGTGCTAAGGAGAGATGCAGTGACGACCATGCAGGGATCAGGTAAGTATGCGCTAGAGGAGGGGCCCGGGCATTCTGGGGTTCGTTATAGGGATTTGCTTCACTGAAAAGAATGGATCCATGTGGTGTCATTCTGTCAGTAGCTGTTGGTGCAGGTATTGTACATGGTGTCAGGTATAATGCTGGGTCCAGTCCAGTGTGTGATGTGTGGTGAGGAAGAAGAGAACACATTCCTCTTACATGAACATCTCACTCCCATCATATCTACAGGATTATATACATCATTGTGGTGTCATTCTGTCAGTAGCTGGAGGTGACGGTATTGTACATGGTGTCAGGTATAATGCTGGGTCCGGGCCAGTGTGTGATGTGTGGTGAGGAAGAAGAGACGACATTCCTCTTACATGAACATCTCACTCCCATCATATCTACAGTATTATATACATCATTGTGGTGTCATTCTGTCAGTATCTGGAGGTGACGATATTGTACATGGTGTCAGGTATAATGCTGGGTCCGGTCCAGTGTGTGATGTGTGGAGAGGAAGAAGAGAAGACATTCCTCTTACCTGAACATCTCACTCCCATCATATCTACAGGATTATATACATCCATGTGGTGTCATTCTGTCAGTAGCTGGAGGTGCAGGTATTGTACATGGTGTCAGGTATAATGCTGGGTCCGGTACAGTGTGTGATGTGTGGAGAGGAAGAAGAGAAGACATTCCTCTTACCTGAACATCTCACTCCCATCATATCTACAGTATTATATAGATCATTGTGGTGTCATTCTGTCAGTAGCTGGAGGTGACGGTATTGTACACGGTGTCAGGTATAATGCTGGGTCCGGTCCAGTTTATGATGTGTGGAGAGGAAGAAGAGAAGACATTCCTCTTACCTAAACATCTCACTCCCATCATATCTACAGGATTATATACATCCATGTGGTGTCATTCTGTCAGTAGCTGGAGGTGCAGGTATTGTACATGGTGTCAGGTATAATGCTGGGTCCGGTACAGTGTGTGATGTGTGGAGAGGAAGAAGAGAAGACATTCCTCTTACCTGAACATCTCACTCCCATCATATCTACAGTATTATATAGATCATTGTGGTGTCATTCTGTCAGTAGCTGGAGGTGACGGTATTGTACATGGTGTCAGGTATAATGCTGGGTCCGGTACAGTGTGTGATGTGTGGAGAGGAAGAAGAGAAGACATTCCTCTTACCTGAACATCTCACTCCCATCATATCTACAGTATTATATACATCATTGTGGTGTCATTCTGTCAGTAGCTGGAGGTGACGGTATTGTACACGGTGTCAGGTATAATGCTGGGTCCGGTCCAGTTTATGATGTGTGGAGAGGAAGAAGAGAAGACATTCCTCTTACCTGAACATCTCACTCCCATCATATCTACAGGATTATATACATCCATGTGGTGTCATTCTGTCAGTAGCTGGAGGTGCAGGTATTGTACATGGTGTCAGGTATAATGCTGGGTCCGGTACAGTGTGTGATGTGTGGAGAGGAAGAAGAGAAGACATTCCTCTTACCTGAACATCTCACTCCCATCATATCTACAGTATTATATAGATCATTGTGGTGTCATTCTGTCAGTAGCTGGAGGTGACGGTATTGTACATGGTGTCAGGTATAATGCTGGGTCCGGTCCAGTGTGTGATGTGTGGAGAGGAAGAAGAGACGACATTCCTCTTACCTGAACATCTCACTCCCATCATATCTACAGTATTATATACATCGTTGTCTGGATATTCTGTACATTGTGACACAGATGTTTCTTCTCCTGTACATAGTAGATCCACCGTCCTCTTGACATCATTCACAAATATATTTCCTCGGGTCACATAATGTTGTACATTTGGGGTGACGCATCGCAGCTCTCTACAAACCACAGCGGCATTGTCTTTGTTGTACATAGATGTAAAAGGCACTCCTCTCCATTCTCCTTGATGTAACACTTCTATTAACCCTTCACATTCAGTGTCTCCACCAGAAAGTCTCACTGGAGCTGAGAAAAGAGACAGAAATACATGAATATAAGAAAAGTAACATTAAATGACCCACAGCCAAGTCAATATATGAGGGTTTGTTTGTTTTTTGCAGGACAAGATGTTTTTTTTTAATGACATTTTAGGGTACATAAAATATCAAATAAACACTATTACCTTTTTTGGGGGGTGGGGACAGGGGCGTACTCCAAAACTTGCTATAGACCCCCCCTGTCCCATCCAGCTTACCAGTGTGCATTGAACAATCCCTCGCAGGCAACTCAAATCACAAAGCCCTAGATTTATGGGAAATTAAAGTTTTTTTAACCAAGTGGAAAAGTTTTAATGTAAAATAAATTAAAATAATAAAAAAAAAGGTTGCTTTCCACCTCACCCACTTCTGACTGGTGCCACGTGAATATGGCAATCATTGCATGAAGCGTCCCCTAGTGGCGTCTACATTAAAGTAAAGCATCAGGAAAAGAAGAAAGGGTTTAGCGCTGCCCCCGCTCCACCTCCCCCGAACGCCATAGCAGTCACATGACCTGCCTCCATTGAAAGTATACCGCTAGGTGCGGAACAGATCCCATCGCTAATTTCTGGGTTCCCTTTTTATGGCGTTCATCGAGTGGTATAAAAGATGTGATAATTGTATAATGTGAGGTATTACTGTTATAGCAATGCCTGGGTTTTTCAGAATAGAAATTCCTCTTGTACAAATCTACATGTAGCGGATACTCATTTGTAGAAAATCGGCAGCATTTTACAGACCAGCAAAATACAGTAGATTTCTGAAAGAAAATCCACAGCGCCAATTGTGTTTGTGGATCCTGGGTGGAAATACTGCAGAACCTCCCCCCACAGAGTTAGACAGGGGCCCGAAATTCTGCGGAAAAGATTGTTGTGAATTTCACTGCAGATCCGCACATTGTCCACATTAACATCTGCCGCTAATCCACCGGTTCAAGCTGAAATAAAGTTTTCATCAATCAAAGGTCAAAGAGCCAACAGGAAGAAGAAGTTACTGACGTAAGGGAGGGCGACATGCGCAATGCATACTATCTGTTTGGCGGGTGAATCACTAGATGTACTTCCTAGGGAGACGCATGCGCAGTCCATCTACAGAGACGCCACACAGTGATTCTATAGAACTGATCCCCCCTATGCAGTCTCCAGCAGCGTGGATTAGGTTGTGCGGTACACCATCTTTACTTCATGATAAGTTCCACTGATTCACAATGTTGTATGTACAAATAATGATATCTTATATACAATATTGCATGAATATGGATGGCACATGTTGCACTACACGGAGGTGGGACTGACCCCCAAGGGGTGGACCCTGACCCCCATGATATGTTAGATTTTGGGATATATATGTGACCCACTGATGTATTTCACTATGCTTGAAAAAGACTCGCAGGAGTCGAAACGTCGCACGGTTGGTGAATAAGTATTGAAGACATTGAGTGCTGCGGTCTTCTCTTCATCTCCCATGGTTACTAGGGGCCCTGAAGGCTAGGGCCTAACACTGCCGGCACCTTTTGGATTAATCAAGTAGGATTTGTAATGGTTTTTGTGATGTATGTCGTAGTTGGTGTCATGTCCTATCATCTGGATTCTGGTGGCAGAGGGTACAACTATGAGGACAAGGGGCAGATACTTGGCTGGGTGTTCACTGATCTTATGATCCTGATTGGAATGAGGCCACAGAACCAAAGATTGGTGAGGGGTGTTATAGAAAATATAGCCTTCACCCTGTAGTGTAATTAACGTGTTCACTTTCTGCCGGTTGATACAATCTCATTGATATCTAATATATATAGATTTGCTTTTGTGCAAATTTTATTTAAAAAAATTTATGCCATATTCAGGGAGTGTTAGCTATTTTTTTTTAACTTCGTGACACTGTGTGAGAGCTGGTTCTTATTTGTACCATCAGGTACTACATATTACTTTTTAACCCCTTCCCAACTGCCTAACTTGCAGTAAATGTACATCAGCAGTCGAGAATTTAAGGATGGCGCCTGCTTGCCAGCGCAGCAGGTGCCATAGCCGCTGGGTGCCTGCTGTTTTAAACAGAAGACAACCGGGCTAATGTATGTGATCAACGATAATGTTGATCACACACATTTAACCCTCCTGGTGCCATAGTCAAATGGGACCACGGCATCTGGGAGCTGAAAAACCAGGAGCGCGCACTCCGCGCTATGCATCAGCTCCTCCTAATAAGTAATTGGAGGAGCCTGTATGGTGAGTGCGGCAGTCTAGGTCCTCCTGAATCTGAGGCTGCTGCACATACGTAGGTTCTATAGGAAAGCAGTCAAATTCTCATACGCTAATGCTTGAGAGAAGCAATATAACAATTTCCAGTTTAAGTTTCCTAGGGGAACTATAAAAATAAGTGGGAAAAAAACTGTTTTTAAAAATATAAAAAAAAAAAATAACAATCAAATTCACCCCTTTTGCCAAAAGTTTAAATAAAAATATATAATATATAAACAATTTAAAAAAAATCATGGGCATTGCTGCGTATGAAAATGCCCCTACTATTAAAATATAAAAATATTTATCCCATACAGCAAATAGCTAAATGGGAAAAAAAAAAAGTCTAAATGGCCAATTTGCCATTCTTAGGTCTCTTCACCTCCCACAAACAATTGAATAAAACGTGATCAAAAAGTTGTAAAAAATTATAGACCATCCCGCAAAAAACGAGCCCTCATACGGCTATGTGAATGGAAAAATGTAAAGGTTATGGCTCTGGTAAGGAAGGAAGTAAAATACAAAATTGAAAAGCAGTTATTCCCTTTTTATTCAGTTTTTTTTTTTTTTCCGGAAGAGGGATGAAAAAAACTGCAATTCTGGATTTTTTTATTGCTGTTCACAATTTGATATAATTGTCCTGCTTAGTTTAGGCCTCATGCACACAGTCATATTTGGGATCCGTGTCAGATACAGATTTTTTTGCAGTTGCGGGTGGGACACCCCACCCATAAATTTTTATGGGGTCGACAAAAAAATAATAATCGGACAGGGCACGTATGTCCTATGTCTGTTTTGAGGGCCAGATTAGCCTTTTCTATTAATGGTAGTGAGAATATTCAGGCGTGCACATGAACGATATCCGTATTCAGTGGGTCTGCGGTTTGCGGGCCGCACTATGGATACAGTCTTGTGTATGAGGCCTTATTCTGCAGATAAATATGATTATAGAGATAACAACTTAATATACTTTTATGTGTTTCCACATTGGTACAAAAAATCACTTTTACACAAAGATTTTTTTTTTAATGTTTTTCATAACTTTTAACTTTTCAGTCAACAGGGCTAAATAAGGGTAGTCCTATTTGGGGTACATTTTTTATCACCTTTTATTCCATTATTTTTACAGCATTCACCAAGCTAGTAAAGTGACAGGATAGCTTTATGGGATGGGAAGCAGTGATACCAAGCATGTGTATATATATATATTCTGTACAGTTAAAAGTTATCAGCACAGAAAGTTGCAGCAACAACTGGGAACGTTCCCTGTGATGCACAGCTTAATTGATGTGTTCAGTGTGTTGTCCCTGGTGCTGAACACAGAACTTTGAACTTTGATGTTTTAAACTTTCTGTGTCGATAACTTGACCCTTCATGACCCTCTACCTATTGGAAAAATTTACCCTTAATCCAATATGGCGGCTGTCATAAGCACCCTCACCCAATACTTGCTGAGGTATTTAGATATTTAATTTTCCCTTTCATTTCTGAAGTATATAAAATTACAGATTTTTTAAACTATATTTTTACTTTTTTTATCAGTCCCATAAGAGCGAAACCTAATATGTATACTTTTTTCTTATTTATGTAAGTTTTACAAAATGATTTCATTTTTGAAGCAAAAAAAAATCATGTTTTAGTGTCTCTATATTCTGAGAGCCATAGTTTTTTCAGTTTTTTGGCAATTTTCTTAGGTAGGGTCTCATTTTTTGCTGGATGAGATGACGGTTTGATTGGCACTATTTTATTACGTCATGTGTCCTTAAGTCCTAGGACAACATGCCGTACCGGTACGTCATGTGTCCTGAAGAGGTCAGGGTGAAAAAACTTGGTGTTGAAGGGGATAATACTTTGGTTATTAATGTGTCTAGATGTTAGTATATGACCAAGATGACCATTCTTTCACATTTCTGCAAATGATTTCTGTAGAAGTTCTGGATATGACACATACGGTAACTGATATTATCACCGCCAGACAACCCCCCCCCCCCCCCCCCCCCCCCCCCCACTGGTCTGTTTAGTTTTCATCAGGAAGTCTCCCATTTTACAGGACAAAAAAGTTCTGCATACCCGAACTGAGTCTCCAACGGAGATATGGATTTAGTCTGATCCAGGAGTTAGAATTTAGACAATTTGGGAACAGCTGATTTCCATCTATCTTAGGCCATGGTTTTTATATTAACCAAAAAATAGAGAAGTAAAAGTCAAATTGAATTGAATAAAATTCAAGTTAATTGAAATATTTTTGACATTGATATATTTTTTCCCTTTGGAGCTCGGATACACACCCAAAATCATGTACTCTGTGACTTTTGAATGTTAACTTATTTTTGATTACCTTGAATACCCTACATATACCTGCTCAAGGGGTAATCTTAAATGTTTCCTTCATTTCACTAGTAATTACATGATTTACAGGGCAACATACAAATCACTGACTGCTTTGGTGTGACACAGGACAACCCTCCGAACCTTCATCTGTTCATGGTGAACTTACTGTATGTCTTCTGACAAGTATCTTGTAAATCTCTGTTCTCTTCCATGTGTTACCCCAGTACTGTGCTGTGTAATGTGATATAGAAAATGATGGCGCTGTATAAATACTAATAATGTAATATAGTAAGCCTTTATAAGTATATAGTAAAAAATCTCTGTTCTCTTCCATGTGTTACCCCAGTACTGTGCTGGGTAATGAGATATAGAAAAAGATGGCGCTGTATAAATACTAATAGTAATAATGTTATATAATAAGCCTTTATAAGTATCTTGTAAATCTCTGTTCTCTTCCATGTGTTACCCCAGTACTATGCTGTGTAATATGATATAGAAAATATTGGCGCTGTATAAATACTAATAGTAATAATGTAATATAGTAAGATAAGCTTACAATAGTAATGGTAACACCATAGTAATGTGATACAGAGAAACTTCATATAGCTGCTGATGCTGGTTTGGATGACAATATTTTACTATACATTTCACAAAAAAATACTCTACAACTAACTAATTTTACTGGTTATCAACCACTTCATTACTAGTAAGACGCCATCAGTATTGGCTCCCTGGACAAAACCTTTAAGTATACGAATTTTACTGTTATACAGATGTAGTAGAGTTAACACACATGCTTTATGAGACGTGTTATCTGAACTAAATGCGTTAAGCAAACACCTTCAGTAGCTTTTTAATGGCTTTTGTTTCAAGATTTCGCGATGAGTTAAGAAACTTGAGTTAAGAGTTTGTGTGTTAACCCTGCTACATCTGTATATGATCATTAAATGTGATCCTGGGCGTCTGACTTTATAAGAATAATGTATTATATATAATGCATAGTATATTAGGGAGTTTTAGCCTTTTTATAAAGTAGCATAATGATATTTCACATGTCGTGCTGACCAGTCATAAAATTTGCATCAACCCCGAGCTAGAATGTCTGCTGACACTGTGGCCATGTTCAGACCTGGTGATTATGTCATGGACTTTTGGTGGGGTTTTCAACCTAAAAATCTGCAGCTAATTACATGGGAATAGTCATCAATAGTGGTCATCAAATCAAAGAAAAAGATCTGACCAGTGTATGTTTCTGTACTTGTAATAAACAATCTTTAGGGGGTATTCACAGACAGGTTTGTTGCAGATATTTCTGAGACTAAAGTTTTATTCCAATCTGAACAGGCTTCTTTTGGCAGCAAAGCACCTGGAGTGGAAAAGATGAATGGAGCGGCTGGGTTACTGAGGTTTTGAATCCTGAATAAAAACTTTGGGTAACATGAGCCCCATCTGTATAAAGTTACGCTAAGGAAACTGGTGATAATTATGCATATACAGAACTTAGATCTACTACAAAAGAGAGGAATAATGTCATCTAACATTAAGACATTTTAATTTTTTTTTTTTATTATTTTTCCTCCATACATTGCAATAGCCATAACTTTTTTATTTTTCAGTTCACATATATGAGGGCTTATTATTTGCAGGACAAGATGTATTTTGTAATGGCACCATTTAACTTATTACATCCTGTATTGGAAAAAGGGGAAAAAAATTATATGGGGGGGAAAAAATGGAAAAAAAATAAAAAAAATGCACAATTCTACCAAGGTTTTTGGGGTTATGACATCTTAGCAATCACTGTGCACTAAAATTGACATGACGTCCTTATTCTGCAGCTCATTACAATTATGATGATACCAAACTTTCATAGTTTTTATTTTGTTTTATTACTTAAAAAAAAAAACTTTAAAAAAATCTGAGGGGTTAAATGACAGGTTTCGGCACGATCGCCTTTCCCCCACATTGTGGCCGGGTGCTGGCTGGATCATACAGCCTGCACCCACTGTGTATGGATCGGGTTCACCACAGCAGCCCGCTCCATACAATAGTGGGTGCATCATGCTGTACATGTACGGCATTATGCGTTGAAGGGTTATAGACGATAGCTATACGTATTATGTAGTATCTAAATATGAAAAGTGGTAAAATCTTACACATTCTAGTCTCCTGTACAGTTCAATGTATCATATCCAAGAAATGTTAAATCTCATGAATCCAGGTAACAGGTAATTCTTAATAATTTGCTATCAGGATATCATTGAAGGAACCTACCTTCTCCGTCAGTTTGGGCAGTGATTTGAGAATTAAAGCTCAGAAGTGAGAGTCGTAAAGCAGTAGATATCAGAAATAGTGTAAAGTCCATGTCCTCATGAGTAATCCTCTGACGGCGCTATACTATGGGGCCTTCAATGATGATGATGATGATGAGCTGCACCAGACACAACAGGAGAACATTCACCACTCGTATTAGCTTATATACGGCTCAGTGGGATGGGCAAGTACAGGAGGTCTTTACCAGCAGTGTTACCCTATGTAGAAGATGGAGACGGATGCTTCTCACTAAGGATAAAATAAAAAGCTGAACACTTAGATTTCTGCTTATTTTTTTCCTATTCCCATTTTCTGCATGTAAGCATCTTCTACACAACCGCAATTCATGTATTTATCTAGGGAAGATGTCTCTGATGTGAGCACAGCTGCCAATATCTAATGTAGAATAGCGGCTAATGTGTAACCTCAAAATCTGATATCATCACATAAGCGTTCAGATCTTCTCCACAGTGAACAGATGTATAAGCCACCTGTACAGGAGACATCTGTAATTGGCAGGAGTGAGAAGCCATATTTACTGATGATGGGAGATAAGCAATTTATTTACATTTGCAGCATCTAACACTGTAATTCGCCAACTTCTGCTCAGTATGCTCTGCACTAGAGAGCAATGCTAAATCCGATTCTTCTAAAAACTATGATAAGAATATCGGCTCCGTCCTACTGTAAAATGTATTGCCTCCACAGAGGACTTTCTGAAGTCTCAGCAAATATCGCAAGACTTACTTTGTCTGGCCTCTATCACTTGTCGCTTTGTTTATTCACATAAATTACTATATCAAAGTACAGAGCTGAACTCGGCTTAGTTAATGAGGCACTACAATTACGTTTTTTAAATAAAATCTGATTTGGATACGAACCCGATTCGCTCAACACTGCTCCACACTATTGGCTTCAGAGGAGATTTCCAGGATCCAATTTTTGTCGGAATGCTGGGAATATTTTAAAATAAATAAAATAAAATAATCTTATTCACCTTCTCAGTCACCCACTATTTAATCACTTACTTTTCATCTGTGTTCACCAGTGAGCTGCCAGTACAAGATGTCTTAAGGGGGCAGTAAACCAGGATCTCTGTCAAATATCATTATCTTAACACAAGAAGAAGTACAGCTACATCTGAGCAAATACAAAATTGATAAAGCTCCCGTTACTGATGATATACATCCATGGGTATTAAGGGAACTTAGCTCAGTAATTGATAGACCATTGTATCTCATCTTCTTAGACTCTCTTACTGGGTCAGTGCCACAGGACCAAAGAACTTCTGATGTACCAATTTTAAGAAAGGTAAATTGGTGGAACCGTGTAACTACCGACCGGTAAGTACTCTAAAGGCCCTTTTAGGCTACTTTCACACTAGCGGCACGGACCTCCGGCAGGCTGCTCCGTCGGGTGAACAGCCTGTCGGATCTGTCCTGTTGCTAGTGACGGTGTGCCCCTGGACTGCCGCTCCATCCCCATTGACTATAATGGGGGCGGTGCGGTGTTCCGGCGGAGGCACGGCAGCGCACGGCGAGAGGCTGCTGGAATAAATGTCGGACATGTTGTAGTTTTATTCCGGTAGCCTCTCGCCGTGCGCTGCCGTGCCTCCGCCGGAGCTCCGCCCCCGCCCCCATTATAGTCCGGGGGAACACGGTCACTAGTGGCAGGACGGATCCGGCAGGCTGTTCATCCAACGGAACAGCCTGCCGGAGGTCCGTGCCGCTAGTGTGAAAGTAGCCTTAAACTGCTCAATACAGTAAACTATTGTCGGAAGGAAACATCCCTTCTGGACAACTGCATGCTCATTAGTGGAGGGAACATTTATATGAAGTGATCTCATTCACAGTATGATGAGGAGCGATTTCTAATGGCTCACCGTTTAGACAGCACAATCGGTTGTCAGCCAGCAATTATTTAGGTGTCCACATGAACGATCAAATTACCAATGCTTAAGCGTTTCGTTTGTTCATTGGGAAATCAGCTGCACCTTTATACCAGCAGATTATTGCTAATGAGTATCCTACAAACGCTTATTAGTGATAATCAGCCCAATGTTCAGGCAGTATAAAGGGGCCATTAGAGATCAGCCTCAAAAGTAAATCGTGACAAATAAACTAATAACTGATAACCAGCATGGATTCATGTCTAACCAATATGCTTGGTTTAAAAGAGGAGGTAAGTGTAAATCTGGATGTTTGTCATTTATCAGATTAAATTAGATTAGATACATTTTGAAAGCCAGCATATACGTATTTTACTGTACAATACGCAGGGTAGCAAACTAAAATATAGTGATAACGTGAGGCATAAATCTGTGTTTTTCCATCTCCACACAGTTTAAAATTAATTCATATTAGATAGAATTTTTGAAAACCAGCATATACACTACTCACAAAAAGTTTGGGATATTTGGCTTTCGGGTGAAATCTATGGAAAATGTAAAGTTCACGCTACAGTGGTATTATGTCATGAAAGTAGGGCATTTAAGTAGAAGCATGCAATGGTGATTTCTTCATGTCAAACAATTTATTGAAACAAAAGCCAACACCAGTGGTGGTTATACCCCCACAAAAATGTAAATGTCTCAAAAATTTGGTATGTGGCCTTGAGCATCATTTACAGCTTGACAACGATGTCTCTTGCTGTTCACAAGCTAACTTATTGTCTGCTGAGGCATGGCATCCCACTCTTCTTGAAGGGCGACCCTCAGATCATTGAGGTTCTGGGGTAAAGAGTTATGAGCCTCTACGCAGCGACTCAGCTGATCCTATAGGTTTTCAATGGGATTCAGGTCTGGAGAAAGTGCAGGCTTTTCCATTTGAGGTACCCCAGTCTCCAGTCTTTATTATCATCCATGGAGATAAAATTAGGTCTGTGTTGTTCATGCAGAGGCAAAATGACTGGATTAATGATGTTATTCAAGTAGTATGGGCTTGTCACTGTACCATTCACAAAGTGTGGGGCAGTTCTTTATTGACTAGAGACACCTGCCCACACTGTAACACCACCACCACCACCAAAGGCTCGTCTGGTGACAATATTAACTGATGCATAGCATTTCCTTGACATCTCCAACATGTTTGTCGGCCATCATTTTTGCACAGCGTTAATTGACTTTCATCAATGAACAGCACTGAGTCCCACTGGTTCCTCATCTAGCATAGATGCTCCCTGGCCCATGCAAGACGACTGTGCCTGGTGGTGTGGTCAGGTACCCTTACAGATCATCTAACAGACAGACCACGCATGTAAATGGTCTTGAATGGTCTGACATGTCACTTGAGTTTTGTGGGATTCATCATACGGTTCCGCAGGGCATTGTTCACAATGAAACGGTCATCAATGTGGGATGTGGCTAAAGGACGTCCACTTCTATGCCTTTCTGTGACTCTTCCAGTTTCTCTGTATCTCTGTTGCAACCTGCTAAAGAAACTCTGTGACACTCTGTCTGAGAACATCTTGCTTGAAGCTTAGCAATGGCGAGGTACTGTTGATCAATTGTTATGCTTCATTCACACGTCAGTGATTTCCATCAGTGATTTTGAGCCAATACCAGGAGCGGTTCTAAACACAGAACAGGTGTAGATCTTTCCCTTATACCTTATGTCTGTGGAGGCTCAAATCACTGACCAAAACACTAACGTGTGAATGAGGCTTAAAGTGTTGTTTTGGTCTCATAATGTCAAAATGTGAACAGCATGATGAGGAGGACTGTTTAAATACCAGTTCTAATTGAATCAGGAAATGTATTTGGCGATTCATGGATTAAACAGTTGAATTTTGCAGTTAAGCTCCTTGTTAGAGAACAGCAAGTTGTGCAAAAAGTACTGAAATATTGAACAGTTGGACATGTTCATTCAAAAGTTCACAGAAGGTCACATTAAGTTCACCTGTAAAGGCTAGAGTGCATTTTAGGTTCATCCTGAAATTTTACCCACAAGCAAAATATCCCTTACTTTTTGTGAGTAGTGTACGTGTCTTACAATTTGCAGGAAAATGGACAAAATTATCTGTGAGTGATAGTGCAACATATTAGGCATAAATCTGTATTTCTCCATCTCCGCACAGTTCAAATTTAATTTATTTTGGGTTCACTTTGTCATCATCTCTTCCTAGATTTTTGCACTCAGACTCCTCCTCCTCAACTCCAGCATCAGCCATCTATAATGGAATGCATGGTCAGGAAACAACTCTACATGCCCAGTGAACTGATGGTGTGCAAGGTTAATTCCCACCTGGCCAAGTTGATGGTGGTTCAGTTGCTGCCATACATTTAGTTGAGTCTGCTGCCTTTAGGAAGTTGATGGTGAGCCTCGCTGGAAGATACCCAGATGCCATTATTACTAACTGCTGTCTCAGAGCCATAACTTTTTAATTTTTTATTTTTCAGTTCACTTAGGATGAGTTCACACTTCACTTATTTGGTCAATTATTTCCATCACTTAGGGCCCATGAACACAAACATAGGCAGTCCGATACATACGTGCAGTGACCAGGTTTGAGGTGGCCCCAATGCTACGCTGGGTCCCCCTGACACTAACGAGGTGTCACCACGTGTTGCTGCTCTCCTGAAGGGATGGTAAGGTGTGGTGCACCCCAATGGGAAATAAGTCCAGAGAGTTAGGGTCTGTAGTAAACCAGTGTACTTCTTTACTGGAGGAATTCAGGTACAAAACAATACAGACAAGGCTTAGGGCTAGCCTCTCCAGTCTCCTCCCTGGCAGAAGAAGAGTTTGATGCTGAGGAAAGGCATACGCTAGCTGTCCCTCTCTCTCTCAGAAGGCTGGTACCCTGCCCAAATACTGGAGGCCCACAGTCTGTGGCTCAGCATCCCCATTCCAACATCTTCTTCTGGTCACTCATGCAGACTGGCATGAGTCTTCCCCTCCAAGCATTGTTCCCTAACTGCAGAACACTAGGGACTCTGACTGCTCTCCTTATATACCATTTATATCTTGATTGGAACCTTCTAGTGGGAGGGTTAGAGTGGAGAAACTCGGCACAAACAATTACAAAGTTACCACTCCTGTCTGGTATAGACTCACATTAGAGCTCAAAAACAATGACACAGCAGTTTTTCCAGACAAAAACAAATTTCTAGACATAACAATAATAGCTAAAACCAAACATCCAAAAGGTCAGTCTGTCTGGTTGTGGTGGTAAAGAAGTCTGGCTTTTTCCCTCTAAAACATGCTCTTCTTTAAATTTTAGGAATATGAGAAGATAATAAGGCGGCACTCACCCAGAAGTGGTAAATCCAAAGATCCTTTATTTAATCTGGGATACAAGTAGCACTTTACTGTCGGAGCATGCAGGGGAGGACAGCAATTCTTACATGCATAGCACCCTTGTAAGACTGCTGGGTGAGGGCCGCCTTATTATCTTCTCCTATTCCTAGAATTTTTGGATGTCCGTTTGAGGCGTTGCACTACTGAAATGCAGTTTTACAAGGGTGCGATGGACGTCCGTGTTTGAATGATCTGTGAAATAAAGTGGGTGACCAGGGTATGTGAGCTGTGCCGCCCAGCTTCTCCTTTATTTACATGCTCTTCTTTAAACCTTATAGCAGCTGTGGAAAATTAGCAGCTTCTTATTCAAAGTCCCAAAAGTCTCTCAGTATTCATTAACCCTTTCCACAGAGCCATGTAAATACAGTGCAAATGAAAAAGATATACAGTATATCACAACATACATATAAAATGTAATTACACAGTATTAAATAGTGCAAGTTAACCCTTTCAAGTGAAATAAAGTAAGAAGTTTATAACTTTACATAGAGGAAATAGGCAAATGTCCACAAATGTCCAAAAGTCAAAGTAAACCTGCCCCAGGGCACTACATACGGTCCGTGAATGGGCCATATGTCTTGGAGTAGCATTGATAGTGTGCACAGGAGAAACGGCCCTAGTACATATGGCCCGCTCACGTTCCATATGTCTCGGAGGGCTGATCTTTCCCCTTCATTATCTGGATCAGGACGATTACAACAATACCACATTTGTTTGCCTTGTTTTAGTACTTAATAATCCATAGAAATGTTGGATTTTTTTTTCCCTTTTATCGCCATATTCTGACCCCCCCCATAACTTTTTTTTATATTTATGTCTGTGAAGCTGTGTGAGGGTTTATTTTTTGCAGGGAAATCTGTACTTTTAAGTGATACCAAATGGGGATATGTATGAATTTTAATCACTTTTTATTCAATTTAGGGAGGTGAAGAGATGAAAAAAATGGCATATTGTTCATTTAGATTTTTCTTTTCCATTAAACCGTGTGGGATGTGATGCCTATGATGTTTTTTTTATTTTTTTTATTTGGGGAAAGGGGGGTTGATTCAACACATGGGGGTGACTGCAGATATATATCCCCATAAGGGTTTAAATGTCTGCGATCGACTTTATTATCGATCGCAGACTTTAGCCATGGGTCTCTGTGATGTAAAACAGCAGCTAGAGAGTGGAAGCCATATTTGAAAAACAGACTTCAGCCATACATGGACAGAGAATGTCCTGAAGGGGTTAGAACTACAAGACTCAGCCAGACACATAATGAAATAAAACAATGGAGGATGAACAGCATTACTTATATACAGGGGGTCCTAGAACGTTAACCCGAGCTTCTTGCAGCCGTCCCTTCATAGATGGAAACCAATTTAAAAGGAGAAAAATAGATAAACTCATTGGGAGCTGCTGGCAGAAGGTTCCTCAAGAAGATCCAGAAGGTATTAAATGAATAAAATCTTTAATTATTACATGTTTTGTCAGGTTTGCCTTCATTACCCATTATACAGTAAGAAGAAAGATTAAAGATTTATAGGACAGCTGCCTTAAAGAAGTTGTCTCACTTCAGCAAATAGCATTTATTATGTAGGGGAAGTTAATACAAGGCACTTACAGTTGCAAGAACAAGTATGTGAACCCTTTGGAATGATATGGATTTCTGCACAAATTGGTCATAAAATGTGATCTGATCTTCATCAAAGTCACAACAATAGACAATAACAGTCTGCCTAAACTAATAACACACAAAGAATTAAATGTTACCATGTTTTTATTGAACACACCATGTAAACATTCACAGTGCAGGTGGAAAAAGTATGTGAACCCCTAGACTAATGACATCTCCAAGAGCTAATTGGAGTGCGGTGTCAGCCAACTGGAGTCCAAACAATGAGATGAGATTGGAGGTGTTGGTTACAGCTGCCCTGCCCTATAAAAAACACACACCAGTTCTGGGTTTGCTTTTCACAAGAAGCATTGCCGGATGTGAATGATGCCTCGCACAAAAGAGCTCTCAGAAGACCTACGATTAAGAATTGTTGACTTGCATAAAGCTGGAAAGGGTTATAAAAGTATCTCCAAAGGCCTTGCTGTTCATCAGTCCACGGTAAGACAAATTGTCTATAAATGGAGAAAGTTCAGCACTGCTGCTACTCTCCCTAGGAGTGGCCATCCTGTAAAGATGACTGCAAGAGCACAGCGCAGACTGCTCAATGAGGTGAAGAAGAATCCTAGAGTGTCAGCTAAAGACTTACAAAAGTCTCTGGCATATGGTAACATCCCTGTTAGCGAATCTACGATACATAAAACACTAAACAAGAATGGATTTCATGGGAGGATACCACAGAGGAAGCCACTGCTGTCCAAAAAAAAAAACATTGCTGCACATTTACAGTTTGCACAAGAGCACCTGGATGTTCCACAGCAGTACTGGCAAAATATTCTGTGGACAAATGAAACCAAAGTTGAGTTGTTTGGAAGAAACACACAACACTATGTGTGGTGAAAAAGAGGCACAGCACACCAACATCAAAACCTCATCCCAACTGTGAAGTATGGTGGGGGCATCATGGTTTGGGGCTGCTTTGCTGCGTCAGGGATTTGACGGATTGCTATCATCGAAGGAAAAATGAATTCCCAAGTTTATCAAGACATTTTGCAGGAGAACTTAAGGCCATCTGTCCACCAGCTGAAGCTCAACATTAGATGGGTGATGCAACAGGACAACGACCCAAAGCATAGAAGTAAATCAACAACAGAATGGCTTAAACAGAAGAAAATACGCCTTCTGGAGTGGCCCAGTCAGAGTCCTGACCTCAACCTGATAGAGATGCTGTGGCATGACCTCAAGAAAGCGATTCACACCAGACATCCCAAGAATATTGCTGAACTGAAACAGTTTTGTAAAGAGGTATGGTCAAGAATTACTCTTGACTGTTGTGCATGTCTGATCTGCAACTATAGGAAACGTTTGGTTGAAGTTATTGCTGCTAAAGGAGGTTCAACCAGTTATTAAATCCAAGGATTCACATACTTTTTTCACCTGCACTGTGAATGTTTACATGGTGTGTTCAATAAAAACATGGTAACATTTAATTCTTTGTGTGTTATTAGTTTAAACAGACTGTGATTATCTATTGTTGTGACTTAGATGAAGATCAGATCACATTTTATGATCAATTTGTGCAGAAATCCATATCATTCCAAAGGGTTCACATACTTTTTCTTGCAACTGTAAATCTTACAGAGCAATGAATGGGGAGATCTCTGGATCCATGTGATGTACAGTGCTGGTTCTGGCTTTGTTAGAAAGAAACCGTCATGTACTATATGATGTCTGATGTAAATTTTTTACATTAGTAATGGGATAACTCCATTAAGAGACAAGTAACAGTCTTTGCACACATGTGGTATTATTATATTCAGGAGAATCGAAGATTATGTACTAAACTTAGAAAATTGGATAGGAGAAGGGCACTCGCTATATGGGAATATATGGAATTTATTACACGGATGTCCACTTAAATACAGGAATGTCACACAATAATACAGTTAAAATATCAAAAATAAAATCACATAAAATGAGATAAAAATGCCAAGATAGGCAACCATATATCCACTCTGATATATAGCCTGATATTAACACTTGTGGATGTCCTTGCTAGATTGCACAAGCCTGTTACGTCGAAAAAAGCTCCAAGTTGTAGATAGATCGACGATAAACAGGATAATTGAAATATAGGTGAGGTTCAATGCACAATATCACTGGTGTGGAGCTAGTAAATCCACATTTGTTACAATGTCTCTCCTATTTTGCAGAGCCTGTTGGTAGCTCATAAATCCACATTTATTGCAGTGTCCCAAACACTCCAGATATGAGGGCAAACAATGCTGCTGGTAGGTAGCAGGGTATGTCTAATTAGGAGCAAATATACTATCCTGCACTGCACAGTGTTACTTGTACTTATGTGTACGTTACCGCTTCTGAAGTCTCCGACTTTCTCCTATGTCAGCCGACACAGCCTTGTGATGTTGCTGTTAGCTATCGCGGCGTCCCGCGAAATATCCGAGTCAAACGCAGCGTCCCACGTGACTCTGCAGCTACTTCCTGGAAGCCGTCCTCAGTCTCCTGGGTCCTACTTTCCCTCCGTCTCTGCTCTCATTTAGTTACAGAGATGCAGGAGTCTTTAGGGTTATAGTATCGGCATTCCATACAAGCGTTAATATTTCCTTAATGAAAGTCCAGAACGGCAGCAAACGCGTTTCAGGGTCTACACCCCTTCATCAGTGGCTATGTACTAAACTTCTTTAAATTTTAAGAATGACATATTCAGAGAATGTATCTGTAAATTTATGATTATATATCTTTATGATATTTAGATTTTTTTCTCCGACTAGTGCTTGAAATTATAAGAAAAATAAAAAAATTAATTATCTGCCAAATTAGAAAAATTTATTTTTGGGGTACAAGAGATTTTGTATCTAGGTTACATCCTTACTCCACACTCGTTTAAGATGGATCCTGGTAAGGTACAGGCTATTCAAGACTGGGTGAGGCCATCTTCCCTTAAAGCATTGCAGCGCTTCCTTGGGTTCTCTACTTATTATCATAAATTTATTTTAAAAAATTCTGTAATTGCTAGACCCTTAACCGACTTAACCAAAAAGGCGGCGGATCTTGTTAACTGGCCTGGAGAGACCATTGAAGCCTTCGAAACTCTTAAGAAATCTTTTGGGAACGCCCCAGTCTTGATTCAGCTGGATCAGGAGAAACCTTTTGTGGTGGAGGTCGATGCTTCTGAGAGTGGGGTGGGGGCTATTCTTTCTCAGGGACCCTCTAACCTTACTAATCTAAGACCTTGTGCTTTTTTTTCACGGAAATTCTCTGCTACTGAGAGGAATTACGATATTGGTAATCGTGAATTGTTAGCCATTAAATGGCCATTTGAGGAGTGGAGACTTTTCTAAAATTAGATTAGTGGTATACGAGTCCCTATCAGATTGGAACAGTTTCAATGGAGTCCAGGAGAAATAGGACTACTTAAAAGTGGCACTATTGAAGGCAACAGATAATTGCATTAGGCTTGTCAGTAAATGCAAAAAAAAAGGAAGAGACCACTGTGGTACTCAACAGAAGTGGCCAAAATCATTAAAAACAAAAAGATAGCATTTAGTAATTATAAAATAAAAAAAAACAAGGATGACAGGCAAATTTATAAGATTAGGCAGAGAGAGGCCAAACAAGTTATAAGAGCTTCTAAAGCACAGGCAAAAGAGAAATTAGCTCAGTCAGTGAAAAAGGCGATAAGACATTCTTCATATACATAAATGAAAAAAGGAAACTAAAACAAGGAATTAACAAATTAAAAACAAGAGAAGGAAGGAATATGGAAGAAAATAAAGAACTAGCTGACTGCCTCAATGAATACTTCTGTTCAGTCTTTACAAAGGAAAATGAAGGAAAAGGACCTCTGTTAGGAAGGAAGACTAATGAATCTTTTGATGCATGTGTCTTTACAGAGGAAGAGGTTCTAAGTCAGCTGTCTAAAATTAATACAAATAAGTCACAGGGGCCTGATGGGATACACCCAAAGCTATTAAAAGAGCTTAGCGGTGTACTAGCAAAACCATTAAAAGATTTATTTAACCAATCACTGGTAACAGGAGTCGTCCCAGAAGATTGGAAATTAGCAAATGTTGTGCCCATTCGCAATATAGGTAGTAGGGAGGAATTGGGTAACTATAGGCCAATAAGCCTGACATCAATAGTGGGGAAATTAATGGAAACCATACTTAAGGAGAGGATTGTGGAACATCTAAAATCCCATGGATTGAAAAATGAAAAACAGCATGGGTTTACTTCAGGGAGACAATGTCAAACTTATCTTATTGATTTTTTTGATTGGGTGACTAAAATAATAGATGATGGCGGAGGTGCAGTAGACATCGCTTATCTAGACTTTAGTAAGGCTTTTGATACTGTCCCACATAGAAGGCTTATCAATAAATTGCAGTCATTGTGCTTGGACTCCCATATTGTTGAATGGATTAGGCAGCGGCTGAGGGACAGACAACAGAGGGTTGTTGTCAATGGAGTATATTCAGACCATGGTCTTGTTACCAGTGGAGTACCTTAGGGATCTTTTCTGGGACCCATATTGTTTAATATCTTTATCAGCGAAATTGCAGAAGGCCTCAATGGTAATGTGTGTCTTTTTGCTGATGACACAAAGATTTGTAACAGGGTTGATGTTACTGGAGGGATGCACCAAATGGAAAAGGATTTAGGAAAACTAGAAGAATGGTCAAAAATCTGGCAACTAAAATTTAATGTTGTTAAGTGCAAGATAATGCACCTTGGGCGTAAAAAAATCAAGAGCAGAATATAAAATCAGTGATACAGTCCTAACCTCAGTATCTGAGGAAAGGGATTTAGGGGTCATTATTTCAGAAGACTTAAAAGTTGGCAGACAATGTCATAGAGCAGCAGGAAATGCTAGCAGAATGCTTGGGTGTATAGGGAGAGGCATTACCAGTAGAAAGAGGGAGGTGCTCATGCCGCTCTACAGAGCACTAGTGAGACCTCATTTGGAGTATTGTGCTCAGTACTGGAGACCATATCTAAAGAAGGATATTGATACTTTGGAGAGAGTTCAGAGAAGAGCTACTAAACTAGCACATGGATTGCAGGATAAAATTTACCAGGAAAGATTAAAGGACCTTAACATGTATAGCTTGGAAGAAAGACAAGACAGAGGGGATATGATAGAAACTTTTAAATACATAAAGGGAATCAACAAGGTAAAAGAGGAGAGAATATTTAAAAGAAAAACTTCTACAAGAGGACATAGTTTTAAATTAGAGGGGCAAAGGTTTAAAAGTAATATCAGGAAGTATTGTAGTGTCCCACTAGGTAAATGTGGGCACTACACAAGGGTCAATTGGGCCACGTTGTTCTCCACCTCCTGTGGGACAGTGGCAGTGTATTTCACAGTACATTTTAATGCATTTTAATATGTAATTAAAAGTATTTTCCTGTGAGATGTGTAGCAGGCCTATTAGGATGTAGTTCAGCATCCAAGACAGTAGAGGGAGCTAGGGAACCCCTAATATAAATAGTCAGGTCCTGTGCAGGGAGAGGAGTGTAGAGTCAGAGGCCAGAAGACACTTTAGCCAGAGTGGGGCTGAGGTGCAGGCTCTGACATGCAACTAGACAGCCCAGGTTTCTAGTTGACACCAGGAGGCTAGTGAGTGAAGACTAGCCAGCCTGAGGATATTGAGCCAGAGTTAGCTAAGAAGATTGTTACCAGGGGAAGAGTTGCCTCCTGAGAAACCAAGTTCCCATAAGCAGAGCAGAGCCAGTATTCCAGCTAGACAAGTGAGCTGAAGGGCAGAAGGATTCCAACAAAGCAAGGATATATACCTGAGGAAGTTTTCTACCAAGGATAAAGCCAGCATTAGGGCATACAGGCCTTGGGATATAAACAGCCAGGAGTTCTGAGGAATAGTGCAGCCTGGTCTGTAAGTGTCACGAGGGTGTCAAGAGCCACGTCTGACTCCGTTATACCCGGGGTCAGGAAGTCGCAGCGGGTGGCTGCGCGCTCTATGTATAAAGATAGTACTGTTTCTTAATGATAGCTTTCTGGGTTTGCCTTGCAACCCTTTTTGGCTCACTCAGGGATCCGTAGCTTCTTCTCCTCAGCTGTTTCTTGTCCAGCACTCCCAACCTCCTTATATTCCCCTCTCCCACTTCTCTGGTTGCCAGATATAGAGCTTCCTGCCTGGACTTCTATACTGACCCACTGGAACTGAGTCGCTGTGATCCCTGGTTGTTGTTCCAGAGCGTTACCCTCCGGATCCCTGTCAGGCTTTTGTTGTCTGCTGTTTTCGCCCACCTGGGATTATATGTTTTGTCTGTATTGTCTGTCCTCTCCTTGGTGTTTTCCTTTAGTGTCAGTGGGGCGGACTAGTGATCCCACAGCCCTGTTCACTACGTAGGGCTCATCTTAGGGAAAGCCAGGGTTTAGGCACGTGTTCGGCGCAGGGCCGATGCAAGGATTTTTGCCGCCCTAGGCAAGATAAAAATTGCCGCCCTCCCCCCTTATCAGATGATCTGCCCATATCATGTTCCACCCCTTTCTCAGCTTTTAAATTAAAAGAACTGCTATATTTCCCTTAGGGTTAATCCAGCTTCTTGTAGCCGTCTCTTTTTGCGGAACGGAATTGCGGACCCATACTTTTCTATGGGGCCGCGGAATTGCGGACCCGGATCCGCAATTCCGATCCTGAAAAAAATAGAACATGTCCTATTCTTGTCCGCAATAGTGCCGGCAATGTGCGGTCTGCAAAGTGCGGAACGCACATTGCCGCTGTCCGTGTTTTGTGGATCCGCAAAACACACACGAATATGTGAATGGACCCTAAATGTGAGGTAAGTTAGTTTCCAATGTAGTATTAATAACTAAACAATTACATAATAAACATATTGCATTGTCTACTTACCACCAGAACAATAAGATGATCTGGTCTCTGGCTGCAGTCTGGCTCTTGGTCTGGCTCTGGGGACTCCCTTGTCACTCTTTTCCCCCCCTCCCTTGTCACTCTCTCCCCCCCCCCTCCCTTGTCACTCTCATTATTCCCCCCCTCCCTTGTCACTCATTATTTCCACCCCCCCTCTCCCTTGTCACTCTCATTATTTCCACCCCCCCTCCCTTGTCACTCTCATTCCACCCCCCTCTCCCTTATCACTCTCATTATTTCCACCCCCCCTCTCCCTTGTCACTCTCATTATTTCCACCCCCCCTCTCCCTTGTCACTCTCATTCCACCCCCCCTCTCCCTTGTCACTCATTATTTCCACCCCCCTCCCCCCTCCCCCCTTGTCACTCTCATTATTTCTCCCCCCTCCCTTGTCACTCTCATTCCACCCCCCCTCTCCCTTGTCACTCATTATTTCCACCCCCCCTCCCCCCTTGTCATTTATTATTTCCACCCCCCCTCCCCCTTTGTCACTCATTATTTCCACCCCCCCTCCCTTCTTGTCACTCATTATTTCCACCTCCCCTCCCCCTTGTCACTCATTATTTCCACCTCCCCTCCCCCCTGGTCACTCTCATTATTCCTCCCTCCCTTGTCACTCTCATTATTTCCACCCCCCCCTTGTCACTCTCATTATTTCCACCCCTCCTTGTCACCTCTAGTGTAGCGTGGCCGAGCTTATTTAGAATCCAGTATGGATCCAATTGCTGCTTTGACAAAGCAACTTCAAGGCCTGTCTTTGGAGGTGGCAGGATTGAAGGCGTCGGTCCTCCAGCAACAGCAGCAATTGCAACATACCGCAAGCCCAGCGGTTGCTACGGGTAACCAGGTTGTTGCGGAACCCAAGGTTGTTCTTCCTGACAGATTTTCTGGGGGAAGGGACAAATTTGTGACGTTCCGTGAGGCCTGTAAGTTATATTTTAAGCTGCGTCCATACTCCTCTAGAAATGAAGAACAGCGGGTGGGGATTGTTGTTTCCCTGCTTCAGGGGGACCCGCAATCCTGGGCGTTCTCTTTACCCACTGATTCTCAGGTTCTCCGGTCAGTGGATGAATTTTTTGGGGCTTTGGGTCTCATATATGATGACCTTGACCGAGTTGCACTGGCTGAATCAAAATTACGGAGACTCCTACAGGGAGAGCGGCCAGCAGAGGAGTATTGCTCAGAGTTCCATAGGTGGGCTACGGATACCCAGTGGAACGACCCGGCTCTCAGGAGTCAGTTCTGCTCTGGGTTATCCGAAAGGGTTAAGGATGCGCTTGCGCTGTATGAGACCCCCTTTTCCCTTGATGCTGTTATGTCCCTTTCTATCAGAATAGATAGACGTCTGAGGGACAGATTAAAAAACCCTGAGCAATTGGTAACCCCTCCCAAGCAGCAGTTAGTCTGTACGGACTTAGACGAGCCTATGCAGCTAGGAGGAACTACTCGCCAGGTCCGTCCTCCTGAGGCTCGCCGTAGGCGTGGGGTTTGTTTTATCTGTGGGGGGAGGGGTCATTTCATTAATGTCTGTCCTTCCTTTCCCAAAAACAAGAGACCGTCGGAAAACTACTAACCCCAGGCTGTGTGGAGGATGTCAGCCGGGGGGTATACGTTTCCTCCATACGAACATCTCAATTTGTGTTGCCAGCAGTTGTTGTTTTTGGTGTTAAGACGGAGACTATTTCTTTCTATCTAGACAGTGGAGCAGGAGTAAATTTGATAGATGCCCATTTTGCCCACACTATGGGTTTGTCTCTCTGTACGCTACAGAGACCTATTCCCATATTCGCTATTGATTCTGCTCTTCTGTCTCAGAGAAACCTCACTCACATTGTCTATAACTTACACCTTCGGGTAGGGGACCACCATAACGAGTGTCTTTCATGTTATGTTATGGAGGGGCTTCCCACTCCTGTGGTATTGGGTCTTCGCTGGTTGGTAGCGCACAATCCAGTAGTGGATTGGCAGGCCAGGGAGATATTGGAGTGGAGTGAGCATTGCAGAGAAAATTGCTTAAATAGCAATTGCTTAGTCGCCTCCATAGCTACTCTACCTAAATTTGTTTCGGACTTTGAGGAAGTTTTTTCTGAAAAGGGTTGCCAAAAGTTTCTACTAGGGATGAGCGAACCCGAACTGTATAGTTTGGGTTCGTACCGAATTCTGGGGTGTCCGTGACACGGACCCGAACCCGAACATTTTCGTAAAAGTCCGGGTTCGGGTTCGGTGTTCGGCGCTTTCTTGGCGCTTTTTGAAAGGCTGCAAAGCAGCCAATCAACAAGCGTCATACTACTTGCCCCAAGAGGCCATCACAGCCATGCCTACTATTGGCATGGCTGTGATTGGCCAGTGCAGCATGTGACCCAGCCTCTATATAAGCTTGGGTCACGTAGCGCTGCACGTCACTCTGCTGATACAAGCGTAGGGAGAGGTTGCAGCTGCGACGTTAGGGCGAGATTAGGCAGATTAACTCCTCCAAAAGACTTCATTCAGTGATCGATCTACAGCTGTGGATCATTGAAGTGCTGATATTCAATTGCTCACTTTTTTTAGGCTGCCCAGAGCGTTTTTATATCACTTTTTTCTGGGGTGATCGGCGGCCATTTTGTGGCTTGTGGTGCGCCAGCACAAGCTACCACCAAGTTCATTTAACCATCAATAGTGTGGTTATTTTTTGCTATATCCTACATCAGGGTCAAGCTTTCATCAAGTGCATTTAACCATCAATAGTGTGGTTATTTTTTGGCCATATACTACATCAGGTGCAGGCTGAGCCTGTGTCACCCAAGTGCATTTAACCATCAATAGTGTGGTTATTTTTTGCTATATCCTACATCAGGGTCAAGCTTTCATCAAGTGCATTTAACCATCAATAGTGTGGTTATTTATTGGCCATATACTACATCAGGTGCAGGCTGAGCCTGTGTCACCCAAGTGCATTTAACCATCAATAGTGTGGTTATTTTTTGGCCATATACTACATCAGGGGCAAGTTGAGCCTGTCACCCAGCGCCTAAAAAATAGGCCTAACATTTATATTCCTCCAAATCAGTACTGTTTTAGCTGGTCAAGTTATTTTTAGTGACCGTAAAAGCACAGTTTTTGTTCTGGGTTGAAAAACAATTCCCAAATTTGCCATTCTCAAAATTAGTGGTTTCTGCTGTATCAGGCCTACTTTAAATCTATCCCTAAAAGGGTATATTAGATTCAAGGTGCTGATAGGGTCATTCTGAAAAACTTAACACACACGCTACAGTGCAGATACAAGTCTAATTCTGTGATTAAACGTATACCTGTCACACAGCGCCTAAAAAAACAGGCCTGACATTTATATTCCTCCAAATCAGTACTGTTTTAGCTGGTCAAGTTATTTTTAGTGACCATAAAAGCACAGTTTTTGTTCTGGGTTGAAAAACAATTCCCAAATTTGCCATTCTCAAAATTAGTGGTTTCTGCTGTATCAGGCCTACTTTAAATCTATCCCTAAAAGGGTATATTAGATTCAAGGTGCTGATAGTGTCATTCTGAAAAACGTAACACACACGCTACAGTGCAGATACAAGTCTAATTCTGTGATTAAACGTATACCTGTCACACAGCGCCTAAAAAATAGGCCTGACATTTATATTCCTCCAAATCAGTACTGTTTTAGCTGGTCAAGTTATTTTTAGTGACCGTAAAAGCACAGTTTTTGTTCTGGGTTGAAAAACAATTCCCAAATTTGCCATTCTCAAAATTAGTGGTTTCTGCTGTATCAGGCCTACTTTAAATCTATCCCTAAAAGGGTATATTAGATTCAAGGTGCTGATAGGGTCATTCTGAAAAACGTAACACACGCTACAGTGCAGATACAAGTCTAATTCTGTGATTAAACGTATACCTGTCACACAGCGCCTAAAAAATAGGCCTCACATTTATATTCCTCCAAATCAGTACTGTTTTAGCTGGTCAAGTTATTTTTAGTGACCGTAAAAGCACAGTTTTTGTTCTGGGTTGAAAAACAATTCCCAAATTTGCCATTCTCAAAATTAGTGGTTTCTGCTGTATCAGGCTTACTTTAAATCTATCCCTAAAAGGGTATATTAGATCCAAGGTGCTGATAGGGTCATTCTGAAAAACTTAACACACACGCTACAGTGCAGATACAAGTCTAATTCTGTGATTAAACGTATACCTGTCACACAGCGCCTAAAAAATAGGCCTGACATTAATATTCCTCCAAATCAGTACTGTTTTAGCTGGTCAAGTTATTTTTCTATTTACTGTGTATGCTCTTGTTGCTCACATACAGCCGTGACATTATAATCCGCCAAAACCGTCCTTTTTGACATGGATCCGCTTTCTGGCCTGGTTGACCGCATGCAGGGTATTTCTTTGGAGGTAGCGGATCTCCGTCAATCTATGACTCAGCTTCATGCATTGGGCTATGCTCCGGCCCATGGAGTCTGTTGCGAGCCAAAGGTCTCACTTCCGGAAACGTTCTCCGGGGGCAGTGAGAATTTTGTTCGCTTCAGAGAGGCATGCAAACTCCATTTTTGCTTGTGTCCCCATTCCTCTGGTAATGAGGAGCAGAGGGTGAGGATTGTCATCTCCCTGCTCAGGGGTAATGCTCAGACTTGGGCTTTTTCGCTGCCATCAGGGGATCCCTCCCTTCGATCCGTGGAAAGATTTTTTGTGGCCCTGGGGCAGATATATGATGACCCGGATCGTTTTTTATGCCAGAACAAACTGTCTGCGGAGCTTTATTGTTCTGAATTTCGGAGATGGGCAGCTGATTCAGGTTGGAATGATGCTGCACTCCGGAGTCAGTTCTGTCATGGTCTCTCAGAGAGATTAAAAGATGTGTTTGCTTTCCATGAGAGACCAACGTCCTTAGAGTCTGCCATGTCATTGGCGGTACGCCTTGACAGGCGTCTAAGAGAAAGAAACGAGACCTCTCTGTCCAGCTATTGTCAGTCTAGGGGCAGTGGTGCGGACTCATTCAGTGTGCAGGGGCCTCATCCTGTCTCGTAGCTGTAGGTGACACTCATGTGGAGGATATATCTTGTTTTGTCCTGAACGGATTGCCTTCTCCTCTAGTTTTGGGGTTACCCTGGCTCACTAGACATAACCCCACTATTGATTGGCAAGGAAGGCAAATAAATGAGTGGAGTGACTTTTGTAGAGAGAATTGTCTCACAGCGACTTTTACAGAGGTGTCTACTAAAACTGTGCCATTATTTCTCTCTGATTTCTCGGACGTGTTTTTCGAGAGCGGTGTTCAGGAGCTACCTCCTCACCGGGAGTTTGACTGTCCCATTAACCTCATTCCCGGCGCCAAGCTGCCAAAAGCACGCCTCTACAATCTCTCACAACCGGAAAGTATCGCAATGCGAACCTATATCTCCGAGAGTCTCGGTAAGGGGCATATTCGTCCCTCAAAATCACCTGTTGCCGCTGGGGTTTTTTTGTTAAAAAAAAAGATGGCTCTCTGAGACCTTGCCTAGATTTTAGGGAGCTGAACCGTATCACGATTCGCGATCCCTATCCCCTTCCTCTGATCCCGGACCTCTTCAACCAAATTGTTGGGGCCAAGGTTTTTTCCAAATTGGATTTGAGAGGCGCGTACAACCTGGTCAGGGTCAGAGAGGGGGATGAATGGAAAACGGCCTTTAATACCCCTAACGGCATTTCGAGAATCTCGTTATGCCTTTCGGCCTGATGAATGCTCCGGCCGTCTTTCAGCATTTTGTTAACAGTATTTTCTACCATTTAATGGGGAAATTTGTATTGGTGTATCTTGATGATATTTTGATTTTTTCCCCTGATGTTCAGACCCATCAGGATCATCTTTTTCAGGTTCTGCGGATTCTGCGGGAAAATAAATTGTACGCCAAGCTGGAGAAATGTCTTTTTATGGTATCGGAGATTCAATTTCTGGGTTTTCTCCTCTCTGCTTCTGGTTTTCGCATGGATCCGGAGAAGGTCCGTGCTGTACTTGAGTGGGAGCTTCCTGAGAATCAGAAGGCATTGATGCGCTTTCTGGGTTTTGCAAACTATTACAGAAAGTTCATTTTGAATTATCCCTCTGTTCTCAAACCCCTCACTGACATGACAAAAAGGGGGCGGATTTTTCCTCTTGGTCGGAGGAGGCGCTTGCAGCTTTTTCTAAGATTAAAGAGAGTTTTGCGTCTGCTCCCGTCTTGGTGCATCCCGATGTTTCCTTACCTTTTATTGTTGAGGTGGATGCTTCCGAGGTGGGTGTGGGTGCGGTTTTGTCCCAGGGCCCTTCTCCTGCCAAATGGCGACCCTGTGCCTTTTTCTCTAAAAAAACTCTCCCTGGCAGAGAAAAACTATGATGTGGGAGATAGGGAGTTGTTGGCCATCAAGTTGGCTTTCGAGGAATGGCGCCATTGGTTGGAGGGGGCCAGGCACCCTATCACCGTTTTTACCGACCATAAGAATCTGGCATACTTGGAGTCGGCCAGGCGTATGAATCCGGGACAGGCCAGATGGTCTCTGTTCTTCTCCAGATTCAATTTTGTCGTTACATTCCGCCCTGGGATCAAAAATGTGAAGGCTGATGCTCTCTCTCGCTGTTTTCCGGGAGGAGGAAACTCCGAGGACCCGGGTCCCATTTTGGCGGAGGGGGTAGTTGTTTCTGCTCTATATTCTGATTTGGAGGCCGAGGTCCAGGCTGCCCAGACTGAGGCACCTGCCCGTTGTCCTTCTGGGAAGTTGTTTGTGCCTCCTGAGCTACGTCACAAACTCTTCAAGGAGCATCATGATACGGTTCTTGCTGGTCACCCCGGGAGTAGAGCCACGGTAGATCTCATTGTTTGGAGATTTTGGTGGCCGGCTCTTCGTAAGTCGGTGGAGGGTTTTGTGGCTGCTTGTGAGACGTGCGCTCGCGCTAAGGTCCCTCGTTCACGGCCTTCAGGTTCCCTTCTCCCGTTACCCATACCTTCCCGTCCTTGGACACACCTGTCCATGGACTTTATCACGGATCTTCCTCGTTCCTCAGGGAAGTCGGTGATCCTGGTGGTGGTGGACCGTTTTAGCAAGATGGCTCATTTCGTACCTTTCCCTGGTTTACCCAATGCTAAAACGTTGGCGCAAGCTTTTGTCGACCATATTGTTAAATTGCATGGCATTCCCTCTGATATTGTTTCCGATAGAGGCACGCAGTTTGTGTCCAGATTCTGGAAGGCTTTCTGTTCTCGCCTGGGGGTTCGGCTGTCCTTCTCTTCTGCTTTTCACCCGCAGTCGAATGGTCAGACTGAGCGCCTCAATCAGAATCTGGAGACATATTTGCGCTGTTTTGTGGCAGAGAACCAGGAGGATTGGTGTTCATTTCTCCCTCTTGCTGAGTTTGCTCTGAACAACCGTCGTCAGGAATATTCTGATAAGTCACCATTCTTTGGTGCATATGGGTTCCATCAGCAGTTTGGGACATTCTCGGGAGGGGCTCCTTCTGGTTTACCTGAGGAGGAGAGATTTTCCTCGTCTTTGTCTACCATTTGGCAAAAGATTCAGAGTAATCTTAGAAAGATGAGTGAGAAGTATAAGCGTGTGGCTGATAAGAGACGTGTGCCTGGTCCGGACCTGAATGTGGGTGATCTGGTGTGGTTGTCTACAAAAAATATTAAACTGAAGGTTCCCTCCTGGACATTGGGTCCCAAGTTTATTGGGCCTTATAAAATCTTGTCAGTCGTCAATCCTGTTGCCTTCCGTCTTGATCTTCCACGGGTTTGGAAGATACATAATGTATTTCACAGATCTCTCTTAAAACCATATGTCCAGCCCACGGTACCCTCCTCTTTGCCTCCTCCTCCGATTTTGGTTGATGGCAATCTGGAGTTTGAGGTTTCCAGAATTGTGGACTCTCGCATTGTCCGCGGTTCTCTTCAGTACCTCGTTCATTGGAAGGGTTATGGTCCTGAGGAGAGGATGTGGGTTCCGGTGTCGGACATTAAAGCCACTCGCCTCATCAGGGCATTTCATAGGGCTCATCCTGAGAAGGTGGGTCCTGGGTGTCCGGAGTCCACCCGTAGAAGGGGGGGGGGGGGGTACTGTCACTACCAGAGCTTTGAGACGTTCTCACAGCTCTGTTTCTCCACCCCTGTGATGATGTCACTACTAGAGCTTGGAGGAGTTCTCTCTGCTCTGTTTCTCCGCCCCTGTGATGAGGTCTTTACTTTCTGTTTCCTTCCTCCCAGCTGTTCCTCCTGTGTTTGATTTCTCAGCCTTTAAATCACCCCTCCTCCTTTGTAGGGAGCGGATTATATTTCTCATTTGAGTTGTATCTCTTGCTTGAGTATCTTCACTTGTGTGCTATCATTTCACTGGACCTGTGTTCTGCTGCAGCAAGTACTCCGGATATTGCCAGCTGTCTTTGGATCTGTCTTCACTGCTGCTGCAGCTCCTTCAGTTAAGTGTGCAGACATTGTAGTGTTTCTGTTTGTTTTCTGACTGGATCCGAGGCGACCCCGGTTCCGTCCATATACTGAGCAGGGCACCGGTGGCCGTGCCCCTTCCACTATTGTAGGGGTTACAGTTGTCATCAGTCTTAGGTACGCGGGCATGCCTCGTTCCACCATTTGGATCCGGGCATGTGCTTAGCAGCATAGGGAGAGCTTTGAGGGTCTGACAGGGGTCACCCTTTATCCTCCCTAGTTTGGGTTTGGTCAGTAGCTCTATTTACTGTGTATGCTCTTGTTGCTCACATACAGCCGTGACAGGCACTTCTTCAAACAATGTGCTGACGACAAGACCCGAGTGGTTTGCACGCTGTGCCATCAGAGCCTGAAGCGAGGCATTAACGTTCTGAACCTTAGCACAACCTGCATGACCAGGCACCTGCATGCAAAGCATGAACTACAGTGGAGTAAACACCTTAAAAACAAGGAACTCACTCAGGCTCCCCCTGCTACCTCTTCTGCTGCTGCCGCCGCCTCAGACTCTTCCTCCGCCTCTGGAGGGACGTTGGCACTTGCCGCCCAGCAAACATGGGATGTGCCACCAACACCACCACCTGCGTCACCAAGCATCTCAACCATGTCACACGGCAGCGTTCAGCTCTCCATCTCACAAACATTTGAGAGAAAGCATAAATTCCCACCTAGCCACCCTCGATCCCTGGCCCTGAATGCCAGTATTTCTAAACTACTGGCCTATGAAATGCTGTCATTTAGGCTGGTGGAGACAGACAGCTTCAAACAGCTCATGTCGCTTGCTGTCCCACAGTATGTTGTTCCCAGCCGGCACTACTTCTCCAAGAGAGCCGTGCCTTCCCTGCACAACTAAGTATCCGATAAAATCAAGTGTGCACTGCGCAACGCCATCTGTGGCAAGGTCCACCTAACCACAGATACGTGGACCAGTAAGCACGGCCAGGGACGCTATATCTCCCTAACTGCACACTGGGTAAATGTAGTGGTGGCTGGGCCCCAGGCGGAGAGCTGTTTGGCGCACGTCCTTCCGCCGCCAAGGATCGCAGGGCAACATTCTTTGCCTCCTGTCTCCTCCTCCTCCTACTCAGCTTCCTCCTACTCTTCTTCCACCTGCTCATCCAGTCAGCCACACACCTTCACCACCAACTTCATCACAGCCCGGGGTAAACGTCAGCAGGCCGTTCTGAAACTCATATGTTTGGGGGACAGGCCCCACACCGCACAGGAGTTGTGGCGGGGTATAGAACAACAGACCGACAAGTGGTTGCTGCCGGTGAGCCTCCAGCCTGGCCTGGTGGTGTGCGATAATGGGCGAAATCTCGTCGCAGCTCTGGGACTAGCCGGTTTGACGCACATCCCTTGCCTGGCGCATGTGCTGAATTTGGTGGTGCAGAAGTTCATTCACAACTACCCCGACATGTCAGAGCTGCTGCATAAAGTGCGGCCGTCTGTTCGCACTTCCGGCGTTCACACCCTGCCGCTGCTCGCCTATCTGTGTCACAGCGTAACTTCGGCCTTCCCGCTCACCGCCTCATATGCGACGTGCCCACCAGGTGGAAATCCACCTTGCACATGCTGGACAGACTGTGCGAGCAGCAGCAGGCCATAGTGGAGTTTCAGCTGCAGCACGCACGGGTCAGTCGCACTGCGGAACAGCACCACTTCACCACCAATGACTGGGCCTCCATGCGAGACCTGTGTGCCCTGTTGCGCTGTTTCGAGTACTCCACCAACATGGCCAGTGGTGATGACGCCGTTATCAGCGTTACAATACCACTTCTATGTCTCCTTGAGAAAACGCGATGATGGAAGAGGAGGTGGCCCAGGAGGAAGGGGAGAAAGAGGGGTCATTTTTAGCACTTTCAGGCCAGTCTCTTCGAAGTGACTCAGAGGGAGGTTTTTTGCAACAGCAGAGGCCAGGTACAAATGTGGCCAGACAGGGCCCACTACTTGAGGACGAGGAGGACGAGGATGAGGAAGAGGTGGAGGTGGAGGAGGATGAGGATGAAGCAGGTTCACAGCGGGCTGGCGCCCAATGCAGCTCAGGCCCATCACTGGTGCGTGGCTGGGGGGAAACACAGGACGATGATGATACGCCTCCCACAGAGGACAGCTTGTCCTTACCTCTGGGCAGCCTGGCACACATGAGCGACTACATGCTGCAGTGCCTGCGCAACGACAGCAGAGTTGCCCACATTTTAACGTGTGCGGACTACTGGGTTGCCACTCTGCTGGATCCCCGGTACAAAGACAATGTGCCCACCTTACTTCCTACACTGGAGCGTGATAGGAAGATGCGCGAGTACAAGCGCACGTTGGTAGACGAGCTACTGAGAGCATTCCCAAATGTCACAGGGGAACCAGTGGAAGCCCAAGGCAAAGGCAGAGGAGGAGCAAGAGGTCGCCAACGCAGCTGTGTCACGGCCAGCTCTTCTGAGGGCAGGGTTAGCATGGCAGAGATGTGGAAAAGTTTTGTCACCACGCCACAGCTAACTGCACCACCACCTGATACGGAACGTGTTAGCAGGAGGCAACATTTCACTAACATGGTGGAACAGTACGTGTGCACACCCCTCCACGTACTGACTGATGGTTCGGCCCCATTCAACTTCTGGGTCTCCAAATTGTCCACGTGGCCAGAGCTAGCCTTTTATGCCTTGGAGGTGCTGGCCTGCCCGGCGGCCAGCGTTTTGTCTGAACGTGTATTCAGCACGGCAGGGGGCATCATTACAGACAAACGCAGCCGCCTGTCTACAGCCAATGTGGACAAGCTGACGTTCATAAAAATGAACCAGGCATGGATCCCACAGGACCTGTCCATCCCTTGTGCAGATTAGACATTAACTACCTCCCCTTAACAATATATTATTGTACTCCAGGGCTCTTCCTCATTCAATCCTATTTTTATTTTCATTTTACCATTATATTGCGGGGCAACCCAAAGTTGAATGAACCTCTCCTTGAGCCTGGGTGCCGGGGCCTAAATATGTGACAGTGGCCTGTTCCAGTGGTGGGTGACGTGAAGCCTGATTCTCTGCTATAACATGAAGACTGATTCTGTGCTGACATGAAGCCAGATTCTCTGTTACGGGACCTCTCTCCTCTGCCTAGGTGCCTGGGCCTAAATATGTGACAGTGGCCTGTTCCAGTGGTGGGTGACGTGAAGCCTGATTCTCTGCTATGACATGAAGACTGATTCTGTGCTGACATGAAGCCAGATTCTCTGTTACAGGACCTCTCTCCTCTGTCTGGGTGCCGGGGCCTAAATATGTGTCAGTGGCCTGTTCCAGTGGTGGGTAACGTGAAGCCTGATTCTCTGCTATGACATTAAGACTGATTCTGTGCTGACAAGAAGCCAGATTCTCTGTTACGGGACCTCTCTCCTCTGTCTGGGTTCCGGGGCCTAAATATGTGACAGTGGCCTGTTCCAGTGGTGGGTGACGTGAAGCCTGATTCTCTGCTATGACATGAAGACTGATTCTCTGCTGACATGAAGCCAGATTCTCTGCTATGGCATGAAGAGACTGATTTTCTGCTGACGTAAAGCCAGATTCTCTGCTATGGGACCTCTGTCCAATTGATATTGGTTAATTTTCTTTTTTTTATTTATTTTATTTTAATTCATTTCCCTATCCACATTTGTTTGCAGGGGATTTACCTACATGTTGCTGCCTGTTTCAGCCCTCTAGCTCTTTCCTGGGCTGTTTTACAGCCTTTTTAGTGCTGAAAAGTTCGGGTCCCCTTTGACTTCAATGGGGTTCGAGACGAAGTTCGGGTCGGGTTCGGATCCCGAACCTGAACATTTCCGGGAAGTTCGGCCGAACTTCTCGAACCCGAACATCCAGGTGTTCGCTCAACTCTAGTTACCACCTCACCGTCCTTATGATTGCCCGGTTAATCTGATTCCCGGTGCAAAATTACCCATGACCAGGTTATATAATCTTTCGGGTCCAGAGAGACAAGCCATGAAAGATTATATCTCCGAGAGCTTGGCTAAGGGACACATCAGACCCTCTTCTTCACCCGTGGCTGCAGGGTTTTTCTTTGTTAAAAAGAAAGATGGGGGCCTGCGTCCTTGCCTAGATTTCCGCGAACTAAACCGGATAACCATCCGAGACCCTTACCCTCTTCCTCTCATTCCTGGCCTGTTTAATCAGATTACGGGTGCTAGGTGGTTCTCCAAACTTGATCTTAGGGGGGCCTACAATCTGATTCGCATCAAGGAAGGGGATGAGTGGAAGACAGCTTTTAACACCCCTGAGGGGCATTATGAAAATCTAGTCATGCCTTTCGGTCTGACCAATGCTCCTGCTGTCTTCCAACATTTCGTTAATGACATTTTTTGTCATCTTATCGGCAGGTTTGTGGTGATATACCTAGATGATATTTTAATTTATTCGTCTGATCTGAAAACACATGAGGTGCATGTCAGACAGGTACTGCAGGTCCTACGGACGAATAAATTATATGCAAAAATTGAAAAGTGTGTCTTCGCTGTTCAGGAAATACAGTTCCTAGGTTATTTATTATCTGCTTCAGGTTTCCGTATGGATCCTAGGAAGGTCCAGGCAATTTTAGATTGGGATCTTCCTGAGAACCTCAAAGCACTGCAACGGTTCTTGGGCTTCGCAAATTTCTACAGAAAGTTCATTAAAAATTATTCAGTGATTGTCAAACCCCTTACTGACATGACTAGGAAGGGGACTGATTTTTCTAAATGGTCTGACACCGCTAAAATTGCTTTTTCCTCTCTAAAAGAGAGGTTTACCTCGGCACCTGTACTAATCCAACCTGATGTCTCCCAGCCTTTTATTGTTGAAGTAGATGCGTCAGAGGTGGGAGTGGGGCTGTACTGTCTCAGGGTCCGTCTCCTGGCAAACGGCGTCCTTGTGCTTTGCTTTCTAAAAAACTATCTGCAGCGGAGAAGAACTATGATATTGGCAATAGGGAACTATTAGCTATTAAACTAGCGTTTGAAGAATGGCGTCACTTTTTAGAGGGGGCAATCCACCCAGTCACGGTGATTACAGACCACAAAAACCTTCTGTACCTCGAATCAGCTAAGCGTCTCACCCCTAGACAAGCTAGGTGGTTGCTATTTTTTACCAGGTTTAACTTTTTTATTACCTATCATCCTGGGGAAAAAAATACCAAGGCAGATGCATTATCTCGTTGTTTCCCTGGAGGGGGTAATGTGAGTGATCCGGTACCCATTCTACAAATAGGAGTGGTTGTCTCTGCGGTACACTCTGTTCTGGAGTGGAAGGTGTTAGAGGCCCAGGGGGACGCCCCGGTCTCTTGCCCCTCAGAGAAATTGTTTGTACCATTAAACCTGCGTCTCAAATTATTAAAGGAACATCATAATTCGGCTCTTGCTGGGAACCCGGGTAGTAAAGCAACCTTGGAACTATTGTCTCGTCGTTTTTGGTGGCCAACGTTGCGTCAGGATGTAATGGATTTTGTGTCTACTTGTTCTACTTGTGCGTGCGCGAAAGTCTCTCATACACGTCCTGCAGGGTCTTTATTGCCACTTGTCATTCCCAATAGGCCATGGACACATCTGTCAATGGATTTTATTACTGACTTACCTTTGTCTGCGGGTAAAACAGTTATCTTGGTAGTAGTAGACAGGTTTAGCAAGATGGTACACTTCATTGCGTTACCCGCACTACCTAATGCAAAGACTCTGGCTCAGGTATTCATCAGTGAAATCGTGAAGCTTCACGGGGTCCCTTCCGATGTTGTTTCGGATTGGGGAACCCAGTTTATTTCTAAGTTTTGGAAAGCTTTTTGTTCCCGTTTGGGGGTACACTTGTCCTTTTCCTCAGCTTTCCATCCTCAGTCGAATGGACAGACTGAGCGTACCTGTCACGACCGCTATCCCAGCAGCAGTCGTGTCGCACCAGACGGAGGGGAAGAGGGACCCTTATCTACGAATGGGAAATAGAATGGCTACCCCTGACTAACCCTAAGCTGGCACCTGTCTGCCCTGATACCCTAGACGGGGTGTGAACCCGTGCGGCGAGCAGGATGCCTAAACCCTCAGTCACCCTAACAAGACTCGACTGGGGATAGGCCGATGGGAGCACTAGTCACCATCACTCACGTCTAGGAGAACAACAGGGGAAGACAGCAACAAACAAACAATCTATAGCAGAGATAGACTTATCCAGTCACAAGCAGAGAAGGCAATCCCAAACACGACAGTCCACGCCGGACAAGAGCTCCACAGCAACACCGTCAAACGATCTCCTTCAAAGGTCAGAATAGCACTGGAAGTAAGGACTATATCTGACAATGACTGCAAGTGAAACTGAAACTAATATAGTAACTGGGAGTGGCAGACAGGACTCACCTGAGAGGGATGCCTACAAACTCCCAGTCAGGACAAAAAGGTTCAAAAAGCAAAACCCGGATGACATACCCTGAACCACGGAGCAAACTCACAAGCTATCGCGAGTAGCAAGTCGCTGCGACCTTCTCCTCCCAGACCTGTCTGGATCAGTCACAGTCGTGACAGTACCCCCCTTTCTACGAGGGGCCCCCAGACCCTCAAGACCAGGCCTCTCCGGATGGGAGCTATGAAAAGCCCGAATGAGTCTGTCCGCTTTTATCTCTGATGCTGTAACCCACATTCTCTCTTCGGAACCATAACCTCTCCAGTGCACCAGCTACTGAAGAGAGCGGCGAACATATCGTGAATCAACAATCTTTTCTACCTGAAACTCAAGACTGCCATCAACAACCACCGGTGGAGGCGGTAGTGGCAATGGTTCAGGAGGTTCTACATATCTCTTAAGCAGAGATCTATGGAAGACATTATGGATCCTTAGAGTCTGAGGTAACTCCAGACGAAAAGCCACCGGGTTAATGATCTTAATTACCCTATAAGGACCAATAAATCTCGGACCTAATTTCCACGAGGGAACCTTCAACTTGATATTTCTGGTAGACAACCACACCAAGTCATTCACCCCAAGGTCCGGACCTTCAGAGCGCTTCCTATCAGCCGCTTGTTTGTATCTACCACCAATTCTCTTCAAACTTTGTTGCACACTCTGCCACACTGAAGAAAGTGAAGACGCAAATCGTTCCTCCTCGGGAATCCCAGACGGCCCCCCCTCACTAAACGTACAAAACTGAGGATGGAAACCATACGCACCAAAAAATGGTGACTTATCAGTGGACTCTTGACGACGATTATTAATGGCAAACTCGGCTAACGGTAAATAAGATGACCATTCCTCCTGATTTTCGGAAACAAAGCATCTCAAATATGTCTCTAGGTTTTGATTGGTACGTTCAGTCTGACCGTTGGACTGTGGATGGAAAGATGAAGAAAACGACAGATGAACCCCTAAACGAGAACAAAAAGCTTTCCAAAATTTAGAAACAAATTGGGTACCACGATCCGGAACAATATCGGAAGGGACCCCGTGAAGCTTCACGATGTGGTCAATAAAAACCTGAGCCAGTGTGTTAGCATTAGGCAATGTGGCAAGAGCAATAAAGTGCACCATTTTACTGAATCTGTCAACAACTACAAGAATAACAGTCTTCCCTGCTGATACTGGTAGATCCGTAATGAAATCCATTGATAGGTGCGTCCAAGGCCTGTTGGGGATGGCCAGAGGTAAAAGACGCCCTGCCGGACGAGTATGATCTACCTTAGAACGAGCACAGGTAGCACATGCATACACAAAATTCAACACCTCCTGGCGCCACTTAGGTCACCAGAACCAACAAGACACTAACTCAGAGGTTGCCCTACTACCTGGGTGTCCTGCCAGTGTGGAGTTATGGTGTTCTTTTAGTATCTCCAGGCGTAAATTTTTGGGCACAAACAGTTTACCCGAGGGGCAGGAGGCTGGGGCGTCCCCCTGAGCTTCCAACACCCTCCCCTCCAAACCTGAGTGTAATGCAGAGACCACCACCCCCTTTTGCAAAATGGGCTCTGGTACATCAACATCACCCCCTCCAGGAAAACTTCGGGACAATGCATCCGCCTTAGTATTTTTTGCCCCCGGGCGATAGGTTATTACAAAATTAAACCTAGTAAAAAATAACGACCACCGAGCCTGTCTAGGGGTGAGACGTTTAGCAGACTCCAGATATAATAAGTTTTTGTGATCAGTAATCACCGTGACGGGATGAACCGCTCCCTCCAAAAAATGACGGCACTCCTCAAAGGCCAACTTAACCACCTCCGGACCGCCTAACGCAGATTCGCGTTCCGGAGGTGGCAGCGCTGCGCACAGTCACGCATATACGCGTCATCTCGCGAGACGCGAGATTTCCTGTGAACGCGCGCACACAGGCGCGCGCGCTCACAGGATCGGAAGGTAAGCGAGTGGATCTCCAGCCTGCCAGCGGCGATCGTTCGCTGGCAGGCTGGAGATGTGATTTTTTTAACCCCTAACAGGTATATTAGACGCTGTTTTGATAACAGCGTCAAATATACCTGCTACCTGGTCCTCTGGAGGTCCCCTTTGTTTGGATCGACCACCAGAGGACACAGGTAGCTCAGTAATATGTTGCACCAAGCACCACTACACTACACCCCCCCCTGTCACTTATTAACCCCTTATTCACCCTTGATCACCCTTGATCACCCCTGATCACCCCATATAGACTCCCTGATCACCCCCCTGTCATTGATTACCCCCCTGTCATTGATTACCCCCCTGTAAAGCTCTATTCAGACGTCCGCATGATTTTTACGGATCCACTGAAAGATGGATCGGATCCGCAAAATGTATACGGACGTCTGAATGGAGCCGTACAGGGGCGTGATCAATGACTGTGGTGATCACCCCATATAGACTCCCTGATCACCCCCCTGTCATTGATTACCCCCCTGTCATTTATTACCCCCCTGTAAAGCTCCATTCAGATGTCTGCATGATTTTTACGGATCCACTGATAGATGGATCGGATCCGCAAAACGCATACGGACGTCTGAATGGAGCCTTACAGGGGCGTGATCAATGACTGTGGTGATCACCCCATATAGACTCCCTGATCACCCCCCTGTCATTGATTACTCCCCTGTAAAGCTCCATTCAGACGTCCGCATGATTTTTACGGATCCACTGATAGATGGATCGGATCCGCAAAACGCATACGGACGTCTGAATGGAGCCTTACAGGGGCGTGATCAATGACTGTGGTGATCACCCCATATAGACTCCCTGATCACCCCCCTGTCATTGATTACCCCCCTGTCATTGATCACCCCCCTGTAAAGCTCCATTTAGATGTCCGCATGATTTTTACGGATCCACTGATAGATGGATCGGATCCGCAAAACGCATACGGACGTCTGAATGGAGCCTTACAGGGGCGTGATCAATGACTGTGGTGATCACCCCATATAGACTCCCTGATCACCCCCCTGTCATTGATTACCCCCCTGTCATTGATTACCCCCCTGTAAAGCTCCATTCAGACGTCCGCATGATTTTTACGGATCCACTGATAGATGGATCGGATCCGCAAAACGCATACGGACGTCTGAATGGAGCCTTACAGGGGCGTGATCAATGACTGTTGTGATCACCCCATATAGACTCCCTGATCACCCCCCTGTCATTGATTACCCCCCTGTCATTGATCACCCCCCTGTAAAGCTCCATTCAGATGTCCGCATGATTTTTACGGATCCACTGATAGATGGATCGGATCCGCAAAACGCATACGGACGTCTGAATGGAGCCTTACAGGGGCGTGATCAATGACTGTGGTGATCACCCCATATAGACTCCCTGATCACCCCCCTGGCATTGATTACCCCCCCTGTCATTGATTACCCCCCTGTAAAGCTCCATTCAGACGTCCGCATGATTTTTACGGATCCACTGATAGATGGATCGGATCCGCAAAACGCATACGGACGTCTGAATGGAGCCTTACAGGGGCGTGATCAATGACTGTGGTGATCACCCCATATAGACTCCCTGATCACCCCCCCTGTCATTGATCACCCCCCTGTCATTGATCACCACCCTGTAAAGCTCCATTCAGACGTGCGCATGATTTTTACGGATCCACTGATAGATGGATCGGATCCGCAAAACACATACAGGCGTCTCCCTGGAGCCTTCCAGGGGGGTGATCACCCCATATAGACTCCCTGAACACACCCCTGTCATTGATCACCCCCCCTGTCATTGATCACCCCCCCTGTCAGGCTGCATTCAGATGTCCGTATGATTTTTACGGATCCACGGATACATGGATCGGATCCGCAAAACACATACGGACATCTGAATGGAGCCTTATAGGGGGGTGATCAATGACAGGGTGGTGATCACCCCATATACAGGGAGTGCAGAATTATTAGGCAAATTAGTATTTTGACCACATCATCCTCTTTATGCATGTTGTCTTACTCCAAGCTGTATAGGCTCGAAAGCCTACTACCAATTAAGCATATTAGGTGATGTGATTCTCTGTAATGAGAAGGGGTGTGGTCTAATGACATCAACACCCTATATTAGGTGTGCATAATTATTAGGCAACTTCCTTTCCTTTGGCAAAATGGGTCAAGAGAAGGACTTGACAGGCTCCGAAAAGTCAAAAATAGTGAGATATCTTGCAGAGGGATGCAGCACTCTTAAAATTGCAAAGCTTCTGAAGCGTGATCATCGAACAATCAAGCGTTTCATTCAAAATCGTCAACAGGGTCGCAAGAAGCGTGTGGAAAAACCAAGGCGCAAAATAACTGCCCATGAAAAGTCAAGCAAGCAGCTGCCAAGATGCCACTTGCCACCAGTTTGGCCATATTTCAGAGCTGCAACATCACTGGAGTGCCCAAAAGCACAAGGTGTGCAATACTCAGAGACATGGCCAAGGTAAGAAAGGCTGAAAGACGACCACCACTGAACAAGACACACAAGCTGAAACGTCAAGACTGGGCCAAGAAATATCTCAAGACAGATTTTTCTAAGGTTTTATGGACTGATGAAATGAGAGTGAGTCTTGATGGGCCAGATGGATGGGCCCGTGGCTGGATTGGTAAAGGGCAGAGAGCTCCAGTCCGACTCAGACGCCAGCAAGGTGGAGGTGGAGTACTGGTTAGGGCTGGTATCATCAAAGATGAGCTTGTGGGGCCTTTTCGGGTTGAGGATGGAGTCAAGCTCAACTCCCAGTCCTACTGCCAGTTTCTGGAAGACACCTTCTTCAAGCAGTGGTACAGGAAGAAGTCTGCATCCTTCAAGAAAAACATGATTTTCATGCAGGACAATGCTCCATCACACGCGTCCAAGTACTCCACAGCGTGGCTGGCAAGAAAGGGTATAAAAGAAGAAAATCTAATGACATGGCCTCCTTGTTCACCTGATCTGAACCCCATTGAGAACCTGTGGTCCATCATCAAATGTGAGATTTACAAGGAGGGAAAACAGTACACCTCTCTGAACAGTGTCTGGGAGGCTGTGGTTGCTGCTGCACGCAATGTTGATGGTGAACAGATCAAAACACTGACAGAATCCATGGATGGCAGGCTTTTGAGTGTCCTTGCAAAGAAAGGTGGCTATATTGGTCACTGATTTGTTTTTGTTTTGTTTTTGAATGTCAGAAATGTATATTTGTAAATGTTGAGATGTTATATTGGTTTCACTGGTAAAAATAAATAATTGAAATGGGTATATATTAGTTTTTTGTTAAGTTGCCTAATAATTATGCACAGTAATAGTCACCTGTACACACAGATATCCCCCTAAAATAGCTAAAAGTAAAAACAAACTAAAAACTACTTCCAAAAATATTCAGCTTTGATATTAATGAGTTTTTTGGGTTCATTGAGAACATGGTTGTTGTTCAATAATAAAATTAATCCTCAAAAATACAACTTGCCTAATAATTCTGCACTCCCTGTAGACTCCCTGATCACCCCCCTGTCATTGATCACCTCCCTGTCATTGATCACCCCCCTGTAAGGCTCCATTCAGACATTTTTTTGGCCCAAGTTAGCGGAAATTATTTTTTTTTTCTCACAAAGTCTCATATTCCACTAACTTGTGTCAAAAAATGAAATCTAACATGAACTCACCATACCCCTCACGGAATCCAAATGCGTAAATTTTTTTAGAGATTTATATTCCAGACTTCTTCTCACGCTTTAGGGCCCCTAGAATGCCAGGGCAGTATAAATACCCCCCCCCCATGTGACCCCATTTCGGAAAGAAGACACCCCAAGGTATTCCGTGAGGGGCATATTGAGTCCATGAAAGATTGAAATTTTTGTCCCAAGTTAGCGGAAAGGGAGACTTTGTGAGAAAAAAATAAATAAAATCAATTTCCGCTAACTTGTGCCAAAAAAAAAAAAAATTCTATGAACTCGCCATGCCATCATTGAATACCTTGGGGTGTCTTCTTTCCAAAATGGGGTCACATGTGGGGTATTTATACTGCCCTGGCATTTTAGGGGCCCCAAAGCGTGAGAAGAAGTCTGGGATCCAAATGTCTAAAAATGCCCTCATAAAAGTAATGTGGGCCCCTTTGCGCATCTAGGCTGCAAAAAAGTGTCACACATCTGGTATCGCCGTACTCAGGAGAAGTTGGGCAATGTGTTTTGGGGTGTCATTTTACATATACCCATGCTAGGTGAGATAAATATCTTGGTCAAATGCCAACTTTGTATAAAAAAAATGGGAAAAGTTGTCTTTTGCCGAGATATTTCTCTCACCCAGCATGAGTATATGTAAAAAGACACCCCAAAACACATTGCCCAACTTCTCCTGAATACGGCGATACCACATGTGTGACACTTTTTTGCAGCCTAGGTGGGCAAAGGGGCCCACATTCCAAAGAGCACCTTTCGGATTTCACAGGTCATTTACCTACTTACCACACATTAGGGCCCCTGGAAAATGCCAGGGCAGTATAACTACCCCACAAGTGACCCCATTTTGGAAAGAAGACACCCCAAGGTATTCCGTGAGGGGCATGGCGAGTTCCTAGAATTTTATATTTTTTGTCACAAGTTAGCGGAAAATGATGATTTTTATTTTTTATTTTTTTTCCTTACAATGTCTCATATTCCACTAACTTGTGACAAAAAATAAAAACTTCCATGAACTCACTATGCCCATCACGAAATACCTGGGGGTGTCTTCTTTCCAAAATAGGGTCACTTGTGGGGTAGTTATACTGCCCTGGCCTTCTAGGGGCCCAAATGTGTGGTAAGGAGTTTGAAATCAAATTCTGTAAAAAATGACCAGTGAAATCCGAAAGGTGCTCTTTGGAATGTGGGCCCCTTTGCCCACCTAAGCTGCAAAAAAGTGTCAAACATCTGGTATCTCCGTATTCAGGAGAAGTTGGGGAATGTGTTTTGGGGTGTCATTTTACATATATCCATGCTGGGTGAGAGAAATATCTTGGCAAAAGACAACTTTTCCCATTTTTTTTATACAAAGTTGGCATTTGACCAAGATATTTATCTCACCCAGCATGGGTATATGTAAAATGACACCGCAAAACACATTCCCCAACTTCTCCTGAGTACAGCGATACCACATGTGTGGCACTTTTTTGCAGCCTAGGTGGGCAAAAGGGGCCCACATTCCAAAGAGCACCTTTCGGATTTCACTGGTCATTTTTTACACATTTTGATTTCAAACTACTTACCACACATTTGGGCCCCTAGAATGCCAGGGCAGTATAACTACCCCACAAGTGACCCCATTTTGGAAAGAAGACACCCCAAGGTATTCGCTGATGGGCATAGTGAGTTCATGGAAGTTTTTATTTTTTGTCACAAGTTAGTGGAATATGAGACTTTGTAAAAAAATAAAAAAAAATCATAATTTTCCACTAACTTGTGACAAAAAATAAAAAATTCTAGGAACTCGCCATGCCCCTCACGGAATACCTTGGGTTGTCTTTCTTCCAAAATGGGGTCACTTGTGGGGTAGTTATACTGCCCTGGCATTCTAGGGGCCCAAATGTGTGGTAAGGAGTTTGAAATCAAATTCTGTAAAAAATGACCAGTGAAATCCGAAAGGTGCTCTTTGGAATGTGGGCCCCTTTGCCCACCTAAGCTGCAAAAAAGTGTCACACATCTGGTATCTCCGTATTCAGGAGAAGTTGGGGAATGTGTTTTGGGGTGTAATTTTACATATACCCATGCTGGGTGAGAGAAATATCTTGGCAAAAGACAACTTTTACCATTTTTTTATACAAAATTGTCTTTTGCCAAGATATTTCTCTCACCCAGCATGGGTATATGTAAAATGACACCCCAAAACACATTCCCCAACTTCTCCTGAATACGGAGATACCACATGTGTGACACTTTTTTGCAGCCTAGGTTGGAAAAGGGGCCCACATTCCAAAGAGCACCTTTCGGATTTCACTGGTCATTTTTTACAGAATTTGATTTCAAACTCCTTACCACACATTTGGGCCCCTAGAATGACAGGGCAGTATAACTACCCCACAAGTGACCCCATTTTGGAAAGAAGACACCCCAAGGTATTCGCTGATGGGCATAGTGAGTTCATGGAAGTTTTTATTTTTTGTCACAAGTTAGTGGAATATGAGACTTTGTAAGAAAAAAATAAATAAAATAAAAAATCATCATTTTCCGCTAACTTGTAGCTTCTATGAACTCACTATTCCCATCAGCGAATACCTTAGGGTGTCTACTTTCCGAAATGGGGTCATTTGTGGGGTGTTTGTACTGTCTGGCCATTGTAGAACTTCAGGAAACATGACAGGTGCTCAGAAAGTCAGAGCTGCTTCAAAAAGCGGAAATTCACATTTTTGTACCATAGTTTGTAAACGCTATAACTTTTACCCAAACCATTTTTTTTTTACCCAAACATTTTGTTTTATCAAAGACATGTAGAACAATAAATTTAGAGCAAAATTTATATATGGATCTCGTTTTTTTTGCAAAATTTTACAACTGAAAGTGAAAAATGTCATTTTTTTGCAAAAAAATCGTTAAATTTCGATTAATAACAAAAAAAGTAAAAATGTCAGCAGCAATGAAATACCACCAAATGAAAGCTCTATTAGTGAGAAGAAAAGGAGGTAAAATTCATTTGGGTGGTAAGTTGCATGACCGAGCAATAAACGGCGAAAGTAGTGTAGTGCAGAAGTGTAAAAAGTGGTCTGGTCTTTCAGGGTGTTTAAGCCATAGGGGCTGAGGTGGTTAATAGCCAAAAGTTCCCTGTTGCCAATATCATAGTTCCTTTCTGCAGTAGACAATTTCTTCGAAAAGAAAGCACACGGACGTCATTCACCAGGGGACGGGCCCTGAGATAGTACCGCTCCCACCCCCACCTCTGATGCGTCAACCTCTACAATAAAAGGAAGCGAGACATCTGGCTGTACGAGAATAGGGGCCGAGATGAATCTCTCCTTCAGAGATGTAAAGGCAGTTTTGGCTGCATGTAATCATTTGGAAATATCGTATCCCTTTCGGGTCATGTCCGTCAGTGGTTTGACCACCAAGGAATAGTTCTTTATAAACTTTCTATAAAAATTGGCAAACCCCAGGAAGCGTTGCAATGCCTTCAGGTTCACAGGCAGATCCCAGTCCATAATCGCCTGGACTTTCTCTGGATCCATGCGGAAACCTGAATCTGACAACACATACCCCAGAATTGGCAGTTCTTTTACGGCGAACACACATTTCTCTAATTTAGCAAACAATTTGTTGGCCCTTAATATCTGCAGCACTTGTCTCACATGGATCTTATGTGTATCCAGATCCGGGGAATAGACCAGGATGTCATCAAGATATATCACAACAAATCTCCCGATAAGGTGACTAAAAATATTGTTGACAAAATGTTGGAACACCGCAGGTGCATTAGTAAGACCAAATGGCATGACCAGATTTTCATAATGCCCTTCCGGAGTATTAAAATCCGTTTTCCACTCATCCCCATCTTTGATGCGATCCAGGTTATAGGCTCCTCTGAGATCCATTTTGGAGAACCATTTAGCACCAGCAACCTGATTAAAGAGGTCGGGAATGAGAGGAAGAGGATAGGGATCTCGGATAGTTATCCGGTTTAATTCCCGGAAATCCAGGCAAGGACGCAGGCCCCCATCTTTCTTTTTAACGAAAAAGAACCCTGCAGCCACGGGTGAAGAAGAGGGTCTGATGTGTCCTTTAGCCAAACTCTCCGAAATATAATCCTGCATAGCCTTCCTCTCCGGGCCGGAAAGATTGTATAACCGGGTTTTAGGTAGTTTTGCCCCAGGTAATAGATTAAACGGGCAATCATATGAACGATGAGGTGGTAACCCCTGACAACCCTTCTCAGAGAACACATCCATAAAATCTGACAGAAAGGCAGGTAAAGATGTTACAGAGAGTGTAGAGCACCTACTACTCAAGCAGTTGTCCTTACAATGTTCACTCCACTCCACAATCTCCCCGGCCTGCCAATCCACCACTGGATTGTGAGTCACCAGCCAGGGAAGCCTTAATACCATAGGAGCCCGAAGACCGTCCAGGACATAACAAGAGATATGCTCTTTATGGAGGTCCCTTACCTGCAGATGGATATTATGGATGATCTGAGTTAACTCTCTCTCAGTAAGAGGGGAGGAGTCGATGGCAAAAACAGGAATAGTTCTGTGTACCGGTTCCGGAGTAAAACCCAGAGCCTGAGCAAACCGTGAATCCACCAAGTTGACCCCCGCCCCACTGTCCAAAAAGACGGAACAGATCTCAGTCTTATTGCCCGCCTCAACGGTAGCGGACAACAAAAACTGAGACATGCGTATGGAGGAAACGAATACGCCCAGACTGTTATCCTCCGCACAATCTGGGGACTCTGGGGTTTTCCGGCGGCTCCTTTGTTTGTGGTCTCTTGGGTTCTGAGGGACAAACCTTTACAAAATGACCCCTCCCCCCACAATGAAAACAAACCTCTGACCTACGGCGGAACTCTAGTGGTGCCCCCTATTTGCATTGGTTCGACTGGATCATAACAAACCGATCCCTGCCCTATAGAGGCCTCCGTAAAATTTAATAGTCTCTCCCTGAGTCGTCTTTCGATTCTTATGGACAGAGACATAGCAGCCTCAAGAAACCCAGGGACCTCGTATACCGCCAGCGCGTCTTTTAATTTTTCAGACAACCCCTGGCAGAACTGACTATTAAGGGCCGAGTCGTTCCATAATGTATCAGTAGCCCACCTACGGAATTCGGAACAATATAGTTCAGCAGACCGGTTCTCTTGCCGAAGTCTACGTAGTTTAGACTCAGCCAGTGAGACCCTGTCCGGGTCATCATATACGAGACCCAGGGCTTCAAAAAACTCCTCCACTGATCGTAAGGCCGGAGAGTCTGATGGTAGGGAGAAAGCCCAAGCCTGCGGATCTCCTTGCAGGAGAGAAATTACAATGCCCACCCGTTGTTCCTCACCGCCGGAGAATCTAGGGCGTAACCTGAAGAACAATTTGCAAGCTTCTCTGAAGGTTACAAATTGGTCTCTCCCTCCTGAGAACCTATCAGGTAAAGCCACTTTTGGCTCAGGAGTACCTTGGTTTCCCGTCCACTTAACAATAACGCTGCAACATGGAAATCTTTTATATCTTCTCCAATCCCTCTCAGTCTCTCCACCATTTCTAAGGTTTGTCTTATGCAGTCCTGCATGTCCTGATCTTTCTGTAGCTTAGTCTGATACAGCTTTCTGATTAAATACAGTTTATTGCTGAGATTAACTCTTTCATGCACTTTTTGTAATCCTTTCCACATGTCTTTAGCAGTCTGACCGTTACATATATGTATGATTTGATCATCGTCTATGCACAGAGATATTGTGCTCTGGGCTTTCTGATCTCTTTCTAAACACTCTTCTGTGGCCTGTACAGGTCTGGGTTCATTTATACATTTCCACGTACCTTCTCTTATAAGCAGCATTTTCATCTTAAATTTCCAGGATTGGTAGTTCTGATTTGTCAGATTTGCGATGGAAAACTTTGCTGAGGGGATGGTGGCAGCCATTTCTGCTGTTTGCCTTTCTGTTGATGTCTCCTGCACTTAATTGCTTTAGCTCACTGTATCTGGTTTTATCCAGAGGTAATCTGTGTTATATACAGGGCTTCTGTAGCATGTCCTGGGCCCATAACCTGTTAGAAATACTTTCTGAGGCTAAACAAAGAACAGGCAGACAGTCTTTCAGGTTTAACTGACCTCTGCTTGGTAACTGCACGAGCACTAACTGTTTTATTGAAGGATAGAAAAACAGGAAGTTACACAAATGCAACACTGCCATCTATTGATCATACAATATACTAGGCATATAACAATGACATACAGTGGTTGTTGCTTATACAATACAAACCTTGTATGCTAACAGGAAGTCGCAGCGGGTGGCTGCGCGCTCTATGTATAAAGATAGTACTGTTTCTTAATGATAGCTTTCTGGGTTTGCCTTGCAACCCTTTTTGGCTCACTCAGGGATCTGTAGCTTCTTCTCCTCAGCTGTTTCTTGTCCAGCACTCCCAACCTCCTTATATTCCCCTCTCCCACTTCTCTGGTTGCCAGATATAGAGCATCCTGCCTGGACTTCTATACTGACCCACTGGAGCTGAGTCGCTGTGATCCCTGGTTGTTGTTCCAGAGCGTTCCCCTCCGGATCCCTGTCGGGCTTTTGTTGTCTGCTGTTTTCGCCCACCTGGGATTATATGTTTTGTCTGTATTGTCTTTCCTCTCCTTGGTGTTTTCCTTTAGTGTCAGTGGTGCGGACTAGTGATCCCACCGCCCTGTTCACTACGTAGGGCTCATCTTAGGGAAAGCCAGGGTTTAGGCACGTGATCGGCGTACGGGTGAGGAACCCGTCTAGGGAGGTCAGGGCAGTCAGGTGCCAGCCTCAAGGTGAGTCAGGGGTCACCACCTTATCCTCTCCCTTGGACAGGGCCTTCCCATTTCCCTCCCTTTGCGTGACGCCGGTCATGACAGTAAGTGTTGTTTTTACTGAGTATCTTGCAAAGAATATTGTACCTGCCATTGATGTGAAAGCCTGCTTATTACTGCTGCATTACCTGGAACTTACAAAAGACTGTATAAAGTTAACCGTTTTCCAGTAAAGGAAGTTTTGCTTCACCATAACAGCATGTTCCTCACTTATTACCTCTTTCCATCGGTGTGCCACCGTTAAAGGCACTGGCATCACAAACGTTAAAGGGACCTTGCCCTAGGCACATTAAACATCTGCAACATCCCGGGCACCTCACCCATCATCAGGCCTGGTCCCTATATACACAGAGTGCCCCAGAGGTCTCCTCTGCCAGCCTCTTCATCACTGCTGTACGCTTGCCCAGGGTCTCCCTACAAACTGTGAGTAACCCTCGTATGCCTAATAACCGTGACCTCACATTGCAATACCCTGCAGGGCTGCGCACTGCATTATTACTTTACTGAGAGAGTAGTGGATGCATGGAATAGCCTTCCTACAGAAGTGGTAGCTGCAAATACAGTGAAGGAGTTTAAGCATGCATGGGATAGGCATACGGCCATCCTTCATATAAGATAGGGCCAGGGGCTTTTCATAGTATTCAGTATATTGGGCAGACTAGATGGGCCAAATGGTTCTTATCTGCCGACACATTCTATGTTTCTATGTTACTATTTTTTTAAGGGGGCCAAACATTGCATCACTGTTCTTACTGATCAAAAAATTTTATTATTTCTAGAATCCGCGAAACGCCTGAATCCTCGCCAGGCCAGATGGGCATTATTCTTCACGTGTTTTAACTTCTCTATTACTTTCAGTCCAGGAAGTAAGAGTTTGAAGGCTGATGCTTTATCTCAAAGTTTTTGTGCGTTTCAACCTCCTGACACTCCTCCTAAACCTATCTTGCCGGCTAACATCATTGTGGCATCTTTATCCACGGATATTGCTTCTGATATCGAGGCGGCACAACATATAGCTCCGGAACCAAATGGGCAAGCATTCTGACCCCGTTACAGCATAATTTTTGGATGCTTGGTTTCCCAACAAGCCACAGTATTTTTTTTTATTTTATTCCGTAACACCTTGTGTGTTTAAACATCATCTGCCCTGATAAGGGACAATTTTAAGAAGCTTTGGAATATGAAAAATCATAACACACAAGATGGCACTGTGTGTTCGTTAACACCTTGAAACAGGTGTTTACCCATAGCTGTCATAGTATGTCAGTGCCACTCAGACATGATTTCCAATTGATGTCATTGAGTTCAAGAGCTTAGGGAGGGGGGGGGGGGGCTGGAATCAAAAATTCATAAAAAAATAATGAAAAGAGATAACACATTTAGAGACACAGACTAGAGTATGTTATATACTAATTTCCACGGCCACCGGAGCCACTTTGGTTCGGGTAGAATTAATTCAGGTTCAAACCAAACATTTTCAAAAATTTGTGTTGTAAACTGACATTGAGATTATTCTCCTCACACCAACACTTGAACTGTGCAAGGAAGGCGGTTTGATGTGTGTGTATGGTGCAATTTACTGATGTGTTTGTATGGTGCAATCTCCACTGCAGTGTTCAAAAATAATACAGATATGATGCTGTGAAAAAATAAAATAATTGATTGGCAGCAGTAGATGGTGTGATTGCATTAAAATGCTTCTGCTATAATGCAGCTCGTTTAGCATGGACGGATATAATGCACTGAATAAAAAAGACACTTAATTGCTCAGCAGTCAGCACTGAAGCATAATGTTAATTGTACTGGGTATACGCTGGCAATAAGAGAAACTTCCGGTTTGAAAAAAACCTGCTGTCTTTCTTTTCAAATGAGAAAAATAGATTATTATTGTCGGCAGCTTCTTTTGAGGTTCTGCAGCAGGTGCAGCTGTAATTTAGGGGGTAACGGCAGCTAGAAGGCACCGCCTGTGACTGACACACCGAGCTTCAGCTGCTCACTCCCTGGCTGAAAGCTTTCCCCTGCCTTTTCCTATACTATACAATTATTTTTCTTTCTATCCTTTCCCTTAAATGTCCTTCCCAGTAAAATAGAAGTTTGATTGTGACTGTATACTGTCCCTAAGATCTTTTTCTGTCAGACACCGCATAGACCCATCCACCCTCAGTAACAACCCAACAGAGAATGAATCTAGTCATTCTAGTCATTCTGCAAGGGCACCTCCCTGCCTGCTGCAGCAGCACTGATTGGCTCCTCCAGTCTGTCTGTTGTCCTGTAAGCCAATCATGTTAAGCCCCTCCCACTTCCTCTCAGGGTCATGTGAGCACCCTTCTCATTCCTACCTTGTGCTTTTTCACAATGACCTGTGCAGTAAAATGGCGCTGTGAGCCATTGTACTCATTTCATGTGAAGTGAAGCTTGATTTCGTCTTGCGGATACATTTTTGGGAAGTTCATTACGAACCCGGTTTGCTCATCTCTAGTGTAAATCTAGTGTACATCCATGGAGTTGCTATACATCCATAATAATTAGTGTTGAGCGCGAATATACGAATAGCGAATATTAATTGCGAATATAGCAAATTACCTAATTCGCGAATATTACGAATATAGTGCTATATATTCGCTATATCGAATATTTGTCATTTTTTAACATCTGAACACATGATTCCTCTCTGCTTCTTTCTTGTGGGTCAATGAGTCATTGGCCCACAAGCAACTTAAGCAGGAAGGAATCATGTTTTCATATGGAAAATAAAATGACGAATATTCTAAAAAACAAATATATAGCAATATAGGGAATATATTCGCTATTTAGAATATTGACTTTTTTTTCCAATCTGTTCGGTCGTTCGCATACTCCTCCCCCACAAGCGTCCCCGTCACCATGGGAACGCCTGTGGGTTAGAAAATACCATCGGATCTGAGTTTTCCCTGAGATCAGGAAAACTGAGATCGAGGAGGAGTATGCGAACGACCGTACAGATTGGAAAAATAAAAAAGACGACTATTCTAAATAACGAATATTCGCTATATTGCTATAACTTCGTTTTTTAAAAAATATTTGTCATATTTGTCATATTTAAAATTTTTGAATATGACGAATATGACAAATATTATAAAAAACAAAGTTATAGGAATATAGTGAATATTCAGGAAATACACGTATAGACTGCAATTTAGGTAATATAGTGCTATAGTATTTTTTTTTATAGTGTACATTTTTTCCAAATCTGAACTTCAGAAGAGACAAGAAAAATGAGACGATAAAAAAAAGATTATAGCACTATATTAGCTAAATTGCAGTCTATATGTGTATTTTACGAATATTCGCTATATTCCTATAACTTAGTTTTTTAGAATATTCGTAACAAGAATATATAGCAATATAGCTAATATTCGTAAAATACACATATTAGCCATAGCTATAGCTAACCAATAGGAAAGTTGCCTTATACAGTTAAAAGAAAATTGCAATACGCGAATAATTAAATTGCATATTATTCGCGATAGATAGAATAATTATAAATATTCGATATCGACAAATATAAGACGAATATTCAATCGAATATTCGCGAAATATCGCAAAATCGAATATGGCACCTCCCGCTCATCACTAATAATAATGTCTTGAGTTGCTCCAATTATACGGAGGTTTAGTTTGGATACTGCGTACAGACACACTCATATAGGTTATTGTCAAACCTTTACATAATCACAAAACTCTGCTATATATTTTCTATTGTCTCTGTAATGTGCAGTAGAGGAAGGAAATTCCTGCATTTAAGATGTGGACATAGGGCATCTGTCAGCATTATCAACTCTAGTAAACTTATAGCAATCTAATATGATTGAGAAATTCCTAGAAATTCCTTGACTTGCTGGGAGCACTGAGTCCTTCGGAGCACCGCTTCCCCTCCACATTTCTGGGTTAGTTATCCCTTCTCTTCTAATGATTGACAAGGCCAGGCATCATTACTGTTCTGTTGCTTGGTCCTGAAATCTCATGCATGCTCTTGCAAGACTTTAGTCAGCGCAATTCAGATCTCAGTTTTGGGGACGGCCTAATGAGATCTACTGTGCGTGCCTTGATTGAACTCTCGTTGGTGCATGTGGGACATTGCAGGACCAGGCTTCAGAACAGTGATGATGCCTGGTCCCATCAATCACTGGGAGAGAAAGAGTGACTACAGCTGAAAGGTGCTCTGAGGGGTCAGGCCTGCCCCTCTGCGCTCTGAGCACCTCATTAGCATAAAAATAAAGTAAATTTTTCAGTACAGTCACATTGGATTGATGCCAGAAAGGAGTCCTTGCACTCATCATGATCAACCCTATAAGGCAGTGTGCCTAGTTGACTAGCTGATCCTGCTGACAGGTGTTCTTTAAAAGGAGTCTATCACTACCAGCAGCAATAATAAATGTCTTGACGAATAAGCTTTGCTCATGTGAATAAAACCATGTTTTTGTTTTTAAATCCCAGGTGCCAAAATTAGATTTTCAAAAAGAAATATAAATCAGTAGTTCCATCTGAACAATCAGGGCCATCTTACCTGGCTCTATCATCTCTTGCAAAAGCTGTTTCAAAATCCCCACCTGAACCAGTACAATATATCCCCCCTTATAATGTGTGGCAGTACAAAAAATGACCTCTTCTGTGTGCAAGTACAGAAAGTGTCCCCTTTTGTGTGCCAGTACAAATATGCCCCCTTTTGTGTGTCAGTACAAAAAAAAATCCTCTCAGTGCCCCAGTAGAGCCAATGTCCCCATAATGCTCACCATAATGTGTGCCAGTACAAAAATATGCCCCCTTATGTGTGCCAGTAAAAAATGCCCCTATTTAGCGCTGCCAGTAGAAACAATGTCCCCACAATGCTCCTCTCCGCCCCCATATAATGGTCCCAAATAAACTCAAATATTTATCTACATGCGGTTTTCAGTGATGTAGTGCACGCTTGCTGTACAGCGCCCGTTTCAGGCAATGTGATGATGATTATCTAATTTTGCTACCTGTGCCAGCCTCTAATAGGCTACAGGAATTAGGGCAGGGAGGCATCGTTCCTGTGCCACATCACAACTAGGGGCCTGGGAGCTCTATAGGTATGTGACTGCCAGTGGCATACCTTCAATGGAGGCAGACCACAAGACTGCTAGAGCGTTCAGCTGCGGAGTACTTGTAGAACTCTTTCTCTTTCCAAAGTAAAAACACTGCAATTTCATGCAATCACCTCTAGTGGAAGCTCAGCGCAAACAGATTATTAAAGCCTCCATTTCAGTCAATGGCAACTGCATAAATTCCTATGCACTGAACTCCCCCAAGTGGTGTCTGCAGGCCGTCAGCTTTGTAATAGATGGGAAGCAGGAGATTTATCAATGTATATATGCCTGTTGTCTAGAGTAAGTACACTGAGATATATGGTGGTCAGAATGAGCGCTATATCAATAAACCACCTATTCCACTTTACTGACATAATAGTCGTATAAAATGGGTGAGGCCACAGGTGACTTTTTTATTACAATTTTTTAAAATAAAATTTCATCCACTTTATAAAAAAGAAATAAAATGTAAATTCATCAGAAACTTGGAGTGGTGAGCTTGGCATTGTTCATTGCCTGGGAGTGATTGTTCACCACATACTGGGGAACTGGATGGAGCGGGGGGCCCATACAAAACTTTGCTGTGGGGCCCTATGAGTTATTTGAGTGTATTACTGTATTTACTGTAAATTATATGGAGATGGATGATTTCTAAATGTCAAAACCTCAGGCTCAGCCTTTTTTATCTATTAATCTCAACTGTATTTTATGCTCTACGACTTAAAAGGAAATAATGTGGTTTTCTAACATTAACAGTAGATTGTGGAGGAAATGTACTTCACATTCTAGGCAATCATATATATATATATATATATATATATATATATATATATATACTGTATAAAGGGCATACATTCTGTTCCCGGATGTTTGGGCTGTGAGACACATTATTATGGGTAATCAGTGAATACATATGGCATTATGATTGATGAATCTCACTTTGTGCAGCAAGGTTTGGACTTGTAACTTGATATGTACAGTCGTGGCCAAAAGTTTTGAGAATTACATAAATATTGGAAATTAGAAAAGTTGCTGCTTAAGTTTTTATAATAGCAATTTGCATATACTCCAGAATGTTATGAAGAGTGATCAGATGAATTGCATAGTCCTTCTTTGCCATGAAAATTAACTTAATCCCAAAAAAAACTTTCCACTGCATTTCATTGCTGTCATTAAAGGACCTGCTGAGATCATTTCAGTAATCGTCTTGTTAACTCAGGTGAGAATGTTGACGAGCACAATGCTGGAGATCATTATGTCAGGCTGATTGGGTTAAAATGGCAGACTTGACGTGTTAAAAGGAGGGTGATGCTTGAAATCATTGTTCTTCCATTGTTAACCATGGTGACCTGCAAAGAAACGCGTGCAGCCATCATTGCGTTGCATAAAAATGGCTTCACAGGCAAGGATATTGTGGCTACTAAGACTGCACCTCAATCAACAATTTATAGGATCATCAAGAACTTCAAGGAAAGAGGTTCAATTCTTGTTAAGAAGGCTTCAGGGCGTCCAAGAAAGTCCAGCAAGCACCAGGATCGTCTCCTAAAGAGGATTCAGCTGCGGGATCTGAGTGCCACCAGTGCAGAGCTTGCTCAGGAATGGCAGCAGGCAGGTGTGAGCGCATCTGCACACACAGTGAGGCGAAGACTTTTGGAAGATGGCCTGGTGTCAAGAAGGGCAGGTCATGTCACTTACCAGTAGGAGGAGCTCCCGCCCGGACCTGTCACTTACCAGTAGGAGGAGCTCCCGGCCGGATGCAGAGATCGCAGCTCGCAGGTAAGTATAATGGTTCTACAAATTGCTAAGTAACCATGGCAACCGGGACTGCAGTAGCGTCCTGGTTGCCATGGTTACCGATCGGAGCCCCAGCGATTAAACTGGGACTCCTATCGGTACACTCCGCTGCCACCAATGATAGGGGGGAGATTTTAATTAGGAGGGGGAGGGAGGGGAGAAGGCCCACTGGCCACCAACGAGTTAACTACAGGGGAGGGGGGGGCCCACTGGCCACCAACGAGTTAACTACAGGGGAGGGAGGGGGGCCGGCCGGACTGGCCACCAATGAGTTAACTACAGGGGAGGGAGGGCCCACTGGCCACCAATGAGTTAACTACAGGGGAGGGGGGGGGGGCCGGCCGCACTGGCCACCAATGAGTTAACTACAGGGGAGGGAGGGGGGGGGCCGGCCACACTGGCCACCAATGTGTTAACTACAGGGGGGGGGGGCTGCCCCCTGCTGCCTGGCAGCACCTGCCAGGCCGCAGGGGGCAGTCATGTAGACAGTTCTTTTAGTATATTCTAACCTGAAGCGTCCCCATCACCATGGGAACGCCTCTGTGTTAGAATATACTGTCGGATTTGAGTTTCACGATGTAACTCAAATTCGACAGTATATTCTAACATAGAGGCGTTCCCATGGTGATGGGGACGCTTCAAGTTAAAATATACCATCGGATTGGAGAAAACTCCGATCCGATGGTATGTTAACTCCTGACTTTACATTGAAAGTCAATGGGGGACGGATCCGTTTGCAATTGCACCATATTGTGTCAACGTCAAACGGATCCGTCCCCATTGACTTGCATTGTAATTCAGGACGGATCCGTTTGGCTCCGCACGGCCAGGCGGACACCAAAACGACTTTTTTTTCATGTCCGTGGATCCTCCAAAAATCAAGGAAGACCCACGGACGAAAAAACGGTCACGGATCACGGAAAAACGGGAACCGTTTTTGCGGACCGCAAAAAAATACGTTTGTGTGCATGAGGCCTAAATGTCATGTAATTGTCGATAAAAGCCTTTGAAACATATGAAGTGCGTGTAATTATATTTCACTACATCACAGAAACAACTGAAACAAAGATCTAAAAGCAGTTTAGCAGCAAACTTTGTGAAAACTAATATTTGTGTCATTCTCAAAACTTTTGGCCACGACTGTACTATGTGTTGTCTCCCTAGTGATGAGCGGCAGAGGCAATATTCAAATTTGCGATATTTTGCGAATATTTTGGCGAATATTCGCCATATATTCGAGAATTCGCAAATTCGTGATCTCCAGGCATTATTTTCTTGATTGCGAAAATTCTCATAAAAATTAACACTAAAAAAATGCATACAAATTAGCATAAACTGTTATTTACAAAATAATGAATATTCGCTTATATTTTGCGATATTCTAAATATTCGCGAATTCTCGAAGTGCCGATATTCACGATTAAAATTCGCAATTCAAATATTTGTCATCAACACTAGTCCCTTATTGCACCCCCTATTGCATATGCAGCAAGACCCTGAGGAGCTGGTGCAGAGGATGGGAGTGGTAGTGGCTCTAGTGAGGTTTTGTGTCACAGTGTACTCCCTCAGACCTTTGCTCCCTCGGGATCGTTGCAGTGGAGATGTAGTTTGAAAAATGAGTCCAGACGTCAATGTATAACAGTCTCTTTTACTAAGATAACTTTCGGTGCATTCAATAGCAGCGGATTCCAAGTGCAATTTTCTGGCACCGGTAAGGAATATGGAGGCAGGTTGGATGGCTGTAATGCTTAATTTGTAAATGTAGATGTCCACTATAATGTTCAGCTGTAACTGGCCTAGTGGGAGTCTGGGTGATTGGTGTCTGTAATCCCTCACCATACAGCATTTTCTTTGATGCTGGTGTTCAGCTTATCAGTCTTCTGTCTCACTTCTCAAGAACTTACTTGAGGTTGAATATAAGTGATCTCTCTTAAGAATCCTTGGCTGGAGCAGGAGCTCTGCAGTGTGCTTCCTCTCCTCCCAGTTAACTTTAGAGTAATACTATATTCATAAGGGTCTTTTTAGCACGGCCGATGATCAACCATAAGAACGCTCATACCCAATTATTGCTCAGTTTGCACAACAGCCAACAAATGAGCAAATGCTGGTTTCTTGGGTGATATGCAGAGTTCACATTGTGGTCAGAGCTCTAGTCAGATTACCCTGTCAAGTAAACAATTCAGAGCTATTACTTTATGACATAGGGAAGAGTTCTGGCATAGTCTACAAGGATGGTAACGCACTTTGGATTGGAAATGAGAATAAGGGAAGACGTGGATATGACATCAGTGGAATCTCCGCACTGGTCTGTGACTGGAGGTCTGATCTTGATATACAGTCCACACAGGTATATATGAAATATTGTAGATGAACATATCAATAAAATTTATGAACTGTATTTAGTTTAGACTGAAAAAAACCTTTAAACAGTAAGTGAACAATCAATCGTTATGTTGGAAACAGGAAAACTGGGCAAGCGACTTTGACAGAGACCAAATAGTGATGGCTAGAAAACTAGGCCAGAGCAACTCCAAAACGTCAAATCCTGAGCGCTGTTCCAAGAAGTAGTGGTTAGTACCTACCTAAAGATGTTCAGTGATGGGGTTATGAGTATTCAAGGCTTATTAGTGCATGTTAGAAGTCTGTCTGGTCTGGTCCCACAGAAGAGATATAAACTGTTAAAAAAATTTATGCTGGCTAAGATGGAAAAGTGTCAAAATGTACATGTGATAGATCTGTAGCCTCAGACTGGTCAGGGTACCCATGTTAACCACTGTCCACCACCTAAAGCACATTTATCAGAACTGGGTCATGGAAAAATGGAAGAAGGCGGCCTGGTCTGATGAATCATATTTTTTTTCACATCATGTAGACATCTTGGTGTGTGTTTGTGACCTGGGGGAAGATCTAATAACCATTTGTAAATATATCAGGGGTCAGAAGTTGAATGGGGCAGACCCATCAGTCAGTACGTGTAGGCGTGTGCACATGTACTGTTCCACCATGTTGCTGAAATGCTGCCTCCTGCTAAGATGTTCCATATCAGCTGGTGGTGCTGGTTTTTGTGGTGTGCTGACAAAGCTTTTCCATATTTCGGCCATGCTAACCCTCTGTTTTGAGGTGCTGGCGGTGCCCCAGCTGCAATGGCGACTTTCTCCTCCTCCTCTGCCTTCCCCTTGTGCTTCCACTGTGCCCCCGCTGTCAGGTGGGAATGCCATCAGCAGCGTGTCTACCAGCGTGCGCTTGTACTCACGCATCTTCCGATCAAGCTCCATGACAGAATTAAGGACAGCACGTTGTCCTTGTAGTAGGGATCCAGCAGGGTGGCCACCCAGTAATCAGAACTAGTTAGAATGTGGGCAACTCGGCGGTCGTTGCGCAGGCACTGCAGCATGTAATCGCTCATGTGTGCCAGACTGCCCAGAGGCAACAACAAGCTGTCCTCTGTGGGATGTGTATCGTCTGTGTCCTCTGTATCCCCCCAGCCATGCTCCATTAATGCCAATAAGCTGCTTTGGGTGCCACCCTGCTGTGAACACGGTTGCTCCTCATCATCATCCTCCTCCTCCTCATCCTGCAGAACTTTGCATTGGCTGGACAGTTGTGTACCTGGCCTCTGTTGGTGCAGGAACCCACCCCCCGAGCCACTTGTGAATGACTGACCTGATAACCGTGGAAATGATCCCTCTTCCTCCTCCTCCTCCTCCTGCCCGAAGTGTTTTTTCAAGGGGACATAGAAGTGGGAGTAGTAACGCTGAGGACGGCGTCATCGGCACTGGCCATGTTGGTGGAGTACTCGAAACAGCGCAACACGGCACACATGTCCCGCATGGAGGCCCACTTGGTGGTGGTGTAGTGGTGCTGTTCCGCAGTGCGACTCACAAGTGCGTGTGTAACATCCCAGAGTTATGTTACGAAACTCTTTTACCCCGCTACAACCTGTCAAGTGTATCTGCATTGTCATCCTGTGTAATTTAACATCACATCCTCACTAATGTGCATTGAAACCCTTGTTAAATATACTTTGCTGTAATTTTCATGTTCACCAGCAGGTGGCAGCAATGTGTTTACCAGGGACTTAGTTCAGTTTAGTATTTCTAGACTGGAATAGTACATTCCAGTTTAGCTCCCCCCTCTTTGAGGACGTGTGGAATGTTCCCACATCCTGCCTCATGGGGAGAGAAGGAAGTTAGAGTCAGTTTGCCAGCCACCCCGGCTAGGGGAAGGCTGTGTGTGTAGGAGCTCCCAGTTCTAGGGATCCAAGCCAGTCTCTTGTCTCGGCTGAGGCAAAAGATCATCATTCCCAGCCTGAGCCTTCACCCTCAGCTGGTAGAAAGCAAGCAGCCACCTCCAGTATTCCAGGAAGAAACATACCCTGTGATCACAACTGTGAGTACCATCCAGAGACCAGGAGAAGCCAAAATCCTCCTCAGCTAGTCAGTCCCCAATACAGCAGAAGATAGCACAGACGATAGTAATTCTTGCCACATTACAGAGCCACAAGCAGACGACCTATCCGGCATGGAGCCCCAGGCACATGATAGAAGCAGAAGATATAGATTTCTGCCATACATTGCTAATACCTGCTGGGACCAAAGACTATTGCTGTATCTCATGTGGATTAATGCTGCATCCAGTAAAGACCAGTTTGAATTATATTCCAAGTCTGGATCGCCTTTACTGCTACTAAATCCCTCAATTACTCCTACTAGCAACACACTCATTTTATTGCAAGTGAGCCAGGATCCAGGAGTCCAGCCATACCCATGTAGGAGACACCGTTAACACTATACCCACTAATATACAGAGACATTATACCACTCTGGAATTCCTAACCTGGTATGTGAGTTGCAACACATTAAAGGGCCCTGTGACTGTACCCTGCGCACGCTGCAATTGGCGTCACAAACAAAAACTATAGACTTCTATACACATATCCGGACCCCCTGCATAATTTGGCGTCCACATAACCTTACCACGGTCCGGCTGATTGTACGTGCTGTAGCTGAAACTCCACTATCGCCTGCTGCTGCTCGCACAGTCTCTCAAGCATGTGCCAGGTGGAGTTCCACCTTGTGGCTACATCGCATATGAGGCGGTGAGCGGGAAGGCCGAAGTTACGCTGCATCGCAGACAGGCGAGCAGCAGCAGGGTGAGAACGCAGAAACCTCGCACAGATGGCCCGCACTTTCTGCAGCAGCTCTCACATATCGGGGTACTTTTTCAGGAACCTCTGCACTACCAAATTCAGCACATGCGCCATGTAAGGGATGTGTGTTAAACCGCTAGCCCCAGAACTGTTACGAGATTTTGTCCATTATCGCACACCACCAGGCCAGGCTTGAGGCTCAGCGGCACCAACCACTCATTGGTCTGTTGTTCCATGCCCGTCCACAGCTCCTGCGCGGTGTGGGTTTTTTCCCCCAAACAAATGAGTTTCAAAATAGCCTGCTGTTGTTTCCTCCTGACTGTGCTGAAGTTGGTGGTGAAAGTGTTACGATGACCGGATGAGTAGGCGTTAGAGGAGGAAGCGGAGCTGGAGGAGGAGGCTAAAAGAGGCAATGAGAAATGTCCTGCAATCCTCGGTAGCGGTAAGACATGCGCCAAACTGCTATCTGCCTCAGGCCCAGCCGCCTCTGCATTTACCCAGTGTGCAGTTAGGGAGATATAACGTACCTGACCGTGCTTACTGGTCCATGTATCAGAAGATATTTGGACCTTGCCACAGATGGCGTTGCGCAGTGCACACCTGATTTTGTCTGCCATTTGGTTGTGCAGGGATGGCTCGCCTGGAAAAGTAGTGGCGGCTGGGAACCACATACTGTGGGACAGCCACTGCCATAAGGTTTTTAAAAGTCTCTGTCTCCACCAGATGGAATGACAGCATTTCAAAGGCCAGGAATTTTGAAATACTGGCATTCAAGGCCAGGGATCACGGGTGGGTAGAGCCGGGGGTACTTCCACTTTCTCTTCAGTGTTTGGGGGATGGACAGCTGAACCCTTCCATGGGACAGTGTGGACATGCTGGGTGATGGTGGTGGAGGTGGTGGTGTTGCTGCCACATCCTCTGTTTGCTGGATGGCAGGTGCAACTCTCACTCCAGAGGGGGAAGGAGAGCCCGAGACTGCAGCAGAAGAAGAGCAACGGAGCGGGGCGTAGCCGTAGTGAAGTGCGGCTTGACTTGGGGGGAAGACAGAGGGCATTAAAAGGGTTAATGTATTTAGTGTGTCTGGAGAGGTCAGGTGCAGGACAGGGGGGTGTGGTGTTGATGTACATTTTCCCGGGCAGTATTAAGTGCAGGGTTTTAGGGGGAGGTCCTTCTGACCAGTTTGTAGCCTGAGGGAAGTTGGAGTGAAGGGTCATGGCCTCCTTGGATGATAAGCTGGCTGCGGTTCGTGCTGCTGCCGAGCAGCGGGGCATGGAGTGGCTGCAGCAGAATCTGATGGGTACGCTGGGTGTCCCTGCCATCTCCCCGGTGGATCCCCCTGTGCGGCCTCGGGCGCGTAGATCTGCGCCCCCTGAGCGTTGGAGCCCCGATGCTACCCCCAGGGCTCGTCGGCGCCTAAGGAGCCCCCCCGGGGACCCTCAGCTGCGGTCGGCGGTGCAGGCCTGCCTCACCCCTGCGCAGCGGGAGGAATCCTGCCCGGCGCGGCGGGCCTGCGGGAGAAGGCGGGTCCCCTGCCCGGCCTGTTTCCCTTCATTGATGTGGGGGTCCTTCTGCTAATGTGGCGTCCTCCCCCAGAGATGTCCCGCGGGGGGAGCGAGCCAGGCGCGTCTTACCTGCCCGGGATGTGGAGCCAGGTGAATCGGCGGTGCGTCCAGCTGCAAGTGGTAGCGGTGCGGGCCTTCTTCCGGTGGATGCGGGAGATGCTGCGGTGCGGCTGCGGCCTGGTAGCCCAGGTCGGCAGCTCAGGGATTGCGGCGACCAGCCTGTGGAGGAGCGGCGACGAGCACGCCGGGTTATCTGTACCTCTGCGAGAAGATCTGGGCTGCGGGCAGCTGTTGCGATGCTGAGCGGTGTCAGTGCTGGCTCCAGGCCTGGAGTGTCTTCCTGCACCCCTGCTGGTGAGAGACGGACCTGCGCTCTGGCTGGAGCCGGGAGTTTAACATTTCCCTCTGGCCTGGTGGTACAGGAGCAGTACCACCAGGTGGTGCACTCTTCCTCTGTTCTCCTTGGGACTGGTGATGAGGTGCCTGCGGTGCTGGCCCTGGAAGAGGGTGAAGTGGATCCGGGCTCTGGACTTGAGGATGACGGGCGCGGGTGCCTGCGGACTGCGGTGGAGCCGGCTTTGTCTTCTGCTGGATCGTCAGGGGCAACTTCCGGAGGATCTGCGGCCGCTGGGCTGACCACCCAGGGACGGCCAGGTAAGGAGACGACTGGGGCTTTATGTGTTCCTGGGGTGGGGGGTGGGGTTTGTTTGCCTAGTATGGGTTCTGAGAATTTTGCTAGGGAGATGTTGGCGAGTATCTTGTCCTTAGTGGTGGGGGCGGGTTCTGGGACGGGGGCGTCCCCGGCGGCGATCTGGGCGCCCTCGGCTTCTGCGCCTTTTTTGCCACAGGCGGCTGGGGGGGTTGGTTTGCCAGGCCCGGCGGTAGCTGTGCCCGCAGGGGCGGTTGGTGGTGGTGCTGTGGGCGTTGACAAGGGGGCTGTCGTTGAGGATGTGAGGCTGGCGGATTCGGCAAAAGGGGAAATTTATGTATGTTTTGAGGGGCCGTTAGGGGCCCATTTGAAAATGGAGGTGAGGGAAAAAATCTGGAGTGGCGAGTATGTGGAGATTTTTTCTTTATTGCCGTTGGAGAAGTTTAATTTAGACAGGGGTAGAGTTCATGAGAGCAAGAAGGAGGACAAGGAGAAACGGCGATACAGGTTGATTCCTCGTACTTTTATGAACTGGTTGCAGGCGTTTGCAATTCTGGCGAGTGTTGTTGGGGAGAAGGCGCCGGAGCACTGTTCGGCCCTGTTTTGTTACATGGACGCGATTGGGGAAGCATACAGGGTCTATGGCGGGTCTGCATGGCTCCGCTATGATGAGCAATTTCGTCAGAGAAAGGCGGTTCGGCCTAGCATTCGTTGGGATCACAAGGACATTAGTTTGTGGATGCAGCTGATGTCGGCGCCAAAGGTGGGGCAGAAGCCCTTTCGTGGAACGGCCGGGGGCTCCTCGGCCTCGGACTCCCAGGGTGGTGGTAGGAGGGGTTGTTGCTGGCAATATAATGAGGGATATTGCAAGTGCCTCGCAGACTGCCGGTATAAGCACGAGTGCTCGGGCTGCGTAGGGGCCCACAGTTTGTCGCAATGTTTTAAACGGGGTAGAGGAAAGGGTTTTGAGATTGGGCAGAAGAGGGGTGACTCCGGTGAAGGTGGGCGAGATAGCCCCCTTTCTAAGTAATTACCCAGATAGGGAGGCGGCGGACTTGTTGTCCGTCGGTTTTATGGAGGGTTTTAGGATCCCATGCACTGCGGTGGGGCCGGTGGTGGCATCCCGTAATTTGAGGTCGGCCTTGCAATGCCCGGTTGTGGTTAGTGAGAAGATTGCTAAGGAGGTGGCTGCGGGCCGGGTTGTTGGTCCTTTTGCTGAGTGCCCTTTGCCGAGTTTATGGGTTTCTCCTTTAGGTTTGGTTCCCAAGAAGGAGCCCAATAAATTCAGGCTTATTCATCACCTCTCTTATCCGCATGAGGGGTCGGTGAATGATGCCATTGATGAGGGCTTGTGTTCGGTTTCTTACACTTCCTTTGATGCGGCAGTTCGATGGGTGCGTTTGATGGCCAGGGAGCTTTGATGGCCAAGGCGGATATTGAAGCGGCTTTCTGTTTGCTTCCCATTCACCCGAACAGTTTTCACTTGCTTGGTTTTAAGTGGGAAGACCAGTTTTATGTTGATTGTTGTTTGCCAATGGGTTGCTCCATTTCTTGTTCGTTGTTTGAGGCATTTAGTTCCTTTTTGGAGTGGGTGGTGAAACGGGAGGCGGGGTGGAATTCGGTCTTGCACTACCTGGATGATTTTTTGTTTTTGGGTCCGGGGGGTCACGTGTTTGTTTGATTTTGTTGCGGACTATGGAGCGGGTTGCGGCTCGGTTCGGGGTTCCCTTGGCCACCGAAAAGACTGAGGGCCCTTCCACATTTATTCGTTTTTTGGGCATTGAGATTGATAGCATGGCGATGGAGTGTCGGCTCCCTGCTGACAAGTTAGAAGATTTGCGTAATGAGGTGGCTTTGTTGGGGCGGTTGAAGAAGGTACAGCTTCATCGTGTTCAATCTGTTTTGGGTAAGTTGAATTTCGCCTGCCGCATATTGCCCATGGGGCGGGTTTTTTGTCGGCGTCTTGCAATGGCGACGGCGGGTGTGACGGTTCCGAGTCACTATGTTCGGTTGTCGGCTGAAGTCCGTGCGGACTTGGCTGTGTGGGGGGCTTTTCTGACTGGTTTTAATGGCAAATCGGTGTGGATGGAGGAGTCGGTTACTAGTGTGGACTTGGATCTTTGGTCGGATGCGTCGGGCTCTTGCGGTTACGTTTTTTTTTGTCAAGGGCAGTGGAGTGCTGGGTCATGGCCAGAGGAGTGGAGATCGGCCGGTTGGTTGGGTAATCTTGTGTTGTTGGAACTGTTCCCTATTGTTTTGGCGACTGAGTTGTGGGGTGACGTGTTGCGGAATAGACTGGTGAGGTTTTATTGTGATAATTTGGATGTGGTGCAAGTGATCAACAAACAGACGGCTAGTTCTCCCCCGGTTTTGCGGCTGCTGCGGCATTTTGTTCTTAGGGGTTTGGAGTTGAATGCTTGTTTTGTAGCGGTTCATGTGCCGGGGGTGGATAATTCAATTGCGGACTCCCTTTCTCGTTTCCAGTGGGATAGTGTTCGGCAGCTGGTTCCAGAAGCGGAGGTCCGGGGGTTGCCTTGTCCCCAGTGGCTCTGGCGCGTGGCCTTGGGTTGTCCTCGGGGTTGATCCAGCGGTCCGTGAGTACCAGCACGTGGTCTGCTTATTCGGCCGTATGGGTCTTGTGGGAGCGGTTGCTGGATCAGGTTGGTGGGAGTGATCTGTGTGGTGATTTTCAGACGTTGCTGGTCTATTGGTTGGGTGAATCTTTTTCTTCCCAGGTTTCTTTTTCGGTGGTGTCTAAACACGTTGCGGCTGTGGGTTTTTGGTTGCGACTCCGAGGATTGCCGGATGTGTCCAGGAGTTTTTTGGTGCGGCAGGCTTTGAAGGGTTATCGCCACGGGGCTGTGCGTCGTGACACGCGGCGCCCGGTTTCCTTTCAGGTACTGCGGAAATTATGGGATGGGGCCGCGTTGGTGTGTTTTTCTAGTTTTGAGGTGTGCTTGTTCCGGTTTGCTTTTTCGCTGGCCTTTTTTGGGGCTTTTCGGATCTCCGAATTGTTGGCTCGCAGCAAAACTTGTGGGGGGGGGGGTTTGCTGCGGGAGGATGTGTGTTTGAGTGAGGATGGTTTGTGTTGTTTGATACGCCAGTCTAAGACTGATCAACTGGGTAAGGGTGTTCGTGTGTGGTTGCGTCCATTGGTGGGGTCGGTGCTTTGCCCTGTGCGTTGTTTGGAGAATTTTTTGCGGTTGCTGCCTGATGTCGTTGGATCTCTGTTGGTTCATCAGGATGGGTCTGTGCTGTCGAGATTTCAGTTTGTGGCGGTTTTTAGGAAGTGCTTGGCGGCTGTGGGTTTACCAGCTCTGGATTATGCGGCCCATTCGTTTCGCATAGGTGCTGCGACGGAAGCTGCCAGGTGGGGTTTGGGTCGCTGGGAGTCGTCTTGCTTCCGGTCCTATATTCGTCCTCATCTTGTGTAAGTTGGTGTTGTGGCATGGGGTTCTTAAGGAGGTCTGTTAATGTGGTTTTGTTCTGTTTTTTTTTATAGGGTCCGACGGTTGTCTGGCTTGGATATTCGGTCATTCGTATGTGTATTGGGGGGCTTGTCGGGCGGATGTGCGGCGGAATGGAAGACAGTTGGGTTTTGATCCGGACGTGTTGCAGGTTAGGTGGATTGGCTTGCGGGGTCTTATGTGGGGGCGGGTTTTGCCCGAGTTGCAGGCTAATGTGGCATTGGATAGACCGCCGGACATATTGGTGTTGCATGTTGGTTGGCAACGACTTTGGTGTTCGGAGTTCACGAGATGTAATTCGTGATATTAAATTGGACCTGTTGCGGCTATTGTCCGATTTTCCGGGTTTGTTGCTTGTGTGGTCCGATGTGGTTGCCAGACGGACTTGGCGGCTTGCGAGATCTGTGGATAGGGTTAATAAGGCACGTGCTAAGCTGAATAAGGAGGTGGGACGTTTTGTGAAGCGTCTGGGAGGTTTTGTGGTGCGTCATCGGGATCTGGAGGCGGCTTCGCCTCAATTCCTACGGTCTGATGGTGTTCACCTCAATGATGTGGGATCTGATTTATGGGCGTTAGGTGTTCAGGACGGTTTAGAGACAGCCCTGAGGGTTTGGCGAGACTCCCATAGGTGAGGTGTCACCTCTGGTCATCTGTGGCAGGCAGGGGGAAGGATCCTGGAAGGTAATTCAAGGGTGAAAATGGTGCACTGCATGTGAAAATGTGCAACTCATGTGTTTTTGAAGCTGTACGCTGGGTGCCCCTGTTTGGGAAACTGGGCCTACAGGGGTATTTACTAGTATTAAGAAATATTGGTGCCCTTGGGTCGGTAAGTGCGGCCAGGGGTAAGGTGGCGATACAAGTGAAAGTGATGAGTAAGAGTACAGCTTGATTGGTTATCTTCCGGGGTCCTTCTACAATGCAATGTCATGTTATGTTGGGTATATATATATATGTTATATATATGTTATTATGGAAATGCATAATTGTTTGATTAAAAGAAACATGTGAACATGTTGGGTTAATAAAGTTATGCTACGGCCCGTTTTACCACAGAAGGTCTCCGTGTCGTTTGTGGGTATTGGGATAGGGGACAGGTTTAGGGACGGTTAGCCCGTAATAGTTCTTCCATCCCTTTAAGTCAGATTGAGCAAGAGGAGCCTGAGATCTTTTGTGGTTTTTCAGGTGTGTACTCCACTGTAGCTCGTGCTTTGCATTTAGATGCCTGGTCATGCAGGTGGTGTTCAGGTTTAGAACATTTATGCCTCGCTTCAGGCTCTGATTGCATAACGTGCAAACCACTCGCATCTTGTCGTCAGCACATTGTCTGAAGAACTGCCACGTCATGGAACTCCTTGGATCTGGCTTCGGTGTGCTCAGTCCCTGGGTGCGGTGGGCAGTAGCAGGCATACCGACTAGGGGACAGATTTTGCACCCTGTTCCCTCTTTTGCTGTACGGCTGGCACTGGGTGACCATCACCTCTTCCTCCGAACTGCACATGTCACTCGAATGACCTTGATTTAATGTGGGGTCTAGGACCTCATCATCCTCCACATCATCTTCCACCCACTCTTCACCACTTCCCTCCTTGCCGGTCTGCACACGGCAGAAATCCGGAGCAGTTGGCATCTGTGTTTCGCCATCATCATCAGAGACATGCTGTAGTGGTCCTCCCATGTCCACATCCTGAAACGTAAGTGGTTGGGCATCAGTGCACTCAATCTCTTCCACTTCTGGCCCAGGGTTAGGTGGATGGCCCACAGAAACCCCACAGCAGAGTCATCAAAAAGCATAAGAAACTTCTGCAAGACTTGGGGCCAGGAGAGGGCTGGCAGCCTTAGTCCAGGGGGGCAAATCCAGTCAAGTGGCCCATTTTAGCCCCGCCCATTATTAAAAGCCCCTCCTACATATAATAGGCCACTCCCAACAAACACTGTACAGCTGACATTCTATAGTTGCGGCCTGTCTCTACACATCATACGGAGAGGGGAGACCTGTCCTGGCTGCACTGCCTGCTTCACATTATACAATAAACAGCCGGCTACAGCTAGGAAGCTCCTCCGCTCTCCTCCCTCCCCAGATCCTGCTCAAGGCCTGTGGTTCCCCCACCATCTGCCACCCGCCCGTGGCCTGCTATCTCCCTTTGCCGTCCTCACCTAGCTCTGAATCCTCCTTCTGCAAATGGCAGGGGGAGGAGCCGGAGCATCTCCTCTCCTACATAGCACCACATACCTCTTACATCCTGTGATGTCACCTTTGTTGTAGACATTTTCTTTCTGTATCTTCTCCATTCAGACCAGACCGCCATGATGATTTTTCTGCCATCTCCCGTCTCTGCAGAGATTGAGAAACAGACATTAGTTTCCCACATTTCCATCATCTTCACATCTTCTGAACACCCCATCCTGCCACCCCCAATACTATACTGCAGAAACAGTCCCCCTGGAAATACTACTACCACACAGATAGTGCCCCCAATACTGTGCCCGCTATGCCCCCAATACTATACTGCAGATACAGTCCCCCTGGAAATGCTACTACCACACAGATAGTGCCCCCTTCAACAATTATTGGCACACAGTGCTCTAAAAAATAACTGCGCCAGACACTAATAGTATAAAGATAATGTCCCCCAAAAATAATTGTGCTAAGCTGATACTGTGCCAGCGGCCCCCCCAAAGTAACAGTGCTCCCCAAAATCCCACCAATAGAAATAATTCTCTGCCAGAGCACACTTAGTAGTAATAATGCCCCTATAGTGCCAATACTAGTAATCATGTTACTCATAGCCCCCCAGTAGTAGTAAAGCGCCCCATAATACCCCCTAGTAGTAATAATTCTCCCTATAATATGACAGTACATGAAATACCCCTGCTTAGTGCCCCCAGTTAATTTAATGTCCCCATAATGTATGCCAGTATAAAATGCCCCTTCTTAGTGCCCCCAGAAGATGCCCCTATAGTGCTCCTCTCCGCCACAATGTGCCAGTAAAAAATGCCCCTTCTTTGTGCCACCATATGCCCCAATAGTGCTCCACTCCCCCATAGTGCCCCCAAATAATGCCCCATAGTGCCGCTCTCCCCTATAGTGCCTCCCATAATGTGCCAGTAAAAAATACCCCCTTAGTGCCACCAAATGCCATAGTGCCCCCCATAATGTGCCAATAAAAAAGGCCCCTTTAGAGCCCCCACTTCCCCATAGTGCCCCCAAATAATGCCCTATAGTGACACCAGATGCCCCATAGTGCCACTCTCCCCTATAGTGCCCCCCCATAATGTGCCAATAATTACTAAAAGCCCCTTTAGAGCCCCAAGATACCCCCATAGTGCTCCTCTTCCCCATGGTGCCCCCCATAATGTGCCAGTAAGAAATGCCCCCATAGTGCCCCCCATAGTGACAGCTCCCTCCCATAGTGTCAGCTTCCCCAATAGTGCCAGCCCCCCCATAGTGCCAGCTCCCCCCATAATTACAGCTACCCCGCATAGTGCCAGCTCCCCCCCATAGTGCCAGCTTCCCTGATAGTGCCAGTTCTTCCCCCCATAATGCCAGCTCCCCCATAGTGCCAGTTCTCCCCCCATAGTGCCAGCTCCCCCATAGTGCCAGCCCCCCTATTGTGGCAGTCCCCCCATTGTGGCAGTCCCCCCATAGTGCAAGCCCCCCCATAGTGCCAGATCCCCCCCATAGTGCCAGCCCCCCTCCATAGTGCCAGATCCCCCCCATAGTGCCAGCCCCCCTCCATAGTGCCAGCACCCCCCATAGTGCCAGCTCCTCCCCATAGTGCCAGCCCCCTCCATACTGCCAGCCCCCCCAATAGTGCCAGCCCCCCCCTCCATACTGCCAGCCCCCCCAATAGTGCCAGCCCCCCCTCCATACTGCCAGCCCCCCTCCATAGTGCCAGCCCCCCCAATAGTGCCAGCTCCCCCATAGTGCCAGTTCTCCCCCCCATAGTGCCAGCTCTCCCATAGTGCCAGTTCTTCCCCCCCCCCATAGTGCCAGCTCCCCATAGTGCCAGCCCCCCCTATTGTGGCAGTCCCCCCATAGTGCAAGCCCCCCCTATAGTGCCAGCTCCCCCCCTTACCATAGTGCCACCCCCCTCCATAGTGCCAGCGCCCCCACAGTGCCAGTTCCCCCCCTCATAGTGCCAGCTCCCCCATAGTGCCAGCCCCCACTATTGTGGCAGTCCCCCCCCCATAGTGCCAGCTCCCCCCCATAGTGACAGCTCCCACCGCAAAGAAAGAAAAAAAAACACTCATAATTACCTCCATCAGCAGCGATGCAGGCCTCTTCCGGTCTGTGTTCCTGCTGTGTGCTGCCCGGCTCAGGCGGGCGCGGTGATAATGACGTCATCGCGCTGCCTGAGCCGGCCTCTGATAGGCTGCAGGCATTAGTGCCTGCGGCCTATCAGAAGAACTGGGGAGGGGCACACCTCTCCCTCCCCTGCCCCACAGCACAGCCATCTGTATCTCTGTCCTGAGGACGGCGATACAGATGAATATGGAGATGAGCGCTTCCACAATGGAAGCGCTCATATCCTACTGCCCCCCCCCCCCCCGGCCCCCTCACCGCTGTCGCCAGGGGCGTAGCTAAAAGCTCATGGGCCCTGGTGCAAGAGTTCAGCTTGGGCCCCCGTCCCTCAGTGCTTGTTGGCAAGGGGCAGGGGAGCACATATCCTTCCTGCTGCCTGAGGCAAACATTGAAAGGGCACCCCCTCATGCCAAATTCTTAACCTAACCCCTTCCCTCCAGCCAGAGGTGTAAATTGACCAGTATGCACTTTCTATAATGCCAGTGTCTTATGTGGCACAAGGGTCTTTGGGCCCCCTCAGGCTCCTGGGCCCGGTAGCGACTGCTACCTCTGCACCCCCTATAGCTACGCCCCTGGCTGCCGCAATTACATCCAGGGCCGCGCCGCCTGTGGTGATCGGTGGTGTGGCCCTGAGGAATAAAAAAAAAAATTTATAATAATTATTTGTTAAAGACGGCCCAGTGGCGGCCTGGGGGGCAATTGCCTCCCTGCCCCCCGGCCCAGCCCGCCCCTGCTTGGGGCTCAGACTGCTTGGCTGTTTTGCAAGGGGGTGAGGGGAAAGACAGATGCCCATGGGCTGCAGTTGCCAACTCTACGGTTTCAGCAGGGGATCAGGTGGGAGACAATGTGAAGGAACTGGAGGCACTGTCAGCATGGGCGTAGGAAGCGGGGGGGGACAGGAAATAATGTGGGGGGGACAGGTTTGGTCAAATCCCCCCCAGCGGCAGTGTGTGCGGCGGCAGCGGGGCAGGCACTGAGATGAGCGCTTCCATTGTGGAAGCGAAGCGCTCATCTCCATAGTGATCTGACTGTTTATATCGCCGTCCTCAGGACAGCGATACAAACAGAAGGCTGCGGAGGAGCAGGGCAGGGAGCTGTGTCCCTTTCCTGTTCCTCTGATAGGCTGCCGACACTACTGAGGCCATCATCGCGCCGCCTCAGCCGTACACCGTACAGCGCTGGAGTCGGGACACAGGCCGGAAGAGGTCTGCATCGCATCGCTCCAAAGAGGTAAGTATAAGTGTTAATTTTTTTTTTAACTGGCACATAATGGGGGGGGGGGCCCTATTACTGGCACATTATTGGGGGGGGCGGCCTGTTATTACTGGCACATGATTGGGGGGGGGGCTGTTGTTACTGGCACATGATTGGGGGGGGGGCCTGTTATTACTGGCACATGATTGGGGGGGGGCTGTTATTACTGGCTCATGATTGGGGGGGGGCCTGTTATTACTGGCACATGATTGGGGGGCCCTTTTATTACTGGCACATGATTGGGGGGGCTGTTATTACTGGCTTATGATTGGGGGGGGGCTGTTATTACTGGCACCTGATTGTGGGGGGCCCTGTTATTACTGGCACATGATTGGGGGGGCTGTTATTACTGGCACATGATTGGGGGGGCCCTGTTATTACTGCCACATGATTGGGGGGGGCTGTTATTACTGGCACATGATTGGGGGGGCCCCTGTTATTACTGGCACATGATTGGGGGGCCCTGTTATTACTGGCTCATGATTGGGGGGGCCCTGTTATTACTGGCACATGATTGGGGGGGCTGTTATTACTGGCACATGATTGGGGGGGCCCTGTTATTACTGGCACATGATTGGGGAAGGGGCCCTGTTATTACTGGAACATGATTGGGGGGGCCCTGTTGTTACTGGCACATGATTGGGGGGGGGGCCCTGTTATTACTGGCACATGATTGGGGGGGGGCTGTTATTACTGGCACATGATGGGGGGGCTGTTATTACTGGCACATGATTGGGGGGGGGCCCTATTATTACTGGCACATGATTGGGGAAGGGGTCCTGTTATTACTGGAACATGATTGGGGGGGGGGGCCCTGTTGTTACTGGCACATGATTGGGGGGGGGCTGTTATTACTGGCACATGATTGGGGGGGGGCTGTTATTACTGGCTCATGATTGGGGGGCCCTGTTATTACTGCCACATGATTGGGGGGAGCCCTTTTATTACTGGCACATGATTGGGGGGGGGGGCTGTTATTACTGGCACATGATTGGGGGGCCTGTTATTACTGGCACATGATTGGGTGGGCTGTTATTACTGGGTTATGATTGGGGGGGCCTGTTATTACTGGCACATGATTGGGGGGGCCCTGTTATTAATGGAACATGATTGGGGGGGCCTGTTATTACTGGCACATGATTGGGGGGGCTGTTATTACTGGCACATGATTGGGGGGGCCCTGTTATTACTGGCACATGATTGGGGTGGGCCCTGTTATTACTGGCACATGATTGGGGGGGGGCGCTGTTATTACTGGCTGATGAGAGGCGCTGGGGGACTGCTGGAGAGGCACTGGGGGCTGCTATGAGGCATGGGGCTCTTATCTGAGGTCTGATTGGGGGTCATTCATATTGGAGTCTGAGCTGAGGTGTGATCTGAGGTCTTATTAACATTGGGGATCTTATTGGGGCTGTTAGCTGAGGTCTGGTTAACATTGGGGGTCTGATTGATGGTCTGACCTGAGGTGTAATGAATTTTTTTTTTTTCTTATTGTGCCCACTTCCAGCCAGGAGCCCAGAGCACTGATCCAGAGCAGCTTGGAGAAAAAGGGTTCACAGTCTCCCACACTTCTTCTGCCCGGCCAAGCCAGCACCCCTGAGTCTTCAGAACTGTAAGTATATACCCGGCGAGCAAAAATGCTGTCCCCCCCAGATTTTTGGGGGGTCCTACACCCATGACTGTCAGCCATCCAATCTACTACTGCCTCTACTTGTTCTGGCCTCACCATTCGTACACCATATTCGGGCCTACAAAATGACGCTCAACGTCCTGTCGCCTACGTGCACCTGAGAAAGGTGTTTCCTTAGGGTGTGTAGCTGGCACAGATTGACCACGTCCTCTCCCTGCAACAGGAGATGCACTAGCAGCACCAAAACCAGAGCCACGTCCCTTATTTGATGCTCTCCTCATTCTTTGAGGTCACCCACCGGTCTAACAGACGGATTAACTATATTAATTTCCCTGTCACATATGCAGTGCAGGTGTACCTCACAACAAAAATGGGTCTATGCTACTGGCCGAACGAATAGTCAGATTACCTATATTAATTTCCCTGTCACATATACAGTGCACGTGTATCTCACACCAAAAATGGGTATGTCACCGGCCGAACTTACAGTCAGATTAACTATATTAATTTCCCTGTCACGTATAAAGTGCACATGTATCTCACACCAAAAATTATATATATATATATATATATGGCACCCACCAAACTAACAGACGGATTAACAATATTAATTTCCCTGTCACGTATGCAGGGCATGAGTATCTCACACCAAAAATGGGAATATGTCACCCACAGAACTAACAGACGGATTAACTATATTAATTTCCCTGTCACATATGCACTGCAGGTTTACCTCACACCAAATATGGGTATATGGCACCGGCCGAACTAACAGTCAGATTACCTATATTAATTTCCCTGTCACGTATAAAGTGCATGTGTATCTCACACCAAAAATGGGTATATATCACCCACCAAAATCACAGTCAGATTAACTATATTAATTTCCCTGTCACGTATGCAGAGCAGGTGTACCTCACACCAAAAATGGGTATATGTCACTGGCCGAACTTACAGTCAGATTATCTATTAGTTTTTTGTGTCATAGGTCAAAAAATGGTGCATTGCACCCACAAAAAATTGCTATAGGTCACCCACAGAATTAACAGCCAGATTAATTATTATATTTCTGTGTCAGGGGTGCAAAGCTGGTGTATTGTAGCCACAAAAAAATCATTATAGGTCACCCACAAAACAAATAGCCAGATTCCTAACACTCCTTCTCGCTTCAGCTGCCTGCTTCCTTTCCTTGCACTACTCAGAGCTGATGGGCGATGCTACACGTGATCCAGCTTGTTGATTGGCTGCCCTGCAGCCTTTCATAAGCTTTATTAAGTGCCCAAACACCGAACTCAAACCCAAACTTTTCCGGCAAAGTTCGGGTTCGGGTACCGAAAGTTATAGTTCGGGTTCGCTCAACACTATTCTTTAGGCCTCTTTCAGATGGGCGTTGCAGGAAAATGTGCGGGTGCATTGCGATTTTTCCGCGCGAGTGCAAAACATTGTAATGCGTTTTGCACTTGCGTGAGAAAAATCGCGCATGTTTGGTACCCAAACCCGAACTTCTTCACAGAAGTTCGGGCTTGGGATCGGTGTTCTGTAGATTGTATTATTTCCCCTTATAACATGGTTATAAGGGAAAATAATAGCATTCTGAATACAGAATACATAGTACAATAGCGCTGGAGGGGTTAAAAAAAAATAAAAAATAATTTAACTCACCTTAGTCCACTTGATCGCGCAGCCCGGCTCTCGTCTGTCTCCTTATTTGCCGAACAGGACCTGTGGTGAGCATTCATTGCAGGAACAGGACCTGTGGTGACGTCACTCCGGTCATCACATGATCCATCACCATGGTAAAAGATCATGTGACGGACCATGTGATGACCGGAGTGACGTCACCACAGGTCCTGTTGCTGCAATGAATGCTCACCACAGGTCCTGTTCAGCAAAGAAGGCGACAGACGAGAAGCCGGGCTGCGCGATCAAGTGGATTAAGGTGAGTTAAATTAAAATTTAAATTTTTTAACCCCTCCAGCGCTATTTTACTATGCATTCTGTATTCAGAATGCTATCATTTTCCCTTATAACAATGTTATAAGGGAAAATAATAATGATCGGGTCTCCATCCCGATCGTCTCCTAGCAACCGTGCGTGAAAATCACACCGCTTCTGCACTTGCTTGCGGATGCTTGCGATTTTCACGCAACCCCATTCATTTCTATGGGGCGTGCATTACGTTAAAAACGCACAAAGAGGAGCATGCTGCGATTTTCACGCAACGCACAAGTGATGCGTGAAAATCACCGCTCATGTGAAGAGCCCCATAGAAATGAATGGGTCGGGATTCAGTGCGGGTGCAATGCGTTCAACTCACGCATCGTAACTGCGCGGAATACTCGCCCGTGTGAAAGGGGCCTTACTGTAAGAGCAGTGAGACTATGGAGCTTTCTGCCTGAGGAGGTGATGATGGTGGTGAACTCACTGTCTGGAGTGTAACAAAATTACAAGTTTGCACAGATGAGTCGTTGATCCAGGGAGTTATTTTGCTTGCCAGATTGGAGTCAGGAATTTATTTCCCCTAGGAGGAGGAAAATTGACTTCTACCTCATGTGTTTTATTTAGTTTTTTGCCTTCCTCTGGATCAACTTTGCAGGAAGTCAGGCTGAACTGGATGGGCCTAAGTCTTATATTCAGCCTCCAAACTATGTTACTAGTATTTATGGCCTGAAGAAGGCACTGGTTCACTACTGAAACACGTAGCCAATAATTACACTTTTGGTCTCCTGGATGTTTCTTGTTAGCAGTATCCACATCCAGCATCTTGTCCTACTGGGTGTATTACAGGTGATGGTGGACTCCAGTGTCTGTTTCTACAGCTCTACTCACAGCGTACCTGCACCATTGCCCAGTGAATAGCTTACTGCGCTGTCAGGCACCATGTCGCTATATTGTAATCTAACTTAATATTGCTGTAGATCAGGTTCAGTTAACCCCTTCATGGCAGTAGACATGATAAAGAGTATAAAACTAGTATGATGGACGGATCGCTGCTATATAATTTACTATGCAGGTAGTTTTTATCTGTTTTTGCTGATCTTTTATTAGTACAGTGTCTAGTGATGTTGTGAGCACAGCTGCTCTCAAGCGGAAAAAAACAGGAAGCCGATCTGTGTGGGATCTGAGAGATAAGTCCGTGGCTGCATCGTCTAAACCGGAAGAAAATACTTCTGTATATTTAAAGTCAGATTGCATGCCTTGGTACAGGATAGTAGGATAGTGATATCATTTGTAATGTTAAAAAAAGCAAAAGTTCAATGTGCAATGTTGATCCAGATGAAGAAAAACAAAAAAAGAAAAACGGAGGCAGACACAGATTTTCTTTATCTTAAGGAAAAAAATTCAATCCTGACTCCAAATCTCGCAATTGAGAATACCTCAGTGGATCAGCAATGTATCAGAAATAAACTGAAAACGATAAATTGTGATATTTGAAATCTTTTAAATCATAACTACCTCTGGCAGAACGTCCCATAATCTTAGTGATCCAAGAAGCTCCATCTAAGTTGGAGGAAACCATCTTTTCTGTAGACGTAGAGGATGTCCCCTTGTTATAGTCACAGTTGTGGATATAAATCGATCATGGGAGAGATCTGTACATTAACCTTTTATATACTTATAAAGAGTTATTACATCTCCCATCAGCCATCTTTTTTTCTACACTAAATAACCCCGATTTTGATTATCTATGTTGGTGCTGTACAGTAGTTACCAAGCTCCAGTATGTCTTACTTGTGCACATAATATTTCATACGTGACCTACCTCGTGATTTGTAGAGTGGTTCATTCTTATCAAGGACATCTATGCCCCTATTGATGTCCCACATGATTTTTTTTTATTTGTTTTTGCTTTGGCAGGATCTGTAGATGACTTAACTGTAGCACCCAGAGTCAGGTGGATTCTAAGTTCTCTTCCATGGCAGTCCTACCTAGTGCTTCCCGTTTGGTATTCTATGTACTGGTGGTTGTTTTCCTCTTCATGTGCATAACCTGACACATAAGTTTTAAATCTCATTGGTCACTTCTCTGTCCAAGCCTCTGATCCACCTTTAGCAGTATACTGTAGTTTTTTTTTTATTACTTTAAACATTTTAATATCTACAAAATTATACTTTACTGTTATCACCCTCTTTAGGATTAGGAATATAAACTAGAGAACATGAGAAAAGTTCACCTGGGAAACTTAATATGATTGATCCGAGATTGAGAAAATATAAACCTCTGGTGGTGCTTGGTCAATGGTCACACAACCAAGGTGTTGCACCCTTTATTTTGGGTTCTGTAGCAGAGTATATGATGAGGCAGGGTCACATTAATACTGGGTGGCATATCCCCCTGCTGCGATACAGGCTGCCACTCTATCATGGTAATGGTCATACAGATGCTTGATATCTCTTGTGGTTTGTGTAGGAGAGTACCTGGAGTGGTGGTAGACGGGAGGTACCTGCCACCGGGGGTCCTGGCCCCGGTGGAGTAAGAGCCGGAAAAGTGCATTTTGCAGCGGTAATGCTGTTAACAGCGGATCCGGGCTGGCTCTTACTGGGAGCAGGCAGAGATGCGGGTGGGTGCCTGTCTCCCCACGATCCAGGCCAGGTTTTGCAGGGAAGGGTTAAAACCTGACCAGTAACAAGGGTGTGGTGTGCAATGTGGAGGTTTTTTGTTCTCTGGCTGTGAGAGTGAGAAGTGGAGGTGAGCTGGGCTGTGTGCTGAGGCCTGTAAAGGACTGTGCAGGAATGCGCAGCTGAAGCCAGGAGGGATCCGTGTTCCGTGGCTAGAAGCCGGACCCAGGGACTTACTTCACCAAGGAGAAAAAAGGTGACATTACTCTTGGCTTTAAATAGATTTTGCTTTATGTGACGGAAACAGGCCTCAAGTAGCCTGCAGCAGGTTTGGGGCCTGTTCAGGGACCTGCTGTAATTGAGCTATTATTTTGCTGTTGTGTGTGACCACCCTCCCTATGATCTGCACCTCCTTTCACTTGTATGCACCGTGTGAATAAACAAAGCATCGTGTTTTACACCAAGACCGGTCTGTGTTGCCTCTATACTGCACTCGCTACCACTGCCTACCAGAGTGGATCCCCACAATTGGTGGCTTGCAGCGGGCATACTGCAGTGAGGCTGGCCAAGAATATTTATCCGGGTGGTGCACGGCTGCATGTCATACATTAAACCAGCCAGCTTGGTTATCCCGGACAAAATGGAGGAGCTGGTTAAGCAGTTGGTGCAGAGCAATGCACAACAGCAACAAACAAACAGTTTGCTGGTACAACAAATGGCGCTTATGCAATTGGCTCTGCGTGCTTCCCAGCGAGAGACCCCACCGGCAGTGATTCAATCGCCGTCGTCTCCCAGGGATAAAGTACGTTCAGCATGAAGACAAATGGCTCTGGAGGACGATGTAGAGGCCTTCCTGATGGTGCTCGAGAGGACCGTGGAACAGGAGAACTTACCGTCGGGACAGTGGGCTGAAGTGGTGGCGCCATTCCTAGTCGGAGACGCCCAAAAAGTGTACTTAGACCTCAGCAGGGAGGACGCCCAGGACTATGGGAAGATGAAGGCTGAGGTGATGGTGCGCTTGGGGCTTGCTACCTATGTGCGGGAGCAGAGAGTACATTGGTGGGCCTTTTCTGAGTCCAGACCCATCCGGTCTCAGGCATATGACCTGGTACATCTGGTGAGGAAGTGGCTCCAGCCGGAAACTTTGAGCCCCTCCCAAATGGTCGAGTGAGTGGTCGTGGACCGTTTAGTTCGGACACTGCCAAGGGCCATACAGCGCTGGGTTGGTCAGGGAGACCCCGGCAACCTGGATCAGTTAGTAAGCCTAGTCGAGAGGTATGTGGCGACCCAGGACTTGGTGCGGGACTCAACGCAGGCACGGGAAACCCGTCAGTCTCCCTCTCAGGCTAGGGATCTGGAAAAAGGGACCCAACCACAAAGGGGGGGAAGGCTTGTCCTACTCTGGGGAAGAGAGACCGGGGAGGGACCACGGGGATTCAATGTTGGCATTGCCACGGGCTGGGACATAGGGCAGCGAACTGTCCTCAAACACCTGAACCCATGGACTGCGGGTTCGCTCGCCGGTCCTCTTTCTTTGCCCGGCCTGTATGTACCGCGGATCCCCGGCCGGCCGCCGATATGCCGCCACTGTGCCAAGTCTTGGTCAATGGGCATCCGATTAATGCTTTGCTGGACTCTGGGAGCCTGGTGACCCTCATGCATGAGTCCTTAGTGTCTGAGACACTCCCAGAGAAGCAAACCCTGTCCATTGTCTGTATCCATGGGGACCGACGGGAGTACCCCACTGCCAGGGTTACCGAGAGGTGCAGCATGTCATCGGAGTGGGACGCCAAATCCCTTATGCCGCCATACTGGGAAGGCATTTTATGGAAGAGCGATCTGCCTTCCCTTAGGGACGGACGACAATCGGGCCCAGTGCCCGAAGATCCCGATGTGGGGATACCTTCCGTAGGGGTCACCACATCACCTGTAGAGTGTCATCCTGATAGGTTTCCCCTAGAGGTGTTGGCAGGCGAATCTGTGGAAACCTTGTCCAACCCAGACCTGGAGGTGTCCCGTGACATGTTCGGGACCGCCCAGCTCCAGGATCTGACATTATTGCGGGCGAGTGAAGGGGTGACAGTGGTAAATGGGGTGGCTCAGCACCCAGGGGCCAACTCAGTGTTTCCCCATCTGGCATTTAACCAGGACCTGCTGTACAGGGTGGACAAGGTGCAGCAGGAGGTAGTGGAGCAGCTGGTTGTACCCCAGCCATACCGCTGTATGGTACTGGACTTGGCCCACTCCCACGTGCTGGGAGGACATTTGGGCGTAAAAAAAAACAAGAGCGGATTCTGCAAAGGTTCTATTGGCCCGGGGTTTATGAGGAGGTCAAAAGGTTTTGACAATCCTGTCCAGTGTGTCAGATGATGAGCCCCCAGCCCCACTATCACAGTCCCCTAGTACCCATGCCCATTATCGAGGTCCCCTTCGAAAGAATAGGAATGGATCTGGTAGGCCCCATAAGCAAGTCGGCCAGAGGGCACCAGCATATCTTGGTGGTCCTAGACTATGCCACCAGGTTTCCTGAAGCGATCCCACTATGTCATACTTTGGCTAAGCTCATAGCTAAAGAACTCATGGGTATGTTTGTAAGGGTGGGGATTCCAAAAGAGATCCTGACCGACCAGGGGACCCCCTTCATGTCCAAGGTGACGAGGGAGCTCTGCAAGCTTTTAGGGGTTAAACGGTTACACACGTCCGTATACCATCCTTAAACTGACGGACTGGTGGATCGCTTTAACAAAACCTTAAAAACTATGCTGAAAAGAACTGTAGCCAAAGACGGAAAGGATTGGGACCTGTTACAGCCGTATGTCTTGTTCGCAGTGCGAGAAGTGCCCCAGGCATCTACGGGATTCTCGCCCTTCGAGCTATTATACGGTCAACGTCTAAGAGGATTGCTGGACATTGCTAAAGAGGCATGGGAGCAACAGCCCACCCCACACAAAAGTATTATAGAGCATATAGAAAAGATGCAGGACCGTATAGAGACAGTCCTACCAATCGTCCGGGAACACATGGAGGCCGCCCAACTGGCACAGAGCCGGGTATACAACCGGAGTGCCCAGGTCCGGACATTTAACCCGGGTGACCGGGTACTCGTGCTAGTCCCCACAATTGACAGTAAGTTTTTGGCACGGTGGCAAGGTCCCTACGAGGTAAAAGAGAAGGTAGGGTCAGTGAATTACAGGATATCCCAGCCAGGTCAGCGGAAGCCAGAACAGGTATATCATGTAAATTTACTGAAATCGTGGAGAGATAGGGAGTGTCTCGTTGGGGATGGCCCAAGCACTGTCTTGTCTGCGGGGAAGATCCCGGCCCCACCCGAGGTCCCGGGGGGCACCTCCGCGGTAAAGATAGCGGGTGGTCTGTCGACCAAACAAGCTCAGGAAGCCAAATAGTTGGTGAGTCGAAATAGAGATGTGTTCTCTGAGCTTCCTGGTCGAACTTAGGTAGTCCGACATGACATCGTCACCGAGCCCCACGTCAGGGTACGGTTAAAGCCGTATTGTGTACCGGAGGTCCGGCAACAGGCTATTTCAGGAGAAGTAAGGTTCATGTTGAGGTTAGTGAACGGTTAAATATAATTAGCTGTATGATCTGTATGAAGGACAGGAGGTTGGGTGACATCATATTGAAGAGTGACTATATTTACATGTACCTCCTGTCTCTATAAGGAAAAGTTTCTAGTCAGCAGTATTATAACAAGAGCTGCCGGTCTGTAGAAGGAACTGCTATTATTGTAATCAGAGCTGCAGCTATTCTTGTATGTATGGATGAATGTATATAAGGCCTGTATGACAAAACAATAAATAGAACTGTTACTGACATCATACTGCTTGTGTCACTGACATGTTCTCCAGACGTCTGTCTTCGGGGACAAAGGAAGAAATCGAGGTGCATTGATAAGGAAATATTACCCTTTCAGTTGGGGGATCGTCCGCGGAATAGATAATACAGGAATTCGGTAAGTAACGGAACATTCCTGTCTAACGACTGGGGACATTCCGATACTTTCCGTAAAATTTTCTGTTGCTTCTATTTTGAATCCGCTTTAGACATTCTGAAAGATAATGGTGTCTGTCTTTAGGGAAGATAGAATGAAAAATAATGGTGTCTGTCTTTAGGGAAGATAGACTGTAAATAGACGCCTGGCCAGGTCACACAGATAAATTCTTTGGGGAAGTATTTATTAGATATATCCTTTAAGGGGAAGGATTTACTAGAGGAATTTTTTTGGGAAGAATTCATATAGAGTCTGCACCTTGATTTCTCTTGTCACCCCCTGTCTGTTGCTTCTTTTCTGTCGCTTTTTTTTATACTTTATGTTATGTTATGATGTTATGAAGCATTAAGTACTTTTTATGCTGAAGGTAAGCAGCAATTGATACTGTGAAAAATGTACTAACTTTATTGTGTGTGTCCTGGGTGACCTTCTAACCCAGCAACTGGTGAACGCAAGTAACTATGTTAAGGGATTATACTAACAGACAGTTGAGCAGGAAGTTGTGCATAGACATAAGTCCTTCACGGTTCTGGGGAAAATTTTGCTCTGCCTCCATCTCAATTAAGTTTTAAGTAATGGGTGCAAAGCAAGGAAAGGTCTCTCCACCCCCTCCGAATGTAGGAGAAACATGTAGGGATTAAGTAGCCCGAGTCTGTGGGACTGATTATTCTTTAGTTCCTCCCTGGGTAGATAATATGCTGAGATGGACAGAGGCAATAAAGAGTATAAATTTGTCCCCTCGGGAAGGGGCTAATGACACCTTCCATATGGATATGGTGAGAAAGGTTATGTTTGGGTGACACTGAAGCTTACCCATATTATGGTCCAGACCCCCAGTGGGACATGCAGTATATGCAGGCAAGACGGGAAAATTGCCTTACTTATGCACGATACTGGTATGATAGACCACATCATAAGGTTCACAAGCAGAAGGCAGGGAACCAGGAGGGATATATATATATAAAAAGAAACATGAGTTAGAAAAAGAATTGACAAGGAGTTCACTCCAGAAGCCCCCTCCTCCCTATTTAGGAAATATCCCACAGATATATCCGTCCCTTCTAAAAGATGACATAGATTAAAAAGTACTTTGAGGCCCCGGCATTATTAAATTGGCTCAAAAGGGAAGAAGATAGGAGGAGAAGAGCTTACACTCTAGAGTCCTTTTACAGTACACACTTCTTCTTCAAAGTATCTGTTGGGTGATAGTTCAGACGCTGCCCGCAGCACCCTGCCCCCCTTCTCCTCATGTCCATTACATACACAAGGCTTCGAGTGACAGCAGTAAGGGGAGGGGGGATGGCTCCTGAGCTAAAAATGCAGTTTCTGACAGTTTGGGATTGACCAGTTGTTGTCCTGGAGTTACGAGAACATGTAGAATACAATTCACACATTTCTAACACTAGAGATGTCATATCTCCCATGCGCCTTAGATCACAAAAAAATGTTTCCCCAAACCTGAACATATACCTCATCATCATCATGACCTTGAGGAACAGTTCACTTTTATGACTGTAGGGGTCACCTTGTTAAAGGAACCTATTGAAGTAGTTGATATTAATAAGATTGTTATTATACCTATAGCCCCTGTGGTTCCAGTCGTACCATCTCTGCTATCAGCTATTTCTGCCCATACAGAGTTTTTCTCTGTTATTGATTTGAAGAATGCATTTTTTTCTGTCCTAGTTGACAAGGAGACATGGCCACTTTTTGCTTTTACATTACATGGTGTAGAATGCCTCAGGGTTATGTAGACTCCCCAGTAGTCTACTCCATTGTCCTCCAAAATACACTGCGCCCTGGGACTGCCCCTCATGGTTCTGTCCTTCTACAATATGTGGACGATCTCCTCATATGTAGTTATACTCGGGAGGCCTGCCAGGCAGACTGTGTTAGTTTACTACTGTGGTTATGTGAAAATGGTCACAAAGTTTCTAGGAAGAAATTACAATGGTGTATGGAAAGTGTTGAGTATTTGGGCTTTGTTCTCAGTAAAGGTGAGAGGAGAATCAGCCATGCCAGAATTACCTCCGTTCTGGGTCTGCCCCGTCCACAAACCAAGAAAGACATGTTGACCTTTCTTGGCATGATTGGTTACTGCCGCCAATGGATTGCTGATTGTTCCTACTATGATAATATTCTGAGACAAGCCACTCATACTGAGATGCCTGACTCCATTAAATGGTCTGATGACATGTTACAAGCTTTTAGTCATTTGAAATGTACAATAGTTTTAAATCCTGGTTTGGGCCTACCAAACTATGGCGTGATGTTTCACTTATTTGCCAGGGACAATTGTAAAACCATGGCAGGAGTCCTGGCGCAGGATCATGGAGGTAAATACCGCCCTGTCGCTTTTTTCTCAAAAGTGGTTCCCATACAGATTCAGGGCATGCCTGCGTGTCTCAGGAGTTTGGCAGCCTGTGCTATGGTCGCTGAGATGGCCACGCCTATCACCCTAGGTCATCCCACCGCTCTGCATACCTCACACAATAAGCACCAATAATAAATTACTCACAAAAGTGAGTACCCGTGCAAAGCCAGCACGTATAGTAGTACACCAAAAAGAGAAAGACAGGACTCGCACTCAATAGTATTATATATGTATAAACTTTATTAGCGTCTCCATACGAGACAAATCACAGTAAAAACACATAGAAAACAATGGATGGTGGAAAAAAGAGCACACAAGATGACATGGAGCACGACTAAAACCTGAAATGCCAAATTAATACAAACAATAAATGGGTAAATATAGCACATATGTGCATGTAGGCCAAGCAGGATGTCAAAAATACATATAGTCAGGCAGAACTATAAAAGCTAAGTAAAGATATCATACATTGTAACCAGGATGTAAATATAAAGTGCAAAGTGCAAATATTGCAGAGTACATGGATAACTAAAGCTGAATAGTTCACTATGACGCCATGAACAAAATACCTGTGTAATGCTCCAGCAACCCCAACGTACGTTTCACGCAAGCTTCTTCAGGGGGAAGTGTGTACACTTGTGTACACGTTGGGGTTGCTGGAGCATTACACAGGTATTTTGTTCATGGCGTCATAGTGAACTATTCAGCTTTAGTTATCCATGTACTCTGCGATATTTGCACTTTGCACTTTATATTTACGTCCTGGTTACAATGTATGATATCTTTACTTAGCTTTTATAGTTCTGCCTGACTATATGTATTTTTGACATCCTGCTTGGCCTACATGCACATATGTGCTATATTTACCCATTTATTGTTTGTATTAATTTGCCATTTCAGGTTTTAGTCGTGCTCCATGTCATCTTGTGTGCTCTTTTTTCCACCATCCATTGTTTTCTATGTGTTTTTACTGTGATTTGTCTCGTATGGAGACGCTAATGAAGTTTATACCTCACACAATGTTCAGGCCCTATTGAGGAACATAATACGCAACATATGTCAGCACAAAGACTGAGTGGATATAAAGTTTTGTTGCTCTCTAATCCTCAACTCAGCAGCCACATTCGGCCCAAGCTGCTGAACTGATTGCCCTCACTAGAGCTTGTTGTCTTTTTGAGGGGAATAATGTAAATGTATACACCGATTCCAAGTATGCCTTTGGGGTTGTACACAATCATGGGGTAATCTGGCAGAAAAGAGGCTTCATAGCTGCAGATGGGAGACAAATTTCACATTCCACCCTAGTACATGATCTCCTGGCCGCCATCCAATTACCGAGCAAAGTTGCTATTATCCATTGTAAGGCACATACTGGTCTCCAAACACACATAGCTAAAGGGAATGCCCTAGCTGTTCAGGCAGCAAAATAGGCTGCTATTAGAACGGCAGCAACAGTTCAAATGCCCTCCCTAGTTCCAGACATTACCCTTACTGACAATCTATTGCTCAGCCTCCAGGATTTGTCTACCAGTAGTGACAAAATAGAATGGCAGTCGGTAGGTGCAGTACAAGACCCTAATACGGGTCTTCTCTGCAAAGAGGGGAAGCCATGTATCCCAGTTGCAAGCGCCCAGATTTTAATTGCACAGTATCATGGTCTTGGCTATAGGGGAGCACAGGCAACCACTGACTTCATTCAGAGAGATTTTTTAATACTAGGTCTTAGATCAAAGGTACAATCTTATGTTACACATTGTATTATATGTAGCAGAAATTAGGATGCAGCCTAATAAGAATACTGGTCACTCACCACTTGAGGTCCTAAATGGAAAGACCTTCCCCAACCCTTGGGGTCCAAAGGCCCCTGTGATAGAAAAAGGGGGTCTAGAAGTAGTACACGCAGAATATGTGAGGAAACTTGTAAAAATCTTAGATCAATTTGAACAAGATATTGCTAGTGCCTCTCCTTTCTCTCTATAGGAACCTACGCATCCTTTCCAACCAGAAGATGTGGTGATAGTCCAGCGCCTGGCAAAAGGACGAAAACAGTTCCCGTTTGGACCACCCACCCGAGTGGTAGCAGTCACCAGAACAGCGATTCTCACAGAAGAGGCTCCAATCTGGATTCACGCTAGCAAAGTGAAAAGGGTCCCTTAGGCTTCTTCTCCGGTGACAGACAAAGATAAAGAGGGTGAAGCAGGTGTGAAATCCCTGAACAAAGAGGGGATCTCAGAAGAAGTTTCCTGAAAAGTGTCTTGCCACAGGCTGAAGATGATGACCCCACAATATTCTGGGAGATTTGTTTGTCTGCTGATAATTATTAATCTTTGTGTTTTCTTGCCAGTCTGGCTTATTACATGTATTTATCACCCAGAGGAGATGAGTTTCTTCTGTGGTGCACCAAATAATCAGTCAGTATATAGAGGAACTCAGGAGCAAGATCCCTTGGCTCCTGTCCCCTTTTATTCTGAACAGAATAGTATAGTCAGGATGGCAAATTCTCTAAATGTTAGTTCATTGTGCCTTAAAGACTAAGGCTAATTTCACACTAGCGTTCGGAGCGGATCCGTCTGATGTTTCATCAGACGGATCCGCTCCGATAATGCAGACGTTTGCATCAGTTCAGAACGGATCCGTCTGCATTATAACTTAGAAAATTTTCTAAGTCTGAAAGTAGCCTGAGCGGATCCGTTCAGACTTTACATTGAAAGTCAATAGGGAACGGATCCGCTTGAAGATTGAGCCATATGGTGTCATCTTCAAGCGGATCCGTCCCGATTGACTTCTATTATAAGTCTGGACGGATCCGCTCGCCTCCGCACGGCCAGGCGGACACCCGAACGCTGCAAGCAGCGTTCAGGTGTCCGCTCACTGAGCGGAGCGGAGGCTGAACGCTGGCAGGCGGATGCATTCTCAGTGGATCCGCCTCCACTGAGAATGCATTGGGGCCGGACGGCTGCGTTCAGGACCGCTCGTGAGCCCCTTCAAACGGAGCTCACGAGCGGACACCTGAACGCAGGTGTGAAAGTAGCCTTACAGAGCCCACGGGATCTTATACAAACATGTGTTGTTGCTGTGCCTACACCCGATGAATTCCTCTTTGAAGTCTGGGCGATGGCTAAGAATTCACAATCTTTTATTCCCTTGTATGACCTCTGTGGGGAGTGTCAGAAATTAGGAAATATTAGGAATAATATTAGAATAACTACTATTAACGTGACTGCAGCAGAAACTTGTTTTACCTTTTCCCATGATATGACTTTATATTGTGATAAGAGAGACATAAAAAGTGGATTACCTAAGAATAGTGTATATGAGTATATTGACGACACCTGTAAAAAGAATAGTAGGCTTGCTAGCTCCCTGAATAATTCCATGAGTTGTAATAAGACCATTGTGACTCCCAGTTTTATTTATAATATAATGCTCCCTAAGGGATGGTTTTTGTCTTGTGGTAACAACACTTACAATTACATTCCTGCTAATGTTATTGGAGGTCCCTGTGCGTTTTCCAGGCTGACTTTGGCCCTTCCCAGTCAACCCCCTATCAGGAGAGCTTACAGATCAGTTACCAAGACTTTATCAGAAGACTGTGACTCTACTTTACCCCTTCTCAGACGTACAGAATATACAAGTTTGGGCGCCTCTATATTAGAAGTGCCTGGACTGGCTATATATAAATCTCTGAATCATACTTCTATCGGTTTATCAGACATGCTTTTAGATATACAAGGCATAAGAGGAGCAGTGCTAGAAACTAGATTTACTGTAGATTATCTGTTACTGAAACATAATATAGGATGTCAAGATTTTAAAGGAATGTGTTGCTTTAATTTATCTGATCATTCCAGATCAATCCAGTCCCATATTCAAGGGTTACATGAAATTGCTAATAATATCAGAAAAGATGTTGAGTCATCCTCCTGGTGGGACTGGTTATTGAGCTGGCTGCCGGATTTGAGTTGGTTTAGAACATTATTGATCAGTATTATAATTATTATTGCTTCCTTGATTGTCATGTTAATGCATCCAGTGTATCCCTTCCCTCATACAGATGTTTTGTGTAATGTGTCCAAAACCCACAGATCCTAGACAATCATATGCTACTTACCTCTCTATGAGAGAAAAGAAGATAAGTCATATTCATGACATAAGAGGGGATTGAAGGGTTAATAAGAATTAGCTGTATGTTCTGTATGAAGGACAGGAGGTTGGGTGACATCATATTGAAGGGTGACTATATATACATGTACCTCCTCTCTGTATAAGGAAAAGTTTCTAGTCAGCATTATTATAACAAGAGTTGCTGTCTGTAAAAAGAACTGCTATTATTGTAATGAGAGCTGCAGCTATTCTTGTATGTATGCATGAACGTATATAAGGCCTGTACAACAAGTAATAAATAGAACTGTTACTGACATCATACTGCTTGTGTCACTGACATGTTCTCCAGACGTCTGTCTTCGGGGACAAAGGATGAAATCACGGTGCATTGAGACGGGATATATTCTTTCAGCTGCCATATTGATTTTCTGGAAGCAGCCAATTAGTTTTGCAGTTAAACAGAGCTGTCATTTCAATGGATAAGAAAGGCTGGGAAGGGTTAGGATTGCAGTTACAGAAGTCAGCATAGATGTATTATAGGCACTGAGCACTATTGTTTATAGCTACAATAAAATTCTGGGTTAGAACCTGCTTTTGGATTCCTGGAGCAGGTAGAGCAATTGCAGAAGTGCTAAGTACATTTAATAATAGCACACAACTTTGATTGGACAGCAAACGCATTCTCATTCTGCCAGCTACAAAAACCATAAAAGGTATGGTATCTCATGATAGGTGTTGAGTTGCAGACGATAAACTGATCTGCACCTGCATTGCAGTGGCCAAAAACCAAAAACCAAAAAATGCATAGCTCCGTCGGTGGCCGCTTCTTTCCCCCAAGTTGCGACAGAGGGTAAAGAGGGGTACTCTTGGAGTCTATATGGTCATATCTTCAGAAACAGATAAGAAGGCTTTTGTGTTCTGGGCCTGCTAATAGACGCTGGACAGTATTCCATTTTGCACAGAAGCGCCAATTTTTCCTCAAACAAATCTTTCCAAAAACTGACACCTTTGTTTGACACACACAAAATTGCACCCTTACCAGTTGATTGGCACCCATACCTGTTGATGTGCATGGATCCACACCTGACTGAAGAATGAAGGATCATGGCTGCTGCCAGGAAGAAAAACAGCAAGGGTCCATTGTGATGTCATCATCCATGGATGCTGAAGGGTTCCATTGTGACTCGCTCACTGTTCCATCTATTGAAATTTTAATGGAGGCTGCCATATTGATTTTCTGGAGGCAGCCATTTTGTTTTGCAGTTAAACAGAGCTGTCATTCAATGGATAAGAAATGCTGGGAAGGGTTAGGATTGCAGTTACAGAAGTCAGCATGGATGTATTATAGGCACTGAGCACTATTGTTTATAGCTACATTACAATTCTTGGTTAGAACCTGCTTTTGGATTCCTGGAGCAGGTAGAGCAATTGCAGAGGTGCTAAGTACATTCAATAATAGCACACAATTTTGATTGGACAACAGGCGCATTCTTATTCTGCCAGCTACAAAAAAACATAAAAGGTAAGGTATCTCATGATAGGTGTTGAGTTGCAGACAATAAACTGATCTGCACCTGCATTGCAGTGGCCAAAAAGCAAAAAAGGAATAGCTCCGTCGGTGGCCGCTTCTTTCCCCCAAGTTGCGACAGAGGGTAAAGAGGGGTACTATTGGAGTTTATATGGTCATACCTTCAGAAACAGATAAGAAGGCTTTTGTGTTCTGGGCCTGCTAATAGACGCTGGACAGTATTCCATTTTGCACAAAAGCGACAATTTTTCCTCAAACAAATCTTTCCAAAAAATGACACCTTTGTTTGACACACACAAAAACGCACCCTTACCTGTTTATTGGCACCTATACCTGTTGATGTGCATGGATCCACACCTGACTGAAGAATGAAGGATCATGGCTGCTGCCAGGAAGAAAAACAGCAAGGATCCATTTTGATGTCATCATCCATGGATGCTGAAGGGTTCCATTGTGACACGCTCAGTGTTCCATCTATTGAAATTTTCATGGAGGCAGCCATATTGATTTTCTGGAGGCAGCCATTTTGTTTTGCAGTTAAACAGAGCTGTCATTTCAATGGATAAGAAATGCTGGGAAAAGTTAGGATTGTAGCCGCAGAAGTCAGCATGGATGTATTCTAGTCTCTAAACACTATTGTTTATAGCTACAAAGAAATTCTGCGTTAGAACCTGCTTTTGGATTCCTGGAGCAGGTAAAGCAATTGCAGAGGTGCTAAGTACATACCATAATAGCACAGAACTTTGATTGGACAACAGACGCATTCTCATTCTGCCAGCTACAAAAATCCATAAAAGGTATGGTATCTCATGATAGCTGGTGAGTTGCAGACGATAAACTGATCTGCACCTGCATTGCAGTGGCCAAAAAGCAAAAACCAGAAAAGGCATAGCTCTGTCGGTGGCCGCTTCTTTCCCCCAAGTTGCGACAGAGGGTAAAGAGGGGTGCTCTTGGAGTTTATATGGCCATACAGTCAGTAACAGATAAGAAGGCTTTTGTTTTCTGGGCCTTCTAATAGACGCTGGACAGTATTCCATTTTGCACAGAAACGACAATTTTTTCTCAAACAAATCTTTCCATAAACTGACACCTTTGTTTGACACACACAAAAACGCACCCTTACCTGTTAATTGGCACCCATACCCGTTGATGTGCATGGATCCACACCTGACTGAAGAATGAAGGATCATGGCTGCTGCCAGGAAGGAAAACAGCAAGGGTCCATTGTGATGTAATCATCCATGGATGCTGAAGGGTTCCATTGTGAAACGCTCAGTGTTCCATCTATTGAGATTTTCATGGAGGCTGCCATATTGATTTTCTGGAGGCAGCCATTTTCTTTTGCAGTTAAACAGAGCTGTCATTTCAATGGATAAGAAATGCTAGGAAGGGTTAGGATTGCAGTTACAGAAGTCAGCATGGATGTATTATAGAAACTGAGCACTATTGTTTATAGCTACAATAAAATTCTGGGTTAGAACCTGCTTTTGGATTCCAGGAGCAGGTAGAGCAATTGCAGAGGTGCTAAGTACATTCAATAATAGCACATAACTTTGATTGGACAACAGGCGCATTCTCATTCTGCCAGCTACAATAAACCATAAAAGGTATGGTATCTCATGATAGCTGGTGATTTGTAGACGATAAACTGATCTGCACCTGCATTGCAGTGGCCAAAAAGCAAAATCCAAAAAAAAGGCATAGCTTTGTCGGTGGCCGCTTCTTTCCCCCAAGTTGCGACAAAGGGTAAAGAGGGGTACTATTGGAGGTTATATGGTCATTCCTTCAGAAACAGATAAGAAGGCTTTTGTGTTGTGGGCCTGCTAATAGACGCTGGACAGTATTCCATCATGCACAGAAGTGACAATTTTTCCTCAAACAACTCTTTCCATAAACTGACACCTTTGTTTGACACACACAAAAACGCACCCTTACCTGTTGATTGGCACCCATACCTTTAGATGTGCATGGATCCACACCTGACTGAAGAATGAAGGATCATGGCTGCTGCCAGGAAGAAAAACAGCAAGGGTCCATTGTGATGTCATCATCCATGGATGCTGAAGGTAACTTTTGCGACACGCTCAGTGTTCCATCTATTGAAATTTTCATGGAGGCTGCCATATTTATTTTCTGGAGGCAGCCATTTTGTTTTGCAGTTAAACAGAGCTGTCATTTCAATGGATAAGAAATGCTGGGAAGGGTTAGGATTGCAGTTTCAGAAGTCAGCATGGATGTATTATAGGCACTGAGCACTATTGTTTATAGCTACAATGAATTTCTGTGTGTTACGACCAGAGGATGTGGATCCTCTGTGTCAGCTGATAGAGGACTGGGAATTAGTCCAAAATTGCTGACTGCTGACTCTCAGAGACAGGACCCTGGTGTCTGCATTGGTTACCTTGAATGCAGCTACCTGCAGTAGTGTGAACAGAGTCCAACAAAGGCAGAATAAAGGAACAGATGGTCTTTACTGGCAGACAGTATTCAAAAGTCACTTGACAGATACAGGCAACACAAAGTTCAGAGCAATATAGCATGCAGATATAAGCAGTCTCATTGTCAGGCAGTGCAGATATAAGCAGTCTCATAGGCAGTGCAGGATCTGGATCCAGGCAGACTTACAGGAGGAGATGGGCAGACACGTAGTCAGGCAGTGCAGAGGTCTATAATCCAGGTGATCCAATAAACAGACAGCAGGCAGATGCATAGTCAAACGAAGCAGAGGTCAGAATCCAGGAAATCCAATAAACAGACACAGAGGAATGCTTCAGCGGGAGTCAAGAGGTACAACAACCACGCTTGGGCACTTCATGATGAGTGAAGCTGCCTTAAATACAAATAGTCCCGTCTCCGGGTGGGGATGGTAATCAGGAACCAGCTGCCTACTCCTATAAGAAAGGGAGAGGTGCGCGCGCGCATGCTATAGCGCATCAGATGACACCTGGCAAAGAGGACGGATGCGGCGGTATGCTGGCGGGCACCTGCGTCTCCTACAAGGTAAGCCAGTACTGGGACCCATAGTGCTGCAATGTGTAGACAGCGATCTGCCACCCTGCAGTGGAGATGCAGATCCCATACTGACAGTACCCCCCCTCTTACGCCCCCTCCTCCACACGGCTGACCTGGAGAGGAATTTCTTCAGCAACAGAGGGGCATGAATATTCTCTGCAGATTCCCATGACCTTTCTTCAGGCCCGTAGCCCTTCCAGTCCACCAAATAGAAGGTCTTACCTCTGATAATCCTCCTGTCTAGAATGTCCTTAACTTCAAACTCATCATCCATAGTGACAGGAGGAGGGTTCTGTGAAGTGCCTTTGCAAAACCTGTTAAAGACAGCTGGCTTAAGTAACGAAACATGAAATGAGTTGGGATTCCGCAAGGTAGCAGGTAGTTTGAGCTTGTAGGCAACAGGATTAATTTTCTTGATCACAGAAAAAGGTCCCAAGAATCGCGGAGCCAGTTTGTAAGAGGGAAGTCTGAGACGGATATTCTTAGAAGAAAGCCATACCTTGTCTCCAATGGCAAACTGAGGAGGAGGTCTGCGCCTCTTATCCGCAGACCTTTTCATCTGGCCCGCTGCTCTCCGAAGCGATACTTTAGTTTCAGACCAGACCTGAGACAGCTGCTCTACACAGGAATCTGCCGCAGGAACTCCAGAAGAAGGCCGCACGGGAAGAGGAACACTTGGATGTCGTCCATAGACCACAAAAAATGGAGATTTTCCTGTGGCTTGGGTGACTCTATTGTTATGAGCAAATTCCGCCCAGGAAAGATGCTTCACCCAGTCATCCTGATGGGCATTAGTGAAATGTCGCAGGAAGCTGACCAATATTTGGTTCATGTGTTCCACCTGGCCGTTAGACTGTGGATGATAGGCAGAAGAAAAGTCCAAAGAGACATTCAGAGACTTACATAAAGATCTCCAGAACCGGGAGGTGAATTGTACTCCTCTATCTGAGACGATATGGAGGGGAAATCCATGAAGGCGGAAGATATGTAAAATGAATAGCTCAGCCAGACGAGGAGCAGATGGCAGACCTGGAAGCGGAATAAAGTGCGACATCTTAAAAAAACGGTCAACGACAACCCAAATGACTGTACAGCCCTCTGAGACAGGTAAATCGGTTATGAAGTCCATACCAATTTGATGCCAGGGGACCTCAGGCACCGGAAGAGGCAATAATAAACCTGCAGGTTTCAGTCTGGGAGACTTATTCTGAGCACACAAGGTACAGGAAGCCACAAAGTCTACAATATCCGCGGTTATGGATGGCCACCAGTAATGTCTGGAGATGAGATTCAAGGTCCCCCGTTGACCTGGATGGCCAGCAATCTTGGATGAATGCCCCCACCATAAAACCTTCCTTCGTTTAGATTCCGGAACAAAGATCTTACCTGGGGGAACCTTGGACAGGTTAACTGGAGCCACTGGGACTACTTTAGTTGGTTCAATGATGAACTGGGGTTCGTCTTCTGAATCTGTGGTTTCAAAGGACCTCAAGAGAGCGTCCGCTTTGATATTTTTGTCAGCGGACCGAAAATGCAATTGAAAATTAAATCGGGCAAAGAAGAGAGACCAACGGGCCTGACGAGGATTAAGTCGTTGAGCTGTCTGCAAATAGGTGAGGTTCTTATGATCGGTGTAAATTATGACCGGTAGGCTAGAACCTTCCAGAAGATATCTCCATTCCTCTAGAGCCAACTTAATTGCTAGGAGTTCCCTGTCCCCAATAGAATAGTTTTTTTCGGCAGTGGAAAATAACTTAGAAAAAAAACCACAAGGAGACATACGACCTGAGGCATTCTTCTGTGACAGGACTGCCCCGGCTCCCACGGAGGATTCGTCCACCTCCAAGAAGAACTGTTTGTTGGGTTCTGGGCGTCTAAGGACTGGAGCTGAAGAAAAGGCTTGCTTGAGGGAGGAAAATGCCGTCTCTGCTTTAGGGGACCATTGTTTGGGATTGGCACCCTTCTTGGTCAGACCAGAAATAGGAGCTGTCAGGGTAGAAGAATTACGGATGAATTGACGATAATAATTGGCAAAACCCAAGAACCTTTGTATTGCCTTCAGGCCGGAGGGACGGGGCCAGTCGAGCACTGCTGCCACCTTTCCAGGATCCATTTTGAGACCATGATCCGAGATGATGTACCCCAGGAAGGGCAGGGACGACTTTTCAAAGACACACTTTTCCAATTTAGCGTACAGACAATTCTCTCGTAAGCGTTGTAAGACCATCTGCACATGCCTGCGATGAGTTCTGATGTTACTGGAAAAAATAAGAATATCATCCAAATAGACAACAACACAAGAATAGAGGAGATCTCGAAAAATGTCATTGACAAACTCCTGGAAGACAGCAGGGGCATTACTGAGCCCGAAGGGCATCACAAGGTATTCATAGTGGCCATCCCTGGTATTAAAAGCTGTCTTCCATTCGTCACCCTCACGAATCCGTATTAAATTATATGCCCCCCGCAAGTCCAGCTTAGAGAAGATCCGAGCCCCATGGAGTCTATCAAATAATTCAGAAATTAACGGTAAAGGGTATTTATTCTTGATGGTGATCTTATTCAGACCACGGTAGTCTATACAGGGGCGAAGAGACCCATCTTTCTTTTTCACAAAAAAGAATCCTGCCCCTGCAGGTGAGGAAGACTTCCTGATGAAACCCCTCTCAAGGTTCTCCTTAATGTAATCTGCTGTTGCCTGCGATTCAGCAGGAGACAGGGGATAAACACGACCCCAAGGAGGAGAAGTCCCAGGTAGTAAATCAATTGGGCAGTCATAGGGGCGATGGGGAGGTAGTGTCTCAGCCTCTTTTTTCTCGAACACATCCGCAAAGGAATGATAGACCACCGGCAAGGCCTCCAGGTTTTTAGAGAGGGATATAGAGACCCTTCGTTGAATAGAACATAAGCACTTGCCTTGGCACAGCTGACCCCATTGAAGAACCTCTCCAGAGCTCCACTCAATTACTGGATTGTGCATCCTAAGCCAGGGCAACCCCAGCAAAAGAGAATGGGACAGTTCAGGGAGCACATATAGAGAAATCTTTTCAACATGTAACCACCCTACCTGCAGTTCCAACGGCTCAGTGATGAACCGGACTGGATCCGTCAGTACTTGTCCACTGACGGCAGTCACCAGCAGGGGATTTTTAAGCAGGCGTACAGGAATGTGGTATTGACTCACCATAGCTTGGTGTATGAAGTTCCCCGCAGACCCGGAATCTAAGGAAGCAGATATGGAGACCTTGATGCCCCCAAGCACCAGAGTCACAGGAATTTGGAGAGTGGAACAGTTTTCGCCTAGGGCTGCCTCTCCCAAAGACCCTAAGCATTGGAGTTTCCCGACTTCTGGGGACAGTTGCGGACACGGTGACCCGGACCACCACAGTAGAGGCAGAGTGCAGAAGACATGCGAAGACGACGTTCATCATCCGAGAGCCGAGTGGAATTCACCTGCATGGGTTCAGGATCCGAAAAGGAGGTGCGTAATGGAGGCTGAGACGTATTAGACTTAAACAGTTGTTGTGGAAGTCTTTTTTCTCAACGGGCCTCACGAGCTCGCTCCGAAAACCGTATGTCGATTTTAATAGCCAGAGAGATCAGAGCCTCAAGGGAGGTAGGCACATCACGACCTGCAAGTTCATCCTTAATACGTCCAGACAAACCTTCCCAAAAGGCCGCCACCAAAGCCTCCTCATTCCACGAAACTTCAGACGCTAAGGTGCGGAACTGAATCGCATATTGGCCCACCGACCAGCTTCCTTGACGGACGTGCAGCAGAGAGGAGGCCGCAGAAGAAGCTCGACCTGGCTCCTCAAACACCTTCTTAAAAGAGTCCATAAATAGTGCCACATTATTGGTGATAGGACCAGATCTCTCCGATATTGGATTCGCCCAGGCCAGAGCCTCACCCTCGAGATGAGAGATAATGAACGCCACTTTAGCGCGGTCTGATTGAAAGTGATGAGGAAGCAGTTCAAAGTGAATTGTACACTGGTTAAGAAACCCACGACAGACTTTCGGGTTGCCGCTGTAACGGGGCGGAGCAGATAATCGTGGTCAGGAAACGCTTGGCTGTGCTGCAGCCGCAACAGGGACAGCAGAAGCAGTAGGAGCCTGTGCAGACTGTGCTGTAGAAAGGGAGTCCAGGCGAGCAGCTACATGCTGCAAGTAATTAATCACTTGTTTCTGGGTGGTACGCTGTTGTTCAAGTTCATGTAGTAGTTCAGACATTCCTGGTATAGAGCCAGCGGAATCCATGGCCCAAGCGTACTGTTACGACCAGAGGATGTGGATCCTCTGTGTCAGCTGATAGAGGACTGGGAATTAGTCAAATATTGCTGACTGCTGACTCTCAGAGACAGGACCCTGGTGTCTGCACTGGTTACCTTGAATGCAGCTACCTGCAGTAGTGTGAACAGAGTCCAACAAAGGCAGAATAAAGGAACAGATGGTCTTTACTGGCAGACAGTATTCAAAAGTCAATTGACAGATACAGGCAACACAAAGTTCAGAGCAATATAGCATGCAGATATAAGCAGTCTCATTGTCAGGCAGTGCAGATATAAGCAGTCTCATAGGCAGTGCAGTATCTGGATCCAGGCAGACTTACAGGAGGAGATGGGCAGACGCGTAGTCAGGCAGTGCAGAGGTCTATAATCCAGGTGATCCAATAAACAGACAGCAGGCAGATGCATAGTCAAACGAAGCAGAGGTCAGAATCCAGGAAATCCAATAAACAGACACAGAGAAATGCTTCAGCGGGAGTCAAGAGGTACAACAACCACGCTTGGGCACTTCATGATGAGTGAAGCTGCCTTAAATACAAATAGTCCCGCCTCTGGGTGGGGATGGTAATCAGGAACCAGCTGCCTACTCCTATAAGAAAGGGAGAGGTGCGCGCGTGCATGCTATAGCGCATCAGATGACACCTGGCAATGAGGACGGATGCAGCGGTATGCTGGAGGGCACCTGCGTCTCTTACAAGGTAAGCCAGTACTTGGACCCATAGTGCTGCAATGTGTAGACAGCGATCTGCCACCCTGCAGTGGAGATGCAGATCCCATACTGACACAGTGTTAGAACCTGCTTTTGGATTCCTGGAGCAGGTAGAGCAATTGCAGAGGTTCTAAGTACATTCAATAATAGCACACAACTTTGATTGGACAACAGGCGCATTCTCATTCTGCCAGCTACAATAAACCATAAAAGGTATGGTATCTTATGATAGCTGGTGAGTTGGAGACGATAAACTCATCTGCACCTGCATTGCAGTGGCCAAAAAGCAAAATCCAAAAAAAGGCATAGCTCCGTCGGTGGCCGCTTCTTTCCCCCAAGTTGCGACAGAGGGTAAAGAGGGGTACTATTGGAGGTTATATGGTCATTCCTTCAGAAACAGATAAGAAGGATTTTGTGTTCTGGGCCTGCTAATAGACGCTAGACAGTATTCCATGTTGCACAGAAGCGCCAATTTTTTCTCAAACAAATCTTACCATTAACTGACACCTTTGTTTGACACACACAAAAACGCACCCTTGCCTGTTGATTGGCACCCATACCTGTTGATGTGCATGGACCCACACCTGACTAAAGAATGAAGGATCATGGCTGCTGCAAGGAAGGAAAACAGCAAGGGTCCATTGTGATGTCATCATCCATGGATGCTGAAGGGTTCCATTGTGACACGCTCAGTGTTCCATCTATTGAAATTTTCATGGAGGCTGCCATATTGATTTTCTGGAGGCAGCCATTTTGTTTTGCAGTTAAACAGAGCTGTCATTTTAATGGATAAGAAATGCTGGGAAGGGTTAGGATTGCAGTTACAGAAGTCAGCATGGATGTATTATAGGCACTGAGCACTATTGTTTATAGCTACAATAAAATTCAGGGTTAGAACCTGCTTTTGGATTCCTGGAGCAGTGTCATGGTCTTACCTGCTTGCTGCTCTCCTTCGTTTGACATGTGCTGGCGGCCATCTTGGGTCCTGGGTTTCTTGTAGCCTTCCACCCTGCGGCTCCTCCTTCCCCTGGGAGGAGCTGGATGCCTAGCTCATATATATAGGAGGTCTGTGGCTTCAGTTCCTTGCTTGGTCCTCTTGTGTTCACATGCTTCTAAGACTGCTGCTGCTGCTTCTGGTTTCTGATCCTGGCCTCGTCTGACTACCCTGCTGGTTCCTGATCCTGGCTTCGTCTGACTACCCTGCTGGTTCCTGATCCTGGCTTCGTCTGACTACCCTGCTGGTTCCTGATCCTGGCTTCGTCTGACTACCCTGCTGGTTCCTGATCCTGGCTTCGTCTGACTACCCTTCTGGTTCCTGACCTCTGGCTTCGCAAAGACTCTGCTCGGTTTCACCATCCGTTTGGACTTTTGCTTTACAGCTTTATTTTCAATAAAGCCTTCTTATTTTCACTTATCTCTTGTTGTACGTCTGGTTCATGGTTCCGTGACATTAGGACCAAGCCATGAATTCTGACGGTACAGGGCCATCCTCGCTACCCACGCTGGTTGCCAGACTTGATCAGCAGGATCACCTGTTGGGTCGGTTCGCTGTGGCGTTGCAAACCCTGCTTGAACGCACGGCTCATTTCGCTCCCGTTGCCGATGGGTCGGTTGTCGCTCCTGGGCTCGCTCCTACTGCCGCTCCGGTTGTTGCGCCAGAGTCTACCCCGACACCTGTTGTTGCGCCTGCGGTGTTTCGGGGTATGACCGGTTCTGCCCCTCTTCCACAGCGCTTTGGGGGAGAGCCAACTCAGTGCCGAGGTTTCCTTAACCAGGTGGGCATTTATTTCGAGTTGCTGCCACATGCCTTTCCTACTGAGAGATCAAAGGTGGGCTTCTTGATCTCGCTGCTCTCGGACAAGGCCTTGGCCTGGGCCAGCCCTTTATGGGAGAACAACAATCCGGTGGTTGCCGAGTTTTCCGGTTTTGTTGCTTCTCTTCGGAAGGTATTCGATGTGCCGGCTCGTGCTGCCTCTGCTGCGAAGCTCCTTATGTCCATCAGACAGGGTTCACGATCCGTAGCTGAATACGCCATTGAGTTTCGTACCCTGGCAGCAGAGGTGGGCTGGAATAATGAGGCTCTGGTCGCTGCTTTCTCTCATGGTCTCTCGGATGCCTTGAAGGATGAGGTTGCAGCTAAGGACCTACCAGTTGAGCTCGAGTCTCTTATTTCTTTCCTGATTTTGATTGACACCAGACTCAGGGAGAGACCTTCCTTTAAGGAGAACCTGCGGAGGTCTTCTAACAGATTGGTGCCTACGTTTGCTGTCCCACCCGTGCCTCCCTCTCCTCCCACGCCTCCTGGGGATGACTTGTCTGGGGGTGAACCCATGCAGCTGGGGTTTGCTCGCCTGTCCGAAGGGGAGAGGGCACTCCGGAGACGCGAGGGCCGATGCATGTACTGTGGTCTCGGTGGGCATTTTCGGTTGGCATGTCCGAACCGTCCGGGAAACGCTCGTACCCTGAGATCCTGTCGGGGGCAGATCTTGGGTGGAGTCTCCTCGTCCCCGGTTTCCCGTGTTGACAAACCACTGATCACTGTTGTCCTCTCCTGGGTCGGGGGCTCGGTGACGACCCAGGCGTTGGTGGACTCTGGTGCTGGTGGTTTGTTCATTGATAGTGTGTTCGCTGCCGCCAATTCCATTCCTCTGCAGGCTCGAGGTTCCCCACTGGCTCTTGAGGCGATAGACGGCAGACCCCTTCTGCCGCCACACGTGACTCATGAGACCCTTCCAGTGGGAATAGCCATTGGTGCCGTTCACAGAGAGTCGGTCTGCCTCCAGGTTATTTCGTCTCCACACTACTCGGTGGTCTTGGGGTACCCCTGGCTCCAGAAGCATAATCCGACTTTCGATTGGAGATCGGTCGAGATCCTCTCGTGGTCACCGCAGTGTGGGGCTAGTTGCATCCATGGGTCTGTCAAGTTGCTGTGTACTTCCTCGGACTCTCTGTTGCCTCCTGAATACGAGGAGTACCGGGATGTATTCGATAAGGTGCGCGCGGTTGCCCTACCTCCGCACCGCCCATACGATTGTGCCATAGAGTTACAATCTGGTGCCGTTCCTCCTCGTGGCAAAGTCTATCCACTGTCGGTAGCGGAGAATGAGGCCATGGAGGAGTACGTGAGGGAGGCGCTTTCACGCGGACACATTCGCAAATCTTCGTCCCCGGCAGGGGCTGGATTTTTCTTTGTGAAAAAGAAGGGCGGTGAGTTGAGGCCTTGCATCGATTACAGGGGTCTCAATCGCATCACGATCAAGAACGCTTACCCGATACCCTTGATTTCCGAGCTGTTCGATCGCCTTAAAGGGGCCACGGTCTTTACCAAACTCGACCTGAGGGCGGCATATAACCTGGTAAGGATCAAGGCGGGCGATGAGTGGAAGACCGCGTTTAACACCAGGACCGGTCATTACGAATCCTTGGTTATGCCCTTTGGGTTGTGCAATGCGCCCGCAGTCTTTCAGGAATTCATCAACGATGTTTTCCGTGACCTGTTGCAGCAGTGTGTGGTAGTCTATTTGGATGACATCTTGGTATATTCTGAATCCATGGAGGCCCACATTCTGGATGTCAGACGAGTGTTGCAACGGTTACGAGAGAACAAGCTGTTCGGTAAGCTTGAGAAATGCGAATTTCACCGATCCCAGGTAACCTTCTTAGGTTACATCATTTCCGCTGAGGGGTTCTCCATGGATCCTGAGAAGGTTTCGGCTGTCTTACAGTGGCCCCAGCCCAGTGGTCTTCGTTCCCTGCAGCGCTTTTTGGGCTTCGCCAATTATTATCGGAAGTTCATCAGGGACTTTTCCATGCTGGCCAAGCCTCTCACGGATCTGACCAGGAAGGGCAGTAATTCCCAGGTCTGGCCGCTCGAGGCCATCCGAGCTTTTGAGGCCCTAAAGTCCGCCTTTGTGTCGGCTCCGATTCTGTCGCATCCCAACCCTGGGTTGCCCTTTGTCCTCGAGGTGGACGCGTCTGAGACGGGAGTAGGCGCCCTTCTGTCTCAGCGTAGAACACCAGAGGGTCCTCTGCTTCCTTGTGGGTTTTACTCCCGGAAACTGTCTTCCGCGGAGTGCAACTATCAGATTGGTGACAGGGAGTTATTGGCCATCGTGCAGGCCCTTAAAGAATGGAGGCACTTGCTCGAGGGTTCGGTGGTTCCGGTTCTCATCCTGACGGACCACAAGAATCTGACCTACCTTTCTGAGGCCAAGAGATTGACACCACGTCAGGCCAGATGGGCTCTGTTCTTGTCACGTTTTAATTACGTGGTCTCCTACCTACCCGGTTCCAAGAACATCAGGGCGGATGCCTTATCACGGCAGTACTCCGAGCTGTCCAGGGAGGAGTCGATTCCGACTTCGGTCATACCTCCGAATCAGATCCTGGCCGCCATTCGCACCAGCCTGACCTCTCCCCTGGGTGAGCAGATTTTGGCGGCTCAATCTGGTGCTCCCTCTGGGAGACCCAACGGCAGATGTTTTGTGCCTGAGGAGTTGCGCACTCGGTTGTTGCGAACCTACCATAACTCCAAGACCGCGGGGCATCCTGGAAAGAATCAGCTGTCCTGGGCTGTTTCACGTCTGTTCTGGTGGCCTTCCCTACGTTCCGACATCGCCGCATATGTAGCGGCATGCTCCGTTTGTGCCCAGAGTAAGTCCCCTCGGCACCTTCCGTTGGGCCTTCTGCAACCCATAGCCACCGGGGAGCGCCCATGGTCACACCTGGGGATGGATTTCATTGTGGACCTCCCTGCATCCCGAGGCCATACGGTCATTCTCATGATTGTGGATCGGTTTTCCAAAATGTGCCACTGTGTTCCTCTCAAGAAGTTACCCTCTGCACAAGAGTTGGCCACGATTTTTGCCAGGGAGGTCTTCCGGTTGCACGGTTTGCCTAAGGAGATTGTGTCGGATCGGGGGAGTCAGTTTGTGTCCAGGTTCTGGCGCGCCTTTTGCTCCCAGTTGGGGATTCATCTCTCCTTCTCCTCGGCCTACCACCCTCAGTCCAATGGGGCCGCAGAACGATCCAATCAGGCCTTGGAGCAATTCCTTCGTTGCTATGTCTCCGATCACCAAGACAATTGGGTTGACCTCCTGCCGTGGGCTGAGTTTGCCAGGAACACGGCGGTGAACTCTTCCTCTGGGACGTCTCCCTTCATGGCCAATTATGGGTTCCAACCTGCCGTGTTACCGGAGGTATTCTCTCCCCAGGATATTCCGGCTGTGGAGGATCACCTTTCCGTCCTACGTGCTTCTTGGGTACAGATCCAGAAGTCCCTTGAGGTCTCTGCGCAGCGCCAGAGATTCCAGGCTGATCGCAGACGAGCGCCTGCTCCTTCCTACCAGGTCGGAGACCGTGTATGGTTGTCCACCCGCAACCTCAACCTTCGAGTGCCCACTCCCAAGCTGGCGCCTCGCTTTGTTGGTCCCTTCCGAGTGCTTTGCAGGGTAAACCCGGTAGCCTATGCCCTTGCGCTTCCTCCTGGCATGCGGATCTCCAACGTGTTTCATGTCTCCCTGTTGAAGCCACTGGTGTGTAATCGTTTCACTTCTTCGGTTCCTCGGCCTCGTCCGGTCCAAGTGGGCAATCGTGAGGAATATGAGGTGAGCAATATCCTGGACTCACGCCTGGTCCGCGGTCGGTTGCAGTTTTTGGTCCATTGGCGTGGTTATGGTCCAGAGGAGCGTTCCTGGGTTCCCTCCGCAGATGTCCATGCTCCTGCCTTGCTCCGAGCCTTCCACGCACGCTTCCCTCAGAAACCGTTTTGTGCTCCGCGGAGGAGGGGCCCTTGAGGGGGAGGTACTGTCATGGTCTTACCTGCTTGCTGCTCTCCTTCGTTTGACATGTGCTGGCGGCCATCTTGGGTCCTGGGTTTCTTGTAGCCTTCCACCCTGCGGCTCCTCCTTCCCCTGGGAGGAGCTGGATGCCTAGCTCATATATATAGGAGGTCTGTGGCTTCAGTTCCTTGCTTGGTCCTCTTGTGTTCACATGCTTCTAAGACTACTGCTGCTGCTTCTGGTTCCTGATCCTGGCCTCGTCTGACTACCCTGCTGGTTCCTGATCCTGGCTTCGTCTGACTACCCTGCTGGTTCCTGATCCTGGCTTCGTCTGACTACCCTGCTGGTTCCTGATCCTGGCTTCGTCTGACTACCCTGCTGGTTCCTGATCCTGGCTTCGTCTGACTACCCTTCTGGTTCCTGACCTCTGGCTTCGCAAAGACTCTGCTCGGTTTCACCATCCGTTTGGACTTTTGCTTTACAGCTTTATTTTCAATAAATCCTTCTTATTTTCACTTATCTCTTGTTGTACGTCTGGTTCATGGTTCCGTGACAAGCAGGTAGAGCAATTGCAGAGGTGCTAAGTACATTCAATAATAGCACACAACTTTGATTGGACAACAGGCGCATTCTCATTCTGCCAGCTACAAAAAAAACATAAAAGGTATGGTATCTCATGATAGGTGTTAAGTTGCAGACGATAAACTGATCAGCACCTGCATTGCAGTGGCCAAAAATCAAAAAACAAAAAAGGCATAGCTCCGTTGGTGGCCGCTTCTTTTCCCCAAGTTGCGACAGAGGGTAAAGAGGGGTACTCTTGGAGTTTATATGGCCATACCGTCAGAAACAGATAAGAAGGCTTATGTGATCTGGGCCTGCTAATAGACGCTGGACAGTATTCCATTTTGCACAGAAGCTCCAATTTTTCCTCAAACAAATCTTTCCATTAACTGACACCTTTGTTTGACACACACAAAAACGCACCCTTACCTGTTGATTGACACCCATACCTGTTGATGTGCATGAATCCACACCTGACTTAAGAATGAAGGATCATGGCTGCTGCCAGGAAGGAAAACAGCAAGGGTCCATTATGATGTCATCATCCATGGATGCTGAAGGGTTTCATTGTGACACGCTCAGTGTTCCATCTATTGAAATTTTCATGGAGGCTGCGATATTGATTTTCTGGAGGCAGCCATTTTGTTTTGCAGTTAAACAGAGCTGTCATTCAATGGATAAGAAATGCTGGGAAGGGTTAGGATTGCAGTTACAGAAGTCAGCATGGATGTATTATAAGCACTGAGCACTATTGTTTATAGCTACAATAAAATTCTGCCTTAGAACCTGCTTTTGGATTCCTGGAGCAGGTAGAGCAATTGCAGAGGTGCTAAGTAAATTCAATAATAGCACACAACTTTGATTGGACAACAGGCGCATTCTCATTCTGCCAGCTACAAAAAAAACATAAAAGGTATGGTATCTCATGATAGGTGTTGAGTTGCAGACAATAAACTGATCTGCACCTGCATTGCAGTGGCCAAAAAGCAAAAACCAAAATGGGCATAGCTACATCGGTGGCCGCTTCTTTACCCCAAGTTGCGACAGAGGGTAAAGAGGGGTACTATTGGAGTTTATATGGTCATACCTTCAGAAACAGATAAGAAGGCTTTTGTGTTCTGGGCCTGCTAATAGACGCTGGACAGTATTCCATTTTGCACAGAAGCGCCAATTTTTTCTAAAACAAATCTTTCCATTAACTGACACCTTTGTTTGACACACACAAAAACGCACCCTTGCCTGTTGATTGGCACCGATACCTGTTGATGTGCATGGATCCACACCTGACTGAAGAATGAAGGATCATGGCTGCTGCAAGGAAGGAAAACAGCAAGGATCCATTGTGATGGCATCATCCATGGATGCTGAAGGGTTCCATTGTGACTCGCTCAGTGTTCCATCTATTGAAATTTTCATGGAGGCTGCCATATTGATTTTCTGGAGGCAGCCATTTTGTTTTGCAGTTAAACAGAGCTGTCATTTCAATGGATAAGAAATGCTGGGAAGGGTTAGGATTGCAGTTACAGAAGTCAGCATGGATGTATTATAGGCACTGAGCACTATTGTTTATAGCTACAATGAAATTCTGTGTTAGAACCTGCTTTTGGATTCCTGGAGCAGGTAGAGCAATTGCAGAGGTGCTAAGTACATTCAATAATAGAACAGAACTTTGATTGGACAACAGGCGCATTCTCATTCTGCCAGCTACAAAAATTCATAAAAAGGTATGGTATCTCATGATAGCTGGTGAGTTGCAGACGATAAACTGATCTGCACCTGCATTGCAGTGGCCAAAAACCAAAAACCAAAAAAAGGCATAGCTCCGTTGGTGGCCGCTTCTTTCCCCCAAGTTGCGACAGAGGGTAAAGAGGGGTACTCTTGGAGGTTATATGGTCATACCTTCAGAAACAGATAAGAAGGCTTTTGTGTTCTGGGCCTGCTAATAGACGCTGGACAGTATTCTATTTTGCACAGAAGCGACAATTTTTTCTCAAACAAATCTTTCTAAAACCTGACACCTTTGTTTGACACACACAAAAACGCACCCTTACCTGTTAATTGGCACCCATACCCGTTGATGTGCATGGATCAACACCTGACTGAAGAATGAAGGATCATGGCTGCTGCAAGGAAGGAAAACAGAAAGGGTCCATTGTGATGTCATCATCCATGGATGCTGAAGGGTTCCATTGTGACACGCTTAGTGTTCCATCTATTGAAATTTTCATGGAGGCTGCCATATTAATTCTTTGGAGGCAGCCATTTTGTTTTGCAGTTAAACAGAGCTGTCATTTCAATGGATAAGAAATGCTGGGAAGGGTTAGGAATGCAGTTACAGAAGTCAGCATGGATGTATTATAGGCACTGAGTAGAGTTGAGCGAACACCTGGATGTTCGGGTTCGAGAAGTTCGGCCGAACTTCCCGGAAATGTTCGGGTTTGGGATCCGAACCCGACCCGAACTTCGTCCCGAATCCGAACCCCATTGAAGTCAATGGGGACCCTAACTTTTCGGCACTAAAAAGGCTGTAAAACAGCCCAGGAAAGAGCTAGAGTGCTGCAAAAGGCAGCAACATGTAGGTAAATCCCCTGCAAACAAATGTGGATAGGGAAATGAATTAAAATAAAAATAAAATATATAAAAATAAACCAATATCAATTTGAGAGAGGTCCCATAGCAGAGAATCTGGCTTCACGTCAGCAGAGAATCAGTCTTCATGCCATAGCAGAGAATCTGGCTTCACGTCACCCACCACTGTAACAGTCCATTGTCATATATTTAGGCCCCGGCACCCAGGCAGAGGAGAGAGGTCCCGTAACAGAGAATCTGGCTTCATGTCAGCAGAGAATCAGTCTGCATGTCATAACAGAGAATCAGGCTTTACGTCACCCAACACTGGAAGAGTCCATTGTCAGATATTTAGGCCCAGGCACCCAGGCAGAGGAGAGAGGTCCCGTAACAGAGAATCTGGCTTCATGTCAGCAGAGAATCAGTCTGCATGTCATAGCAGAGAATCAGGCTTCACGTCACCCACCACTGGAACAGGCCACTGTCACATATTTAGGCCCAGGCACCCAGGCAGAGGAGAGAGGTCCCATAACAGAGATTCAGGCTTCATGTCAGCAGAGAATCAGTCTTCATGTCATAGCAGAGAATCAGGCTTCGTGTCACCCACCACTGGAACAGGCCACTGTCACATATTTAGGCCCCGGCACCCAGACAGAGGAGAGAGGTCCCGTAACAGAGAATCTGGCTTCATGTCAGCACAGAATCAGTCTTCATGTCATAGCAGAGAATCAGGCTTCACGTCACCCACCACTGGAACATATTTAGGCCCAGGCATCCAGGCAGAGGAGAGTGGTCGCGTAACAGAGAATCTGGCTTCATGTCAGCACAGAATCAGTCTTCATGTCATAGCAGAGAATCAGGCTTCACGTCACCCACCACTGGAACAGGCCACTGTCACACATTTAGGCCCCGGCACCCAGACAAAGGAGAGGTTCATTCAACTTTGGGTTGCCCCGCAATATAATGGTAAAATGAAAATAAAAATAGGATTGAATGAGGAAGTGCCCTGGAGTACAATAATATATTGTTAAGGGGAGGTAGTTAATGTCTAATCTACACAAGGGATGGACAGGTCCTGTGGGATCTATGCCTGGTTCATTTTTATGAACGTCAGCTTGTCCACATTGGCTGTAGACAGGCGGCTGCATTTGTCTGTAATGACGCCCCCTGCCGTGCTGAATACACGTTCAGACAAAACGCTGGCCGCCGGGCAGGCCAGCACCTCCAAGGCATAAAAGGCTAGCTCTGGCCACGTGGACAATTTGGAGACCCAGAAGTTGAATGGGGCCGAACCATCAGTCAGTACGTGGAGGGGTGTGCACAGGTACTGTTCCACCATGTTAGTGAAATGTTGCCTCCTGCTAACACGTTCCATATCAGGTGGTGGTGCAGTTAGCTGTGGCGTGGTGACAAAACTTTTCCACATCTCTGCCATGCTAACCCTGCCCTCAGAGGAGCTGGCCATGACACAGCTGCGTTGGCGACCTCTTGCTCCTCCTCTGCCTTCGCCTTGGGCTTCCACTGGTTCCCCTGTGACATTTGGGAATGCTCTCAGTAGCGCGTCTACCAACGTGCGCTTGTACTCGCGCATCTTCCTATCACTCTCCAGTGTAGGAAGTAAGGTTGGCACATTGTCTTTGTACCGGGGATCCAGCAGGGTGGCAACCCAGTAGTCCGCACACGTTAAAATGTGGGCAACTCTGCTGTCGTTGCGCAGGCACTGCAGCATGTAGTCGCTCATGTGTGCCAGGCTGCCCAGAGGTAAGGACAAGCTGTCCTCTGTGGGAGGCGTATCGTCATCGTCCTGTGTTTCCCCCCAGCCACGCACCAGTGATGGGCCTGAGCTGCTTTGGGTGCCACCCCGCTGTGAACATGCTTCATCCTCATCCTCCTCCACCTCCTCCTCATCCTCGTCCTCCTCGTCCTCCAGTAGTGGGCCCTGTCTGGCCACATTTGTACCTGGCCTCTGGTGTTGCAAACAACCTCCCTCTGAGTCACTTCGAAGAGACTGGCCTGAAAGTGCTAAAAATGACCCCTCTACCTCCTCTTCCTCCTGGGCCACCTCCTCTTCCATCATCGCCCTAAGTGTTTTCTCAAGGAGACATAGAAGTGGTATTGTAACGCTGATAACGGCGTCATCGCCACTGGCCATGTTGGTGGAGTACTCGAAACAGCGCAACAGGGCACACAGGTCTCGCATGGAGGCCCAGTCATTGGTGGTGAAGTGGTGCTGTTCCGCAGTGCGACTGACCCGTGCGTGCTGCAGCTGAAACTCCACTATGGCCTGCTGCTGCTCGCACAGTCTGTCCAGCATGTGCAAGGTGGAGTTCCACCTGGTGGGCACATCGCATATGAGGCGGTGAGCGGGAAGGCCGAAGTTACGCTGTAGCGCAGACAGGCGTGCAGCAGCAGGGTGTGAACGCCGGAAGCGCGAACAGACGGCCCGCACTTTATGCAGCAGCTCTGACATGTCGGGGTAGTTGCGGATGAACTTCTGCACCACCAGATTCAGCACATGCGCCAGGCAAGGGATGTGCGTCAAACCGGCTAGTCCCAGAGCTGCAACGAGATTTTGCCCATTATCGCACACCACCAGGCCGGGCTTGAGGCTCACCGGCAGCAACCACTCGTCGGTCTGTTGTTCTATACCCCGCCACAACTCCTGTGCGGTGTGGGGCCTGTCCCCCAAACATATGAGTTTCAGAACAGCCTGCTGACGTTTACCCCGGGCTGTGCTGAAGTTGGTGGTGAAGGTGTGTGGCTGACTGGATGAGCAGGTGGAAGAAGAGGAGGAGGAAGCTGAGTAGGAGGAAGAGGAGACAGGAGGCAAAGAATGTTGCCCTGCGATCCTTGGCGGCGGGACGACGTGCGCCAAACAGCTCTCCGCCTGGGGCCCAGCCGCCACTACATTTACCCAGTGTGAAGTTAGGGAGATATAGCGTCCCTGGCCGTGCTTACTGGTCCATGTATCTGTGGTTAGGTGGACCCTGCCACAGATGGCGTTGCGCAGTGCAAACTTGATTTTATCGGACACTTGGTTGTGCAGGGAAGGCACGGCTCTCTTGGAGAAGTATTGCCGGCTGGGAACAACATACTGTGGGACAGCAAGCGACATGAGCTGTTTGAAGCTGTCTGTGTCCACCAGCCTAAATGACAGCATTTCATAGGCCATTAGTTTAGAAATGCTGGCATTCAGGGCCAGGGATCGAGGGTGGCTAGGTGGGAATTTACGCTTTCTCTCAAATGTTTGTGAGATGGAGAGCTGAACGCTGCCGTGTGACATGGTTGAGATGCTTGGTGACGCAGGTGGTGGTGTTGGTGGTACATCCCATGTTTGCTGGGCGGCAGGTGCCAACGTTCCTCCAGAGGCGGAGAAAGAGGCCGAGGCGGCGGCAGCTGCAGAAGAGGCCGAGGCGGCAGCAGCAGAAGAGGTAGCAGGGGGAGCCTGAGTGACTTTTGTTTTTAAGGTGTTTACTCCACTGCAGTTCATGCTTTGCATGCAGGTGCCTGGTCATGCAGGTTGTGCTAAGGTTCAGAATGTTAATGCCTCGCTTCAGGCTCTGATGGCACAGCGTGCAAACCACTCGGGTCTTGTCGTCAGCACATTGTTTAAAGAAGTGCCATGCCAGGGAACTCCTTGAAGCTGCCTTTGGGGTGCTCGGTCCCAGATGGCGGCGGTCAGTAGCAGGCGGAGTCTCTTGGCGGCGGGTGTTCTGATTTTGCCCACTGCTCCCTCTTTTGCTACGCTGTTGGCTTGGTCTCACCACTGCCTCTTCCTCCGAACTGTGAAAGTCAGTGGCACAACCTTCATTCCATGTGGGGTCTAGGACCTCATCGTCCCCTGCATCGTCTTCCACCCAGTCTTGATCCCTGACCTCCTGTTCAGTCTGCACACTGCAGAAAGACGCAGCAGTTGGCACCTGTGTTTCATCATCATCAGAGACGTGCTGAGGTGGTATTCCCATGTCCTCATCATCAGGAAACATAAGTGGTTGTGCGTTAGTGCATTCTATCTCTTCCACCCCTGGGGAAGGGCTAGGTGGATGCCCTTGGGAAACCCTGGCAGCAGAGTCTTCAAACAGCATAAGAGACTGCTGCATAACTTGAGGCTCAGACAGTTTCCCTGATATGCATGGGGGTGATGTGACAGACTGATGGGCTTGGTTTTCATGCGCCATCTGTGCGCTTTCTGCAGAAGACTGGGTGGGAGATAATGTGAACGTGCTGGATTCACTGTCGGCCACCCAATTGACTAATGCCTGTACCTGCTCAGGGCTTACCATCCTTAGAACGGCATTGGGCCCCACCAAATATCGCTGTAAATTCTGGCGGCTACTGGGACCTGAGGTAGTTGGTACACTAGGACGTGTGGCTGTGGCAGAACGGCCACGTCCTCTCCCCGCACCAGAGGGTCCACTAACACCACCACGACCATATCCACGTCCGCTTCCCTTACTAGTTGTTTTCCTCATTGTTACCGTTCACCACAATAAGAAAAATATTATTCGGGCCAATGTATTGAATAAAAATTCAGGCCTTTTTTTACAGACACCTAACACTGTCTGGCTATCTATTTAGGTACCTTATTACACTAATACAGGCACACAAGTAATGACAGATTTGGTTGAATATGAATGTGAGGCCTATTTTTTACGCGCTGTGTGACAGATATACCTTTAATCACAGAATTAGACTTGTATCTGCACTGTAGCGTGTGTGTTAAATTTTTTAGAATGACACTATCAGCACCTTGAATCTAAGATATCCTTTTTGGGATAGATTTAAAGTAGGCCTGATATAGCAGAAACTACTAATTTTGAGAATGGCAACTTTGGGAATAGTTTTTCAACCCAGAACAAAAACTGTGCTTTTACGGTCACTAAAGATAACTTGACCAGCTAAAACTGTACTGATTTGGAGGAATAGAAATGTCAGGCCTATTTTTTACGCGCTGTGTGACAGATATACCTTTAATCACAGAATTAGACTTGTATCTGCACTGTAGCGTGTGTTTTAAGTTTTTCAGAATGACACTATCAGCACCTTTAATCTAAGATATCCTTTTTGGGATAGATTTAAAGTAGGCCTGATATAGCAGAAACTACTAATTTTGAGAATGGCAAATTTGGGAATAGTTTTTCACTCCAGAACAAAAACTGTGCTTTTACGGTCACTACAAATTATTTGACCAGCTAAAACAGTACAGATTTGGTTGAATATAAATGTGAGGCCTATTTTTTACGCGCTGTGTGACAGATATACCTTTAATCACAGAATTAGACTTGTATCTGCACTGTAGCGTGTGTGTTAAGTTTTTCAGAATGACACTATCAGCACCTTGAATCTAATATACCCTTGTGGGATAGATTTAAAGTAGGCCTGAAATAGCAGAAACTACTAATTTTGAGAATGGCAAATTTGGGAATAGTTTTTCAACCCAGAACAAAAACTGTGCTTTTACGGTCACTAAATATAACTTGACCAGCTAAAACTGTACTGATTTGGAGGAATAGAAATGTCAGGCCTATTTTTTACGCGCTGTGTGACAGATATACCTTTAATCACAGAATTAGACTTGTATCTGCACGGTAGCGTGTGTGGTAAGTTTTTCAGAATGACACTATCAGCACCTTCAATCTAAGATATCCTTTTTGGGATAGATTTAAAGTAGGCCTGATATAGCAGAAACTACTAATTTTGAGAATGGCAAATTTGGGAATAGTTTTTCAACCCAGAACAAAAACTGTGCTTTTACGGTCACTAAATATAACATTGACCAGCTAAAACTGTACTGATTTGGAGGAATAGAAATGTCAGGCCTATTTTTTAGGCGCTAGGTGACAGGCTCAACTTGCCCCTGATGTAGTATATGGCCAAAAAATAACCACACTATTGATGGTTAAATGCACTTGGGTGACACAGGCACAGCCTGCACCTGATGTAGTATATGGCCAAAAAATAACCATACTATTGATGGTTAAATGCACTTGATGAAAGCTTGACCCTGATGTAGGATATAGCAAAAAATAACCACACTATTGATGGTTAAATGCACTTGGGTGACACAGGCTCAGCCAGGACCTGATGTAGTATATGGCCAAAAAATAACCACACTATTGATGGTTAAATGCACTTGGGTGACACAGGCTCAGCCTGCACCTGATGTAGGATATAGCAAAAAATAACCACACTATTGATGGTTAAATGCACTTGGTGGTAGCTTGTGCTGGCGCACCACAAGCCACAAAATGGCCGCAGATCACCCAAGAAAAAAGTGATATAAAATCGCTCTGGGCAGCCTAAAAAAAGTGAGCAATTGAATATCAGCACTTCAATGATCCACAGCTGGAGATCAATCACTGAATTAAGTTAATTGGAGGAGTTAATCTGCCTTATCTCGCCCTAACGTCGCAGCAGCAACCTCTCCCTATGCTTGTATCAGCAGAGTGACGTGCAGCGCTACGTGACCCAAGCTTATATAGAGGCTGGGTCACATGCTGCACTGGCCAATCACAGCCATGCAAATCGTAGGCAAGGCTGTAATGGCCTCTTGGGGCAAGTAGTATGACGCTTGTTGATTGGCTGCTTTGCAGCCTTTCAAAAAGCGCCAAGAAAGCGCCGAACACCGAACCCGAACCCGGATTTCACGAAAATGTTCGGGTTCGGGTCCGTGTAACGGACACCCCAAAATTCGGTACGAACCCGAACTATACAGTTCGGGTTCGCTCATCCCTAGCACTTGAGCACTATTGTTTATAGCTACAATGAAATTCTGGGTTAGAACCTGCTTTTGTATTCCTGGAGCAGGTAGAGCAATTGCAGAGGTGCTAAGTAAATTCAACAATAGCACAGAACTTTGATTTGACAAGAGGCGCATTCTCATTCTGCCAGCTACAATAAACCATAAAAGGTATGGTATCTCATGATAGGTGTTGAGTGGCAGATGATAAACTGATCTGCACCTGCATTGCAGTGGCCAAAAAGCAAAAAAAAGAAAAGAAAAGGCATTGCTCCGTCGGTGGCCGCTTCTTTTACCCAAGTTGCGACAGAGGGTATAGATGGGTACTTTTGGAGTTTATATGGCCATACCGTCAGAAACAAATAAGAAGGCTTTTGTGATCTGGGCCTGCTAATAGACGCTGGACAGTATTCCATTTTGCACAGAAGCGACAATTTTAACTCAAACAACTCTTTCCATAAACTGACACCTTTGTTTGACATACACAAAAACGCACCGTTACCTGTTGATTGGCACCAATACCTGTAGATGTGCATGGATCCACACCTGACTGAAGAATGAAGGATCATGGCTGCTGCCAGGAAGAAAAACTGCAAGGGTCCATTGTGATGTCATCATCCATGTATGCTGAAGGGTTCCATTGTGACACGCTCAGTGTTCCATCTATTGAAATTTTCATGGAGACTGCCATTTTGATTTTCTGGAGGCAGCCATTTTGTTTTGCAGTGAAACAGAGCTGTCATTTCAATGGATAAGAAATGCTGGGAAGGGTTAGGATTGTAGCCATATAAGTTAGCATGGATGTATTCTAGTCTCTGAGCACTATTGTTTATAGCTACAAAGAAATTCTGCGTTAGAACCTGCTTTAGGATTCCTGGAGCTGGTAGAGCAATTGCAGAGGTGCTATGTACATTCAATAATAGCACAGAACTTTGATTGGACAACAGGTGCATTCTCATTCTGCCAGCTACAAAAATCCATAAAAGGTATGGTATCTCATGATAGGTGTTGAGTTGCAGACGATAAACTGATCTGCACCTGCATTGCAGTGGCCAAAAAGCAAAAACCAGAAAAGGCATAGCTCCGTCGTTGGCCGATTCTTTCCCCCAAGTTGCGACAGAGTGTAAAGATAAGTACTCTTGGAGGTTATATAGCCATACCGTCAGAAACAGATAAGAAGGCTTTTGTGATCTGGGCCTGCTAATAGACGCTGGACAGTATTCCATTTTGCACAGAAGCGCCAATTTTTCCTCAAACAAATCTTTCCCTTAACTGACACCTTTGTTTGACACACACAAAAACGCACCCTTACCTGTTGATTGGCACCCATACCTGTTGATGTGCATGGATCCACACCTGACTGAAGAATGAAGGATCATGGCTGCTGCAAGGAAGGAAAACAGCAAGGGTCCATTGTGATGTCATCATCCATGGATGCTGAAGGGTTCCATTGTGACACTCTCAGTGTTCCATCTATTGAAATTTTCATGGAGGCTGCCATTTTGATTTTCTGGAGGCAGCCATTTTGTTTTGCAGTTAAACAGAGCTGTCATTTCAATGGATAAGAAATGCTGGGAAGGGTTAGGATTGCAGTTACAGAAGTCAGCATGGATGTATTATAGGCACTGAGCACTATTGTTTATAGCTACAATAAAATTCTGGGTCAGAACCTGCTTTTGGATTCCTGGAGCAGGTAGAGCAATTGCAGAGGTGCTAAGTACATTCAATAATAGCACACAACTTTGATTGGACAACAGGCGCATTCTCATTCTGCCAGCTACGAAAAAACATAAAAGGTATGGTATCTCATGATAGGTGTTGAGTTGCAGACGATAAACTGATCTGCACCTGCATTGCAGTGGCCAAAAAGCAAAAACCAAAAAAGGCATAGCTCCGTGGGTGTCCGCTTCTTTCCCCCAAGTTGCGACAGAGGGTAGAGAGGGGTACTCTTGGAGTTTATATTGCCATACCGTTAGAAAAAAATAAAAAGGCTTTTGCATTCTGGGCCTGCTAATAGACGCTGGTCAGTATTCCATTTTGCACAGAAGAGCCAATTTTTCCTCAAACCAATCTTTCCATAAACTGACACCTTTGACACACACAAACACGCAACTTTACCTGTTGATGGACATCCATACCTGTTGATGTGCATGGTTCCACACCTGACTGAAGAATTAAGGATCATGGCTGCTGCCAGGAAGAAAAACAGCAAGGGTCCATTGTGATGTCATCATCCATGGATGCTGAAGGGTTCCATTGTGACACGCTCAGTGTTCCATCTATTGAAATTTTCATGAAGGCTGCCATATTGATTTTCTGGAGGCAGCCATTTTGTTTTGCAGTTAAACAGAGCTGTCATTTCATAGGATAATAAATGCTAGGAAAGGTTAGGATTGTAGCCACAGAAGTCAGCATGGATGTATTCTAGTCTCTGAGCACTATTGTTTATAGCCACAATGACATTCTGCGTCAGAACCTTCTTTTGGATTCCTGGAGCAGGTAGAGCAATTGCAGAGGTGCTAAGTACATTCCATAATAGCACAGAACTTTGATTGGACAACAGGCGCATTCTCATTCTGCCAGCTAAAAAAATCCATAAAAGGTATGGTATCTCATGATAGGTGGTGAGTTGCAGACGATAAACTGATCTGCACCTGCATTGCAGTGGCCAAAAAGCAAAAAAACAGAATAGGCATAGCTCCATCGGTGGCCGCTTCTTTCCCCCAACTTGCGACAGAGGGTAAAGAGGGGTACTCTTGGAGTTTATATGGTCATACCGTCAGAAACAGATAAGAAGGCTTTTGTGTTCTGGGCCTGCTAATAGACGCTGGACAGTATTCCATTTTGCACAAAAGCGCCAATTTTTCCTTAAACAAATCTTTCCATAAACTGACACCTTTGTTTGACACACAAACACGAACCCTTACCTGTTGATTGGCACCCATACCTGTTATGTGCATGGATCTACACCTGACTGAAGAATGAAGGATCATGGCTGCGGCCAGGAAGGAAAACAGCAAGGGTCCATTGTGATGTAATCATTCATGGATGCTGAAGGGTTCCATTGTGACACGCTCAGTGTTCCATCTATTGAGATTTTCATGGAGGCGGCCATATAAATTTTTTAGAGGCAGCCATTTTGTTTTGTAGTTAAACATAGCTGTCATTTCAATGGATAAGAAATGCTGGGAAGGGTTAGGATTGCAGTTACAGAAGTCAGCATGGATAAATTATTGGCACTGAGCACTATTGTTTATAGCTACAATAAAATTGTGGGTTAGAACCTGCTTTTGGATTCCTGGAGCAGGTAGAGCAATTGCAGAGGTGCTAAGTACATTCAATAATAGCACACAACTTTGCTTGGACAACAGGCGCATTCTCATTCTGCCAGCTACAATAAACCATAAAAGGTATGGTATCTCATGATAGGTGTTGAGTTGCAGATGATAAACTGATCTGCACCTGCATTGCAGTGGCCAAAAAGCAAAAAACGAAAAAGGCATAGCTCCGTCGGTGGCCGCTTCTTTCCCCCAAGTTGCGACAGAGGGTAAAGAGGGGTACTCTTGGAGTTTATATGGCCATACCATCAAAAACAGATAAGAAGGCTTTTGAGTTCTGGGCCTGCTAATAAACGTTGGACAGTATTCCATTTTGCACAGAAGCGCCAATTTTTCCTCAAACAAATCTTTCCATAAACTGACACCTTTGTTTGACACACACAAACACGCACTCTTACTTGTTGATTGGCAACCATACCTGTTGATGTGCATGGATCCACACCTGACTGAAGAATGAAGGATCATGGCTGCTGCCAGGAAGAAAAACAGCAAGGGTCTATTGTGATGTCATCATCCATAGATGCTGAAGGGTTCCATTGTGACACGCTCACTGTTCCATCTATTGAAATTTTAATGGAGGTTGCCATATTGATTTTCTGGAGGCAGCCATTTTGTTTTGCAGTTAAACAGAGCTGTCATTTCAATAGATAAGAAATGCTGGGAAGGGTTAGGATTTTAGCCACAGAAGTCAGCATGGATGTATTCTAGTCTTTGAGCACCATTATTTATAGCTAGAATGAAATTCTGCGTTAGATCCTGCTTTTGTATTCCTTGAGCAGGTAGAGCAATTGCAGAGGTTCTAAGTACATTCCATAATAGCACAGAACTTTGATTGGACAACAGGTGCATTCTCATTCTGCCAGCTACAAAAATCCATAAAAGGTATGGTATCTTATGATAGGTGGTGAGTTGCAGACGATAAACTGATCTGCACCTGCATTGCAGTGGCCAAAAAGCAAAAATGAGAAAAGGCATAGCTCCGTGGGTGTCCGCTTCTTTACCCCAAGTTGCGACAGAGGGTAAAGAGGGGTACTCTTGGAGTTTATATGGCCATACCGTTAGAAAAAAATAAAAAGGCTTTTGCGTTCTGGGCCTGCTAATAGACGCTGGTCAGTATTCCATTTTGCACAGAGGCGCCAATTTTTCCTCAAACAAATCTTTCCATAAACTGACACCTTTGTTTGACACACACAAACACGAACCCTTACCTGCTGATTGGCACCCATACCTGTTGATGTGCATGGATCCACACCTGACTGAAGAATGAAGGATCATGGCTGCTGCCAGGAAGAAAAACAGAAAGGGTCTATTGTGATGTCATCATCCATGGATGCTGAAGGGTTCCATTGTGACACGCTTACTGTTCCATCTATTGAAATTTTCATGGAGGCTGCAATATTGATTTTCTGGAGGCAGCCATTTTGTTTTGCAGTAAAACAGAGCTGTCATTTCAATGGATAAGAAATGCTGGGAAGGGTTAGGATTGTAGCCACAGAAGTCAGCATGGATGTATTCTAGTCTCTGAGCACTATTGTTTATAGCTACAATAAAATTCTGCGTCAGAACCTGATTTTGGATTACTGGAGCAGGTAGAGCAATTGCAGAGGTGCTAAGTACATTCCAAAATAGCACAGAACTTTGATTGGACAACAGGCGCATTCTCATTCTGCCAGCTAAAAAAAATCCAAAAAAGGTATGGTATCTCATGATAGGTGGTGAGTTGCAGATGATAAACTGATCTGCACCTGCATTGCAGTGGCCAAAAAGCAAAAAACGAAAAAGGCATAGCTCCGTCGGTGGCCGCTTCTTTCCCCCAAGTTGCGACAGAGGGTAAAGAGGGGTACTCTTGGAGTTTATATGGCCATACCATCAAAAACAGATAAGAAGGCTTTTGAGTTCTGGGCCTGCTAATAGACACTGGACAGTATTCCATTTTGCACAGAAGCGCCAATTTTTCCTCAAACAAATCTTTCCATTAACTGACACCTTTATTTGACACACACAAAAACGCACCCTTACCTGTTGATTGGCACCCATACCTGTTGATGTGCATGGATCCACACCTGACTGAAGAATGAAGGATCATGGCTGCTGCAAGGAAGGAAAACAGCAAGGGTCCATCGTGATGTCATTATCCATGGATGCTGAAGGGTTCCATTGTGACACGCTCAGTGTTCCATTTATTGAAATTTTCATGGAGGCTGCCATATTGATTTTCTGGAGGCAGCCATTTTGTTTTGCAGTTAAACAGAGCTGTCATTTCAATGGATAAGAAATGCTGGGAAGGGTTAGGATTGCAGTTACAGAAGTCAGCATGGATGTATTATAGGCACTGAGCACTATTGTTTATAGCTACAATAAAATTCTGGGTTAGAACCTGCTTTTGGATTCCTGGAGCAGGTAGAGCAATTGCAGAGGTGCTAAGTACATTCAATAATAGCACACAACTTTGCTTGGACAACAGGCGCATTCTCATTTTGCCAGCTACAAAAAACCATAAAAGGTATGGTATCTCATGATAGGTGGTGAGTTGCAGATGATAAACTGATCTGCACCTGCATTGCAGTGGCCAAAAAGCAAAAAACGAAAAAGGCATAGCTCCGTCGGTGGCCGCTTCTTTCCCCCAAGTTGCGACAGAGGGTAAAGAGGGGTACTCTTGGAGTTTATATGGCCATACCGTCAGAAACAGATAAGAATGCTTTTGTGATCTGGGCCTGCTAATAGACGCTGGACAGTATTCCATTTTGCACAGAAGCGCCTTTTTTTCCTCAAACAAATCTTTCCATTAACTGACACCTTTGTTTGACACACACAAAAACGCACCCTTACCTGTTGATTGGCACCCATACCTGTTGATGTGCATGGATCCACACCTGACTGAAGAATGAAGGATCATGGCTGCTGCCAGGAAGAAAAACAGCAAGGGTCTATTGTGATGTCATCATCCATGGATGCTGAAGGGTTCCATTGTGACACGCTCACTGTTACATCTATTGAAATTTTCATGGAGGTTGCCATATTGATTTTCTGGAGGCAGCCATTTTGTTTTGCAGTTAAACAGAGCTGTCATTTCAATAGATAAGAAATGCTGGGAAGGGTTAGGATTTTAGCCACAGAAGTCAGCATGGAAGTATTCTAGTCTTTGAGCACTATTATTTATAACTAGAATGAAATTCTGCGTTAGATCCTGCTTTTGTATTCCTGGAGCAGGTAGAGCAATTGCAGAGGTTCTAAGTACATTCCATAATAGCACAGAACTTTGATTGGACAACAGGTGCATTCTCATTCTGCCAGCTACAAAAATCCATAAAAGGTATGGTATCTTATGATAGGTGGTGAGTTGCAGACGATAAACTGATCTGCACCTGCATTGCAGTGGCCAAAAAGCAAAAACGAGAAAAGGCATAGCTCCGTGGGTGTCCGCTTCTTTCCCCCAAGTTGCGACAGAGGATAAAGAGGGGTACTCTTGGAGTTTATGTGGCCATACCGTTAGAAAAAAAAAAAAAGGCTTTTGCGTTCTGGGCCTGCTACTAGACGCTGGTCAGAATTCCAATTTGCACAGAGGCGCCAATTTTTCCTCAATCTAATCTTTCCATAAACTGACACCTTTGTTTGACACACACAAAAACGCACCCTTACCTGTTGATTGGCACCCATACCTGTTGATGTGCATTGATCCACACCTGACTGAAGAATTAAGGATCATGGCTGCTGCCAGGAGGAAAAACAGCAAGGGTCCATTGTGATGTCATCATCCATGGATGCTGAAGGGTTCCATTGTGACACGCTCAGTGTTCCATCTATTGAAATTTTCATGAAGGCTGCCATATTGATTTTCTGGAGGCAGCCATTTTGTTTTGCAGTTAAACAGAGCTGTCATTTCAATGGATAAGAAATGCTGGGAAGGGTTAGGATCGTAGCCACAGAAGTCAGCATAGATGTATTCTAGTCTCTGAGCACTATTGTTTATAGCTACAATGACATTCTGCGTCAGAACCTTCTTTTGGATTCCTGGAGCAGGTAGAGCAATTGCAGAGGTGCTAAGTACATTCAATAATAGCACAGAACTTTGATTGGACAACAGGCGCATTCTTATTCTGCCAGCTAAAAAAATCCATAAAAGGTATGGTATCTCATGATAGGTGGTGAGTTGGACGATAAACTGATCTGCACCTGCATTGCAGTGGCCAAAAAGCAAAATACAAAAAAGGCATAGCTCCGTCGGTGGCCGCTTCTTTCCCCCAAGTTGCGACAGAGGGTAAAGAGGGGTACTCTTGGAGGTTATATGGTCATACCGTCAGAAACAGATAAGAAGGCTTTTGTGTTCTGGGCCTGCTAATAGACGCTTGACAGTATTCCATTTTGCACAAAAGCGCCAATTTTTCCTTAAACAAATCTTTCCATATACTGACACCTTTGTTTGACACACACAAACACGTACCCTTACCTGTTGATTGGCACCCATACCTG